>NC_045439.1:146347095-146388126 GCF_002776525.5 Piliocolobus tephrosceles
CGGAGTCTCACTCTGTCACCCAGGCTGGAGTGCTGTGGCCGGATCTCAGCTCACTGCAAGCTCCGCCTCCCGGGTTCACGCCATTCTCCTGCCTCAGCCTCCCGAGTAGCTGGGACTACAGGCGCCGCCACCTCACCCGGCTAGTTTTTTGTAGTTTTTAGTAGAGATGGGGTTTCACCGTGTTAGCCAGGATGGTCTCGATCTCCTGACCTCGTGATCCGCCCGCCTCGGCCTCCCAAAGTGCTGGGATTACAGGCTTGAGCCACTGCGCCCAGCCCAAATTTTTTATAATGAAGTAGTTATTTTGTATAATAATTCATTATATATATATTACTTAAATATAAGTATATATAATTTGTATTATATATCTATATTAGTGCATATATATTTATGTATTGAATGCTTATTTTGTGCTAGGCACTAAGAGAAAACTCTAGGTACAGGGGAAAGTGGTAGGAACAATATAAGCAAGATCCCTGCTCTACAGAATTTACAGAATTTAGGGCCAGGTGTGGTGGCTCACGCCTATAATCCCAGAACCATGGGAGGCCAAGGCAGGTGGATCACTTGAGGTCAGGAGTTTGAAACCAGCCGGGCCAACTTGGTGAATGAAACCCCATCTCTACTAAAAATACAAAAATTAGCTGGGCGTTGTGGTACACGCCTATGGTCCCGGCTACTCAGGAGACTGAGGCAGAAGGATCTCTTGAACCTGGAAGGCAGAGGTTGCCATGAGCTGAGATCGCGCCACTGCACTCCAGCCTGGGCAATAAGAGTGAGACTCCATCTCAAAAAAAAATAATTTATATAATTTATGTTCCAGGGAAGGCAGTAGAGTGACAATAAACAGATGAATGAATGAACAAAGTAATTTTAGTTAGTGATAAGTTCTATGAAGAAAGTTATAGGATAGTGGTGTTGAAAGTAACTGGATTAGAGGGTCCGACTTTACTTACAGGAATCAGGAAAGGCCTCTCTGAGGCAACTTTTGAGCCATGAGGTGAATGATAGGAAAGAGAAAGCAGGTGAAGACATGGGGGCAGAGCATTACAGCAGAGCAACACTAAGTGCAAAGCTCTGAGATGGAAATGAGGTTGTTGAATCTGACAGACAGAAAAGGGGCTGGTGTGGAGGAGGGAGGTAGGAGGAGAGATGGAAGATGAAGACGGGGATCCGATATTGTAGGCCCATCGGTCATATTCAGGAGTTTGGACTTTATTCTTTTTTTTTTTTTTTTTTTTTGAGATGGAGTCTCTCTCTGTCTCCCAGGCTGGAGGGCAGTGGCACGATCTTGACTCACTGCAACTTCCACCTTTCAGGTTCAAGCGATTCTCCTGCCTCAGCCTCCTGAGGAGCTGAGACTACAGGCGTGTGCCACCACCTGCAGCTAATTTTTTGTATTTTTAGTAGACACAAGATTTCACCATGTAGGCCAGGCTGGCCTGAAACTCCTGACCTCAAGTGATCTGCCCGTCTCAGCCCCACAAAGTGCTCAGATTAAAAGTATGAACCACCTAGCCTGGCCTGGACTTTCCTGATATGGTTTGGCTGTGTCCCCACCCAAAATCTCATCTTGAATTTTAATAATTCCCCATGTGTCAAGGGAGGGACCAGGTGAAGTTAACTGAACCATGGGGGTCGTTTCCCCGATACTGTCCTCGTGATAGTGAGTTCTCACAAGATCTGATGGTTTTATAAGGGGATTTACCCCCTCACTCAGCTCTCATTCTCTTTCCTGCCATCATGTGAAGAAGGATGTGTTTACTTCCCCTTCTGCCATGACTATAAGTTATCTAAGGCTTCCCCAGCCCTGCAGAACTGTGTGAGTCAATTAAACCGCTTTCTTTTATAAATTACCCAGTCTCAGGTATTTCTTCATACCAGCAGCACGAGAACAGACTAACACAGACAGGTTACATGCTTAGGAGGTACATTTACACACTTCGAAGCATGTAAATGATGTCATCTGAACTATGTTTCAGAAAGATCACTCTGGCTGCTGTGGAGCCAGGATTTTTGTGGGGCAAGAAGACAAACAGGGAAATCAATAATGAAGCTGCTGCAATAATCCAATCACCCAGACCAGGGTGGGAGTAGAAGAGATGGCTAGAAATGGTCACCTGCTGAGTGTACTTTGCAAGCAGAGGTGACAGGACTCGCTAATAGACTGGATGTGGGGCGAAGGAGAAGAATTCAGGATGACCCTCAAGTATACAACATGAGCAAAATGGGGGCTTTGTGAGTTTTTTTTTTTTTTGAGACGGAGTCTCACTCTGTTGCCCAGGCTGGAGTGCAGTGGCACAATCTCACTCAGCTCACTGCAAGCTCCGCCTCCCAGGTTCAAGCGATCCTCCTGCCTCAGCCCCTCTATTAGCTGGGATTACAGGCATGCCCTATCACGCCCGGCTAATTTTATTTTATTTTATTTTATTTTTTTTGAGACAGAGTCTCGTTCTGTCACCCAGGCTGGAGTGCAGTGGCTAGATCTCAGCTCACTGCAAGCTCTGCCTCCCAGGTTTAAGTCACTCTCCTGCCTCAGCCTCCCAAGCAGCTGGGACTACAGGCGCCTGCCACCACGCCATGCTAGTTTTTTGTATTTTTTAGTACAGACGGGGTTTCACTGGGTTAGCCAGGATGGTCTCGATCTCCTGACCTCATGATCCGCCTGCCTCAGCCTCCAAAAGTGCTAGGATTACAGGCGTGAGCCACTACGCCCAGCCTTTTTTTATTTTTATTTTTTTGAGATGGAGTCTCACTCTGTTGCTAGGCTGGAGGGCAGTGGCACCATCTCGGCTCACTGTAACTTCTGCCTCCCAGGTTCAAGCAATTCTCCTGCCTCAGCCTTCTGAGTTGCTGGGACTACAGGTGCACGCCACCATACCCAACTAATTTTTGTATTTTTAGTAGAGACAGAGTTTTACCATGTTGGCCAGGATGGTCTCAATCTCTTGACCTCGTGATCTGCCCACCTCGGCCTCCCAAAGTGCTGGGATTACAGGCATGCGCCATGGCGCCTGGCCTCTAATTTTTGTATTTTTAGTAGACACAGGGTTTTGCCATGTTAGCCAGGCTGGTCTCGAACTCCTGATCTCAGGTGATTCACACACACCTTGGCCTCCCAAAGTGCTGGGATTATAGACATGAGCCAGCACACCTGGCCTAGGACACCGACTTTTTTTTTTTTTTTTTTTCTTTTTGAGACAGAGTTTGGCTCTTGTTGCCCAGGCTGGAGTGCAATGGCAAAATCTCGGCTCACCGAAACCTCCACCTCCCGGGTTCAAGCAATTCTCCTGCCTCAGCCTCCGGAGTAGCTGGGATTACAGGCATATGCCACCACGCCCAGCTAATTTTGTTTTTTTAGTAGAGACAGGGTTTCTCCATGTTGGTCAGGCTAATGTCGAACTCCCGACCTCAGGTGATCCACCTGCCTCGGCCTCCCAAATTGCTGGGATTATAGGCGTTAGCCACCATGACCGGCCAAGACCTCATTTTTATAAACAATGAAGACTTATGCTGTACCTTGACCTCCTGCCAGTAGGGTCCCCCACGGGTGAACATGAAGTAACTATACATCTGATTCGTCCTCTGGAGGAAATCTGTGTCCTCCTTGATATTCACCATCCAAGGCCGACCATCCCCACGTACACGGAGATACAGAGTATTGAACTGCGACCAATCATAAGACAACTTCCTCTCAAAAGCACCCTACGATATTGAAAGGAAAGTTAATTGCACCTCATTCTCCACTATCAGCAAAATGTGAGTCATCACCAAGTCAGCTTCATCAACAGGATTCACTAACCATTTTTCTGACTTTCTGCCCCATAAGAAGGCAGATAAACCCAGTGATTATTACTTTAGCACAAAATACTGACATAGTTATATGTTTCTAAGGTAATGTTCAACACACAACTGGCCCAGGACAGTGTTTACATGGGGTAGGCACTCACCTGTGTTCACTGAATGGAAATGAATGTATTTCCTTTACCTAGTCCTGTGGAGCAATGACTTTTTTTTCTTTTTCTTTTTTTGAGACGAAGTTTCGCTCGTTACCCAGGTTGGAGTGCAATGGCACGATCTCAGCTTACAGCAACCTCTGCCTCCTGAGTTCAAGTAATTCTGCTGCAGCCTCCCGAGTAGCTGGAATTACAGGCATGCACCACCATGCCCAGCTAATTTTTTGTATTTTTAGTAGAGACGGGGTTTCTCCATGTTGGTCAGGCTGGTCTCGAACTCCCGACCTCAGGTGATCCACCCGCCTCAGCCTCCCAAAGTGCTGGGATTACAGGCATGAGCCACTGCGCCCGGCCAAGGAGCAGTGACTTCTGAGTGGCCTATTTTATGACAACTACCTTTCCACAAGTCAGAAAACTATAGAGAAAAGAGCTTAAGTTTTAAAAGTGATATTTAACAACAGTGGCTAGCATCCATTGAATATTTGCATTAAATAACTTGCATGCGGCCGGGCGCGGTGGCTCAAGCCTGTAATCCCAGCACTTTGGGAAGCCGAGATGGGCAGATCACGAAGTCAGGAGATCGAGACCATCCTGGCTAAAACAGTGAAACCCCGTCTCTACTAAAAAATACAAAAAAAACTAGCCGGGTGAGGTGGCGGGCGCCTGTAGTACCAGCTACTCGGGAGGCTGAGGCAGGAGAATGGCATAAACCTGGGAGGCAGAGCTTGCAGTGAGCTGAAATCCGGCCACTGCACTCCAGCCTGGGCGACAGAGCGAGACTCTGTCTCAAAATAATAATAATAATAATAATAATAATAATAATAATAATAATAATAATAATTTGTATGCATAATTTAATCCTCACAACAGTGCTATAATAGGTTATTAGCATCTTACCCCGTTTTACAGATAAACAAAGCACTCAGCTAATAAGTGGTATATCCAATGCTGTTTAACTCCAAAATCTGTGTGCTTAACAACTATCTATACTGCCTCTCTCTTCAAAAGTGGAATTTAGTTCATTTCCAAAGGCATTTAGTTATAGCAATCTCAACGGTACTCTGATGTCAAGAACACCAATGTCTAGATATAAACTAATATTTGTAATCTGTGTAACTTTGGACAAGTTACTAAATCTATCCAACTCTGTTTCCTCATCCATAAATCTGGGATGATCTTACCTCAGGGGACTGTTGTGTGGAATAAATGGGATAATGTATATAAAGTGCTTAGCACAAGGACTGGCACGTCACACTTAATAAATGTTATCTACTATTTTCATTATTCCAAAATGGGTATTTGGGCCAGGCACAGTGGCTCACACCTGTAATCCCAGCACTCTGGGAGGCCAAGGTGCAGGGGGACGTGGATCACCTGAGGTCAGGAGTTCAAGACCAGCCTGGCCAACATGGTGAAACCCTGTCTCTACTAAAAATACAAAAAATTAGCCAGGCATGGTGGCGTGCACCAGTAGTCCCAGCTACTCAGGAGGCTGAGTCAGGAGAATCACTTGAACCTGGAGGGCAGAAGTTGCAGTGAGCCAAGATCACACCACTGCACTCCAGCCTGGGTGACAGAGCAAGACTCTGTTTCAAAAAAAAAAAGAAAGCCACAGGCTGACCCTACATCAACTCTATAAAACCCCCGCCATTACAGAGGCTGTGGTCTTTGTTAGAGATGAAAATCTCTCCAAAAATCTTTCAAATGTCTAACCTCTCAGGATTCCTGAAACATAACAATGCTGGTTCCTGGCCCAAAGCAATGCCCAGAAACAAGTAACTCCTCCTCCTCAGAAACCACTTCCCCCTTGTGCTTCCACTTTACACTTGTGCCAATACTTATCTTCAAACACAGGTGAGGCGCCAAATATAACATGCCAGGTGTTTTCATTTATAGAAACAAAAGCTATCTTCTATAGTTTATGCTACAACGAAGTTCACCCCTGTTCACTAGAAAATGATGCCGCCTGGGCCTCACCTACCCTTGGAATCCTGGATATCATTGCACAGTACCCACTACGGGCAGACTCCCCGTCCTGAGGTGCCTCAGAGCTCAGAGTTCCATAGAGCAGTGCACTTTGGTTATTCTTGCCCATTTTCAAAAACACTTCACTTCTGCCTCCAATCGTCTTATCAGAAGTCACTCTCCACTTATCCAAATCTTCTTTCCCCCGGAACTGCCAGACAACCTTGGCTTGTTCCAGCAAGGCCTCTTGCAGAGGGCGGCCTTCCGGTCCCTTCCAATGATTCACAATTTCATCCTTCAAACGCCTAAAATGGTCCATTGCTTCATCTCTAATTGCTTTATCGAAACTAACATCAGGTTTCTCCTCAGGAGAAGTTATATCCAAAGCAACTTCTTTCTGGTGATGTCCTTGCAAACCCCCTTCAGTCTTCCTCTGTGAGGAAGCTTTGCCAGGAGAAGCCACTGGTTTCTGAAGACTACTGGAATAGTCTGCAAAGCGAATACCCAAAAATGGATGCAAGGCAGAAGTTGGCTTAGAGCATTTTCTGAGAATATAAGTACCACGCAGCACTTTGTGAAACAAAGCCATGATACAAAAAAATCAAAATGTAAGTTTCTTCCTGGGCTACCAAGGGCACGAAGAAGCTTCAGCAAATAACCCAATTCTACCTGTAACAGAAGAGACATTGAAGAATTATCAGTATAGCAATGAATGCATCACAATTTCTTTTTTTTTTTTTTTTGAGACGGAGTCTCGCTCTGTCGCCCAGGCTGGAGTGCAGTGGCCGGATCTCAGCTCACTGCAAGCTCCGCCTCCCAGGTTTACGCCATTCTCCTGCCTCAGCCTCCTGAGTAGCTGGGACTACAGGCACCCGCCACCGCGCCCGGCTAGTTTTTTGTATTTTTTAGTAGAGACGGGGTTTCACCATGTTAGCCAGGATGGTCTCGATCTCCCGACCTCGTGATCTGCCCATCTCGGCCTCCCAAAGTGCTGGGATTACAGGCTTGAGCCACCGCGCCCGGCCTCACAATTTCAAATTCAACAGAAATCAGGTATTTTGAAATTTGTTAACTTATTTTATTATCATTATTATTTGAGATAAGGTCTTGCTCTGTGGCCCAGGCTGGAGTGCAGTGGCACAATCACAGCTCATTTTAGCCTGTCTACTTTCTAGAGTCAAGTGATCCTCCCATCTCAGCCTCCCAAGTAGCTGGAATTACAAGCACACACCACCACGCCCACCTAATTTTTAAATTTTTTGTAGAAAGGGATCTCCCTGTCCAGGCGCAGTGGCTCCCACTTGTAATCCCAGCAATTTGGGAGGCTGAGGCGGGTCGATCACGAGGTCAAGAGATCAAGACCATCCTGGCCAACATGGTGAAACCCTGTCTCTACTAAAAACACAAAAATTAGCTGGGTGTGGTGGTGCACATTTGTAATCCCAGCTACTAAGGAGGCTGAGGCAGGAGAATTCCTTGAACCCGGGAGGAGGAGGTTGCAGTGAGCCAAGATCGTGCCACTGCACACTCCAGCCTGGCAACAGAGTGAGACTTTGTCCCAAAAAAAAAAAAAAGAAAGAAAAGAAAAAGAAATGGATCTCCCTGTGTTGCCCATGATGGTTCTGAACTCCTGGGATCCAGTGATTCTTCCCTCAGCTTCCCAAAATGCTGGGTTGCAGGAATGATGCACCATCCCCGATCATTTTATTTTTTTTTCTTTTCATAAGCGCGTGGGTCAGGCCAGGTGCAGTGGCTCACGCCTGTAATCTCTACACTTTGGGAGGCCGACACGGATGGATCACCTGTCAGGAGTTCGAGACCAGCCTTGACGACATGGTGAAACCCCATCTCTACTAAAAATAATCCAGGAGTGGTGGCAGACGCCTATAATCCCAGCTACTGGGGAGCCTGAGGCAGGAGAATCACTTGAACCCGGGAGGCAGAGGTTGCAGTGATCCGAGATCGCACCACCGTACTCCAGCCTGGACAACAAGAGCAAAATTCCATGTGAAAAAAAAAAAAGAGAGAGACAGGGTCTTGCTCTCTCACCCAGGCTGCCGCACTGTGGCAAGATCAATAGCTCATTGTATCCCTGAACTCCTGGGCCCTGGGCTGAAATGATCCTCCCACCTCAGCCTCCAAGGCAGCTGAGACAACAGGTGCACACCACCATGCGCAGCTAATTTTTTAAAAAAATGTTGGCCGGGCGCGGTGGCTCACGCCTATAATCCCAGCACTTTGGGAGTCTGAGATGGGCAGATCACTTGAGGTCAGGAGCTCAAGACCAGCCTGGCCAACTTGGTGAAACCCCATCTCTACTAAAAATACAAAAATGAGTTGGGCGTTGTGGAGAGCACCTGTAATCCCAGCTACTCCGGAGGCTGAGGCAGGAGAATCACTTGTACCCAGGAGGCAGAGGTTGCAGTGAGCTGAGATCACAACATTGCACTCCAGCCTAGGCGACAAGAGTGAAACTCCATCTCAAAAAAAAAAAAAAACTGTAGCCCACCACAGCGGCTCACACCTGTAATCCCAGCACTCTGGGAGTCTGAGGCAGGCAGATGACTTGTCAGGAGTTGGAGACCAGCCTGCCCAACATGGTAAAACCCCATCTCCATAAAAATACAAAACTTGGCCCAGTGTGCTGGCTCATGGCTGTAATCTCAACACTTTGGGAGGCCAAGGAGGGCAGATCACCTGAGGTCGGGAGTTCAAGACCAGCCTGACCAACATGGTGAAACCCCTACAGAAAATACAAACAATTAGCCGGGTGTGGTGGCTCATGCCTGTAATCCCAGCTACTTGGGAGGCCTAGGCGTAAGAATTGCTTGAACCCAGGAGACAGAGGTTGCAGTGAGCGGAGATCGTGCCACTGCACTCCAGTCTGGGTGACAGAGTAAGACCTCACCTCAAAAAAAAAAAAAAAAATTAGCTGGGCATGGTGCTGGGCACCTGTAATCCCACCTACTCAGAAGGCTGAGGCAGGAGAATCGCTTGAACCTGGGAGGCAGAGGCTGCAATGAGCCAAGACTGTGCCATCGCACTCCAGCCTGGGCAACAAAAGTGAAACTCCGTCTCAAAAAAAATATATACAAAAATTAGCTGGGTGTGGTGGCAGGTACCTATAGCATGGTGGCGGGCACCTATAATCCCAGCTACTTGGGAGGCTGAAGCAGGAGAATCGCTTGAACCCAGGAGTGGGAGGTTGCAGTGAGCCAAGATCAGGTCACTGGACTCCAGCCTGGGTGACAGAGCAAGACTCTGTCTAAAAAATAAATAAATAAATAAATAAAAATAAAAAATTGTAAGACCAGGCGCAGTGGCTTATGCCTGCAATCCCGACACTTTGGGAGGCCAAGGCGGGTGCATGACAAGGTCAGGAGTTCGAGGCCAGCTTGACCAACATGGAGAAACCCCATCTCTACTAAAAATACAAAATTAGCCAGGTGTGGTGGTGCATGACTGTAATCCCAGCTACTCAGGAGGCTGAGGCAGGAGAATTGCTTGAACCCAGGAGGTGGAGGTTGTGGTGAGCCAAGAACACGCCATTGCACTCCAGCCTGGACTACAAGAGCAAAACTCCATCTAAAAAAAAATAATAATGATAGAGATGAGGTCTTGCTAGGTTGCTCAGACTGGTCTCCAGCTCCTGGGTTCAAGTGATTCTCCTGCCTCAGCCTCTGGAGTACCTGGGATTACAGGCATGAGCCACTGCACCTGATGAATACCACTCCCAATACCTTTTTTTTTTTTTTTTTTTGAGACAGAGTCTCACTCTGTAACCCAGGCTGGAGTGTACTGGCGCGATCTCAGCTCACTGAAGCTCCCCCTCCCGGGTTCACGCCATTCTCCTGCCTCAGCCTCCCAAGTAGCTGGGACTACAGGTACCCAACACCACGCCTGGCTAATTTTTTTTTTCTTTTTTGTATTTTTAGTAGAGACGGGGCTTCACCGTGTTAGCCAGGATGGTCTCGATCTCCTGACCACGTGATCCGCCTGCCTTGGCCTCCCAAAGTGCTGGGATTACAGGCGTGAGCCATAGCACCCGGCCCACTCCTAATACTTCCAAATCACCCTGATATATATTATCTCATGCCATCCACACACAAATCCTATGAAGTCAGGTAGATTATTTCCTTTCTATAGGATACAGACACCAATAGGTAAAATGACATTATCTTTTTTTTTTTTTTTTTGAGACAGAGTCTTGCTCTGTCACCAGGCTGAATATCTTGGCTCACCACAATCTCCGCCTCCTGGGTTCAAGCGATTCTCTTGTCTCAGCCTCCAAAGTAGCTGGAATTACAGGCCGGCGCCAGCATGCCCGGCTAATTTTTGTTTTTGTTTTTTGTTTTTTTCAGTAGAGATGAGGTTTCGCCGTGTTGGCCAGACTGGTCTCGAACTCCTGACCTCAAGTGATCCGCCCACCTTGACCTCCCAAAGTGCTGGGATTACAGGCGTGAGCCACCGCGCCCAGCAGACATTACCAAAAAGGTTTGCTGATAAATCAAAACCATGTAAATAGTATGTTTTCACATGTATTATAAACATAAAGGAACCAGGAAAAATTAACAGTTGATCTGAGGTCCTGCAATTATGGATAATATTTAAATTCCCCCGCGCCGGTTGCACTTAAATGATTTTACCTCTACACATACAGAAATTTTTTTTTTTCTTTTTTGAGACGGAGTCTCACTCTGTCGCCCGGGCTGGAGTGCAGTGGCCGCATCTCAGCTCACTGCAAGCTCCACCTCCCAGGTTTACGCCATTCTCCTGCCTCAGCCTCCCAAGTAGCTGGGACTACAGGCGCCCGCCACCTCGCCCGGCTAGCTTTTTGTATTTTTTAGTAGAGACAGGGTTTCACCGTGTTAGCCAGGATGGTCTCGAACTCCTGACCTCGTGATCCGCCCGTCTCGGCCTCCCGAAGTGCTGGGATTACAGGCTTGAGCCACCGCGCCCGGCCTACATACAGAAATTTTAAAAACAAATGATAGCTCATAAAATATTTTCCAAACCCTCCATAGTGTTATTTCTCTAGTAATATAACTTTAATTATAAATGCTTTGTTTCATTTTTTTTCTACCAGTAAATAGAAAATCTAAACTATTAACTGAACAATACCGCCCTGAGGTTGACGGTGGGTTTTGACAACATAATCCACGCAGCTAGAAGTGAGTCGAATTAGTAAAGCTATCCATGGCTTACCATGTGCCAGAAACTGCTCTAAGTGTTTCACTGACGGCTCACAACAATCCTGAGAGAGGAACTATTATTATTTCAATTATGGAGACGAGGAAACTGACGTTCCAAGACTAATTTACCCGAGGTCACCGAGGTAGTGAGTGGCAAAACTCTTCGCCTTGGCGTTTACCTCCGGCACTCACGGCCTGGCCTCCGAAGGCTAGACGTTCGCCGCGCTGGGGAGACCCCCCAACCCTCAACTGCCAGGACTCTGTCGCCTCCCCACACCCGGGACACATCAAACGCCAACCTACCACCGCTTACCTCCCCGAGCCTATAGTGTGGCTTCCAACCGGAAGCCACTTTTCACTTATAGGTCCATCTGTTTTTCCCTTCCGATGCCAAACAAGGCGGCAGAACACTAAAGTTCCGGCCGGGTACAGAAGCCCAGGAAGGATAGCAAGGACCCCGTAGCCCAGCCAACTAAGGTTTTTGGAGGTTGTTGGTCCACTTGGTCGCCAGTTGTAAGGAAGTAGTGAGGATTCGATAAGTTTTTCGCCTCTCCTTCCTGTATCCTTTCAGGCGGCAAACTCTATCTCTGCGTCTTTTTTTTTGAGACGGAGTCTCTGTTGCTAGGCTGAGTGCAGGGGCGCCGTCTCGGCTCACTACGACTTCCGCCTCCCGGGTTCGAGCGATTCTCCTGCCTCAACCTCCCGAGTAGTTGGGATTACAGGTGTACGCCATCAAGCCCGGCTAATTTTTTTATTTTTAGTAGAGGCGGGATTTCACCATGTTGGCCTGGATGATCTCGATCTCCTGACCTTGTGATCCACCCGCCTCAGCCTCCCAAAGTGCTGAGATTACAGGCGTGAGCCACCGCGCCCCGCCTCCTATAGAACCCAGTTATTGCTAACGCACCTGCGCTCCCACTTGGCGCCTGTATCCCTTCTTTCCTTATCTGTTGCCTCAGTCTCCACAAGAACTGCTTGAGGCCTCAAGAGGCCGGTTCTGCTGGAATTGCCCCCATGAATTCTTGAGGACCCACCATGCACCTGAACAGCAGCACCTCCTACCAGCCCTTCTCCAGTCCTGCCCCACAGGGTCGCCAGTTCCTCAGGGTATCTGTTTGTACCTTGTGCACACCTCTGGTAAAGCACTTTCTTTTCTTTTCTTTTCTTTTTTTTTTTTTTTTGAGACGGAGCCTCACTCTGTCGCCCAGGCTGGAGTGCAGTGGCGCGATCTGCAACCTCCGACTCCTGGGTTGGAGCAATTCTCCTGCCTCAGCCTCCGGAGTAGCTGGGATTACAGGTGTGTGCCACCACACCCGGCTATATTTTGTATTTTTAGTAGAGACAGGGTTTCGCCATGTTGGCCAGGCTGGTCTTGAACTCCTGACCTCATGATCCACCCACCTCGGCCTCCCAAAGTGCTGGTATTACAGGCATAAGCCACCGTGCCCGACCAAAGCACTTAAACTTTGTTTGTTTGGTTTTTTTCCTTGCTGCCAGGGAAGACAGAATCAACACTGTAGCTTAATTATTCACTCCTCATTTTCTCCACCACGCTGTGAGCTTTCTTGGGTCCAGACTGCGCTGTTTTTCCTTTCCCTAGAATGTCCCATAGCGGCGGGAATTTAGTGCTCAGTGTGAATTTGAGAGCATGTACTTCGATAACACCTTTGTTCTCTAAGGTTCGAAGGAGCTAACCAAATACAATAGCCCTTTCCATGTTTTCTCCATCACTAGTTTCCACGCCGCCTCCTCTTCCTCAAATTCTGCTTGGCTTCTCTAGACTCTACAGTTGGCTTCCTCAAACCTTCCCTTTCTGCCCCCATCACTGACTCTTCTATTATCTTCCCACAACCTTTAATGCGGGCTGTCTCCATGGCCCATCCTGCACCTACTTGTTTTCTAGTTTGAAAAATATAAGTTATCGGCCGGGCGCGATGGCTCACGCCTGTAATCCCAGCATGAGGCGGGCGGATCGCAAGGTCAGGAGATCGAGACCATCCTGGCTAACACGGTGAAACCCTGTCTCTACTAAAAATACAAAAATTAGCTGGGCGTGGTGGCAGGCGCCTGTAGTCCCAGCTACTCAGGAGGCTGAGGCAGGAGAATGTTGTGAACCCGGGAGATGGAGCTTGCAGTGAGCCGAGATCGCGCCACTGCACTTCAGCCTGGGCACACAGAGCGTGACTCCGTCTCAACAACAACACCAACAACAAAAACTTGAAATGTCTTTTTGTTGTTGTTTTTTAGGAAATACCCTTGAGTAATAAAAAAAACTAAATGTCTAAAACTAAATGTGTCATTTTTCCTCATACTAATTCCTCCTCTTATCTCCCTATTTCTATAAATGGCCTCCTCCTTCTAGGCTGGAAATCCTTGACTGTCCTTGGCTCCTCTCCCTAAAATCTTCTCTTATTGATTCTAAATCCTGTTGCACTCTCTTGCTGTTTTTGATGTTTGATCTCTTCATGCCTTCTTTCCAAACCCACTGACACGTTTCTTGTTTTTTTGGTTTTTAAAATATAGTAGCCATCCTAATGAGTGTGAAGTGGTATCTCATTTTGGTTTTGATTTGCATTTCTCTAATCATTAGTTGTTTGCTTTTTTTTTTTTTTTTTGAGCCACAGTCTTCCTCCCTCACCCAGGCTGGAGTGCAGTGGCGCAATCTCAGCTCACTGCAACCCCCGCCTCCCAGGTTCAAGTGATTCTCCTGCGTCAGCCTCCCAAGTAGCTGGGATTGGAGGTGCATGCCACCACACCGAGCTAATTATTGTATTTTTAGTAGAGACAGGGTTTCCCCATGTTGGTCAGGCTGGTCTCAAACTCCTGACCTCAGTTGATCCACTCACCTCAGCCATCCAAAATGCTGGGATCACAGGCATGAACCACCGTGCTCGACCTGTTTTTTGTTTTTTTGAGACGGAGTCTTGCTCTGTCACCCAGGCCAAGGTGCAGTGGCCCAATCTTGGCTCACTGCAACCTCTGCCTCCCAGGTTCAAGCGATTCTCCTGCCTCAGCCTCCTGAATAGCTGGGACTACAGGCATGCACCACCACACCCAGCTAAGTTTTGTCATTTTAGTAGAGACAGGGTTTTGCCATGTTGGCCATGCTGGTCTTGAACTCCTGACCTCAGGTGATCCACCCACCTCGGCCTCCCAAAGTGCTGGGATTACAGGTGTGAGTCACTGTGCCCGGCCAGGATAGTTTTTATTATTATTATTATTTTTAAGCTGCTGAGTTTGTGTTAAGCAGGATCCTGTCATTTCCAATCAATATTAAATGAAATAATATATATAAAATGTTGGCATAATTCTTGAAATTATTTGGTAAATGTGCAAAAAAGCTAGCTATTATTGCTGAACTCTAGGACAGTGTTCAACAAGTACATAGTCCAGTAGAGGCATGTCATCAAACAAATAACTGCAGCACAGTTAGAAACTATAGTAGAGGGAGGTATTAGGTACAAGACTGGCCCAAAGAAGGGTGTAATGAGTACTTATGGGCTAGACACTGAGTTTAACATTTCTCAGGCATTTTCTCTTTTCATTCTCAGAACAATTCTGTGAAGTAGGTACTCATATTACACCTATTTCCCAGGTAAGAAAACAGATGTTAAGTAACATGCTAGTCACACGCTTGTCACAGCTGTTGAAGTGGCAGAGCTGGGATTCAAACCATGTCTGTCTGCTAAATCCAGGATACATGCTTATTATTCACTACGTTGTATCATGTCTGCTTATCTGAGTTAGCTAGTAGTTCCTAGAGGAAGAACATGAACTGAGCATTGAAGGATAAGGCATTTAACAGACAGATGAGAGGCAGAAGGGCACTCCAGGTGGGGGAACATGTATATGCAAAGGCAGGGAGTTACGAAACAGACCGTGTGCCCGCAGAAATGGAAGACTTCCGCTTGTCAGAATAGTGATGATTTCTACTGTCTTTTTTTTTTTTTTTTTCCAGACGGAGTCTTCCTCTGTCACCAGACTGGAGTGCAGTGGCACAATCTCAGCTCACTGCGACCTCTGCCTCCCGGGTTCAAGTGATTCTCCTGCCTCCTGAGTAACTGGGACTACAGGGGCGTGCCATCACACCCAGCTAATTTTTGTATTTTTAGTAGAGACGGGGTTTCACCATGTTGGTCAGAATGGTCTTCATCTCTTGACCTCATGATCCGCCCACCTCGGCCTCCCAAAGTGCTGGGATTCCAGGCATGAGCCATCGCACCAGCCCGATGTCTACTGTCTAAAAGCAACATAGAGTCAAGCCCAGGGATATGCACTTACAATACCACATCTCTTAAGACTTACCATGGGCTGGCCGGGCACGGTGGCTCACGCCTGTAATCCCAGCACTTTGGGAGGCCAAGGCAGATGACTCACCTGAGTTCGGGAGTTTGACACCAACCTGACCGACATGGAAAAACTCCGTCTCTACTCATACAAAATTAGCCAGGCATGGGGGTGCATGCCTGTAATCCCAGCTACTTGGGAGGCTGAGGCAGGATAATCGCTTGAACCCAGGAGGCAGAGGTTGCAGTGAGCCGAGATCGCACCATTGCACTCCAGCTTAGGCAACAGAGCGAAACTCTGTCTCAAAAAAAAAAAAAAAGACTTACCATGGCTGGGTGTGGTCGCTCACACCTGTAATCCCAGCACTTTGGGAGGCCAAGGTGGGAGGTTCACAAGGTCAGGAGTTCAAGACCAGCCTGACCAACATGGTGAAACCCCGTCTCTACTAAAAATACAAAAAGTGCCCAGGTGTGGTGGTACGCGCCTGTAATCCCAGCCACTCAGGAGGCTGAGGCAGTGAGAATCACTTGAACCTGGGAAGTGGAGGTTGCAGTGAGCCAAGATTGCACCACTGTACTCCAACCTGGGTGACAAGAGCAAGACTCCGTCTCAAAAAAAAAAAAAAAAATGGCCGGGCGCGGTGCCTCACGCCTGTAATCCCAGCACTTTGGGAGGCTGAGGCGGGTAGATCACGAAGTCAGGAGATGGAGACCATCCTAGCTAACGTGGTGAAACCCCGTCTCTACTAAAAATACAAAACAATTAGCTAGGCATGGTGGCAGGCACCTGTAGTCCCAGCTACTCGGGAGGTTGAGGCAGGAGAATGGCATGAACCCAGGAGGCGGAGCTTGTAGTGAGCCAAGATCATGCCACTGGACTCCAGCCTTGGCGACAGAGCGAGACTCCGTCTCAAAAAAAAAAAAAAAAAAAAATCACCACCATCTTGTAAGACAGATGTTATTTCCCTCCTTTACCCCTGAAGGGAATGAAACTCAGAGAGATTAGGTGACCCAACCAAGTTCACAGAGATAAGCAAGTGGCCTCTGAATGCAGGTCTGGTAAGCTCTATGCACCAATTTGGATTGAAGGATGAGGTGAGAGCAGGAGAGAGAAGCAGGATAGCAGTTTCTCAACTATTTTTTGCTGTGACCCACAACAAGAAACATAATTTACTATGACCTAGTGTATACATACATACATATGTGGTGGCATTTTCTAGCACTCACCCACATCCACTTAGTCTGTACGTCTGGGCATATTGGAGGATAATACTTCTCTGCCTCTTTGCAATTAGGCAGTCATATGACTAGCTTCTGGCCAATAGATTATGAGCAGAAGTGACATTTATCATTCCTGGCCAAACCATTTCATTTCAGGTTCAAGAGCATCCAGTGAGGCCGGGCCCGGTGGCTCACACCTGCGATCCCAACACTTCGGGAGACCGAGGCAGGCGGATCATTTCAGGTCAGGAGTTCGAGACCAGCCTGGCCAACATGGGCAAAACCCCGTCACTACTAAAAATACAAAAATTAGCTGAGTGTGGTGGCAGGCGCTTGTAACCCCAGCTACTCGGGAGTCTGAAGCAGAAGAATCGCTTGAACTTGAAAGACAGAGGGTGCAATGTGCCAAGATCACACCACTGCATTCCAGCCTGGGCGACAGAATGAAATTGTCTCAAAAAAGAAAAAAAAAAAAAAAGATTATCCAGTGTTCTCTTCCCCTGTAGCAGTTATTGTGAAAGCATATATTGAGACTGATGTGCCACAAGACTGAAACACCCTGCATCAATAAAGCAACAAGAAGAGAACAGTTATATCTCTGAGATTTGCAGTAGACTTTGTATGAGTGAAAAATAAGTTTTGCTCTGTTACCCTACTGAGATTTCGGTACTGTTTGTTACTGTAGCAAAACTTAGCCTATCCTGATTTACACAATATACAAATGAAACAGACAGGCCAGGCATGGTGGAACACACCATGACTCATGCCTGTAATCCCAGTACTTTGGGATTTACACAATATACAAATCCCAGTACTTTGGGATTTACACAATATACAAATGAAACAGACAGGCCAGGCATGGTGGAACACACCTGACTCATGCCTGTAATCCCAGTACTTTGGGAGGCCAAGGCGAGTGGATCACCTGAGATCAGAAGTTTGAGACCAGCCTGACCAACACGGAGAAACCCCGTCCTTACTAAAAATACAAAATTAGCTGGGTGTGGTGGCACATGCCTGTAATCCCAGCTACTGGGGAGGCTGAGGCAGGAGAATAGCTTAACCTGGGAGGCAGAGGTTGCTGTGAGCCAAGATTGTGCCATTGCACTCCAGCCTGGGCAAGAAGAGCGAAACTCTGTCTCAAAAAAAAAGAAAAAGAAAAAGAAATGAAACATACAATACTTCCATTAATCTATGTAATATACTCCAATAGTTTCAATTATATTATATTACTCTTTTTTGTTTGTTTTTGAGACAGGGTCTCACTCTGTTGCCCAGGCCAAAGTGCAGTGGCTTGATCTCAGCTCACTGCAACCTCCACCTCCCAAGTTCAAGCAATTCTCCTGCCTCAGCTTCCCAAGTAGCTGGGATTACAGGCATGTGCCACCATGCCCAGCTAATTGTTGTATTGTTAGTAAATACGGGGTTTCACCATGTTGGTCAAACTTCTGACCTCAGGTGATGCACCCACCTTGGCCTCCCCACTTGCTAGGGTTACAGGCGTGAGCCACCACACCCAACCTATTATGTTACAACTTAATCATGGTTATTTGGCTGGGTGTGGTGGCTCACGCCTATAATCCTAGCACTTTGGGTCACTAAGGGAAGCAGATCACTTGAGCCCAGGAGTTCAAGACCAGCCTGGGCTACATAGCAAGACTCAGTCTCTACAATAAAGTAAAATAAAATTTGCCAGGCATGGTGGAACACACCTGTGGCTCCAGCTACTCGGGAGGCTAAGGAGGGAGGATCACTTGAGCCCAAGAGATCAAGGCTGCAGTGAGCCAAGAAACCAACGACTGAGACCCAGACCCAGACTCTGTCTCAAAAACAAACAAATAAACAAACAAAAAATATGGTTACCTGTGACCACGAAATTTATTTCATGACCTGCAAATAGGTCACCACTCACAGTTTGAAAATAACTATTATAGAGGTGGTCTGGGCCAGACCACAACACAAAGTATATTATACACCAAACCCAAGTTTTTATTTTATCCTGTAGACAAAGGGGTGCTCATGGAAAGGAGAAATACAAACCAGGTTATTTTTAAAATATTCTCTAAGAAGAAGTCACATGATGGCTTTAGGGGATGAAGATGGCATAGAAACTGGGAAGACAGTAAGGACAAAGTGCAGTGGCTCATGCCTGTAATCCAGCAGTTTGGGAGGCTGAGGCAGGAGGATCTTTGAGCCCAGGAGTTCAAGACCAGCCTGAAAAAAATATATATATATGTGTGTGTGTGTGTGTGTGTGTGTGTGTGTATCCAAGTGTGATGGAACATACCTATAGTTTTAGCTACTCCAGAAGCTTAAGACCGAAGGATCACTTGAATCCAGGAGGTCAAGGCTGCAGAGAGCTATGATCCTGTCACTGCACTCCAGTCTAGACAAAAGAGCAAGACACTGTCTCTAAAAAACAACAACAAAAAAAAAAAAAAAAGAAGAAGAAGAAAGAAAAAGGAAAAGAAAGAAAGAAAAATAAGGTAAGGAGACTAAT
This sequence comes from Piliocolobus tephrosceles, assembly GCF_002776525.5. Lineage (NCBI taxonomy): Eukaryota > Metazoa > Chordata > Mammalia > Primates > Cercopithecidae > Piliocolobus > Piliocolobus tephrosceles. The sequence goes on from NC_045439.1 coordinate 146,366,216, forward strand.
ATAATACTAATACTATAGATTAAAGTATTAAAGAGGCCGGGCGTGGTGGCTCATAACTGTAATCCCAGCACTTTGGGAGGCCAAGGTGGGTGGATCACTTGAGGTCAGGAGTTAGAGACCAGTCTGGCCAACATGATGAAACCCCTCTCTACTAAAAAATACAAAAATTAGCCGAGTATGGTACGGGCGCTTGTAATCCCAGTTACTCCAGAAGCTGAGGCATAAGAATCACTTGAACCCAAGAAGCGGAGGTTGCAGTGAGCCAGGATCGTACCACTGCACTCTACCCTGGGCGACAGAGAAAGACTCTATCTCAAAAAAGTAAAAAATAAAAATAAATAAATAAATAAAAATAAAGCATTAAAGAGGCAGCAGCAGTGGGGATAAATAAAGGGGATAGTGAGATGTATTAAGAAGACAGAATCATGGCCGGGCACAGTGGCTCATGCCTATAATCACAGCACTTTGGGAGGCCGAGGCCAGCAGATCACGAGGTCACAAGTTTGAGACCAGAGTGAGCAACATGGTGAAACCCCATCTCTACTTAAAAATACAAAAATTAGCCAGGCTTGGTGGCGTATACCTGTAATCCCAGCTACTCAGGAGGTTGAGGCCGTAGAATTGCTTGAACCTGGGAGGCAGAGGTTGCAGTGAGCCAAGATCATGCCACTGCACTCTAGCCTGGGCAACAGAGCGAGACTCCATCTCAAAAAAAAAAAAAGAAGATAGAATCATGAGGCTTAGGAAGCTTAGTAGGCTTAAGAAGGGGGGTTCTGAGGAAGGATAACGGAGGGAGGTTTAGATAACAAAATGGACAGTGATTGCATCAATTAACATAGGCCAGGTGGGGTGGCTCACACCTGTAATGCCAGCAATTTGGGAGGCTGAAGTGGGCGGATCACCTCAGGTCAGGAGTTCCAGACCAGCTTGCCCAACATGGTAAAAACCCATCTCTACTAAAAATACAAAAATTACCTGGGCATGGTGGTGTGCACCTGCAGTCCCAGCTACTTAGAAGGCTGAGGTGAGATAATCACTTAAACCAGGGAGGTGAAGGTTGTAGTGAGCTGAGATCATGCCATTGTACTCTAGCCTGGGTGACAGAGCAAGACTCCATCTCAAAAAAAAATAATAATAATATAGGGAGTAATAGAGGAAGAACAAGTTCAGTGATAAGGATGAGGAGGTTAGTTTATGTTTTTTTTTTTTTTTTTTTAATACCGAGTCTCACTCTGTCGCCCAGGCTGGAGTGCAGTGGCGCAATCTCGGCTTACTGCAAGCTCCGCCTCCCGGGTTCACACCATTCTCCGGCCTCAGCCTCCCAAGTAGCTGGGACTACAGGTGCATGCCACCACACCCAGCTAATTTTTCGTATTTTTAGTAGAGACGAGGTTTCACCATGTTGGGCAGGATGGTCTCGATCTCCTGACCTCATGATCTGCCCGCCTCAGCCTCTCAAAGTGCTGGGATCAGAGGCATGAGCAACAGCACCTGGCCTAGTTTATACACGTTAATCTGAGATACCTGTGGGATATCTGGGTAGGGATATGCAGTAGGTCTGTTGACATGTCTGGAGACCTGGGGAGCCAAATTGGCCGGTTGTATAGTCTTGGGGATTATATCCACAGAGTAGCTTTCAAGCCCTGAGTGAATATCTAGTCATTAAAATCACTCAGTAAATGTTTGAGTACAACTATGTGCCAGACATCATGCTAGGTAATGTTATAGAGTATGCAGACTAACAAGAGAAAAAGACCTAAGATAGAAAAGCAAAATTTTCCGGTTGCTGTATAGTAGCTCACACTTGAAACCCCAGCACTTTGCGAGGCTGAGGCGGGCGGATTGCTTGAGGCCAAGAGTTTGAGACCTGCCTGGGCAACATGGTATAACCCTATCTCTACTAAAAATACAAAAATCAGCCATATGTGTTGGCACACACCTGTAATCCCAGCTACGTGGAGGGCTGAGGTTGCAGTGAGCTGAGAGCACACATGGCACTCCAACCGCACTTCAGCCTAGGCGACAGAGACAGACCCTGACTCAAAAAAAAAAAAAAACCAAAGACAAAGAGGCCAGGCTGAGTGAATCATGCTTGTAATCCCAGCACTTTGGGAGGCTGAAGAGGGTGGATCACCTGAGGTCAGTAGGTCAAGACCAGTCTGGCCAACATAGTGAAGCCTCATCTCTACAAAAATACACAATTAGCGGGGTGTGGTGGCAGGCACCTGTAGTCCCAGCTACTTGGCAGGCTGAGGCAGGAGAATCGCTTGAACCTGGGAGGTGGAGGTTGCAGTGAGCCAAGATCACGCCATTGCACCCCAGCCTGGGTGACAAGAGCAAAACTCCGTTTAAAAAAAAAAAAAAGCAGGGCAGGGTGGCTCACACCTGTAATCCCAGTACTTTGGAAGGCTGAGGCAGGCGGATCATGAGGTCAGGAGATCAAGACCATCCTGCCTAACACGGTGAAACCCCGCCTCTACTAAAAATACAAAAAAAGAAAATTAGCCAGGCATAGTGGCGGGTGCCTGTAGTCCCAGCTACTCAGGAGGCTGAGGCGGGAGAATGGTGTGAACCTGGAAGGCGGAGCTTGTAGTGAGCCAAGATGGCGCCACTGCACTCCGGCCTGGGCCACCGAGCGAGACTCTGTCTCAAAAAAAAAAAAGAGTGGCCAGAGTGATAGAAGCAGAACCTAGAGAAAGTTACATCACAAGGCCAGATGTGGTGGCCCATGCCTATAATCCCAGCACTTTGTGAGACCAAGCCTGGTGGGTCTTCACTTGAGGTCAGGAGTTTGAGACCAGCTTGGTCAACATGGCAAAACTCTATCTCTACTAAAAATGCAAAAATTAGCCAGGTGTGGTGGCATATGCCTGTAATCCCAGCTACTCAGGAGGCTGAGACAGGAGAATTGCTTGAACCAGGGAGGCAGAGGTTGCAGTGAGCTGGGATTGCACCACTGCACTCCAGCCTGGGAGACAGAGAGACTCTGTCTCAAAAAAAAAAAAAGAAAAAAAAGAAAAAAGAAAGTTGCATCACCCAAAGCAAAGGAGTCAAGAAAGGGAAGTAAACAGGGCCAATGACACAGGGAAGTCAAATAAGGTAAGAACTGAGAAGAAACAATGGATATGGTAATAATTAGTGACCTTGGCATGGGAAACAATTCTTGTCCTGTCATCAAGGCTAAGGAATAAATGGAAGATGAAAGAGTACAACCAAGGGTGTGGCCTATACTTTCATAAGCATGGCTCTGACCAGGCACAGGGACTCACACCTGTAATCTCAACAATTTGGGAGGCCTAGGCAGGAGGATCACTTGAAGTGAGGAGTCCAAGGCCAGCCTGAGCAACATAAGGAGACTTCATCTCTACAAAAAAAAAAAACAAAAAAAAAAAAAGAAAGAAATACTTGGGTGTGGTGGCAGGCACCTATATTCCCAGCATTTTGGTTGCTAAGCCGCATTTCCTCTGTTTCTTTTTTTTTTTTTTTTTTTTTGAGACGGGGTCTTGCTCCGTCACCCAGGCTGGCATGAAACCTCTGCCTCCGGGGTTCAAGTGATTCTCCTGCCTGTGGGTGAGTTGGGACAACAAGGATTAAGGCAGAGCCAAGAACAGAAAGAAGCCAGACTTCTGACAGTATCTATGCTGCTGAATCAGGCATTCCCTGAGGCCAGACCTGCTTCTGGACTTTTCAGTCACATGAGTCAAGATTATTTAGTTTAAGCTAGCCTGTGTTGAGTTTTCTGTTACTTGTAGCCAAAAGCATCCTAACTGATACAGCTGTGGAGGAAGAAAACAGAACATGAAGTCAGCATGCAGGAGGCTTATTTTTTTTTTTTAATATATATTTTATTTTTCTTGAGATGGAGTCTCGCTGTCACACAGGCTGGAGTGCAGTGGTGTGATCTCAGCTCACTGCAATCTCCACCTCCCAGGTTCAAGCGATTCTCCTACCTCAGCCTCTTGAGCAGCTGGGATTACAGACATAGAAGGAGCTTTGGCCGGGCGCGGTGGCTCAAGCCTGTAATCCCAGCACTTTGGGAGGCCGAGACGGGCGGATCACGAGGTCAGGAGATCGAGACCATCCTGGCTAACACGGTGAAACCCCGTCTCTACTAATAAAATACAAAAAACTAGCCGGGCAAGGTGGCTGGCGCCTGTAGTCCCAGCTACTTGGGAGGCTGAGGCAGGAGAATGGCGGGAACCTGGGAGGCGGAGCTTGCAGTGAGCTGAGATCTGGCCACTGCACTCCAGTCTGGGCAACAAAGCGAGACTCCGTCTCAAAAAAAAAAAAAAAAGAAGAAGAAGAAGGAGCTTTAGACAGAAGAAAATGCTCATCTGTGCCTGGGACAACATAGGCACTTAATAAATATTAGTAAATTGAGTAGATCAATGATTTAGGACCTTCTGAAAACTCCTCTGTATTGATGGAGAAATTTATAACTGATTTATAGAAGGCTACATTCTTCTTCATTTTGCATCTTGCCAAGTTGTTCTCTGAGGTCACCCTAGCTTTAGCTTTTGAAATACTTGTTATCATGTGCATGCGCTGACTTTTTCAGGAGATGTAGGGACAGAAAAGAATCTCTGGCCGGGCGCGGTGGCTCAAGCCTGTAATCCCAGCACTTTGGGAGGCCGAGACGGGCGGATCACAAGGTCAGGAGATCGAGACCATCCTGGCTAACACGGTGAAACCCCATCTCTACTAAAAAAAGTACAAAAAACTAGCTGGGTGAGGTGGCGGGCGCCTGTAGTCCCAGCTACTTCGGGAGGCTGAGGCAGGAGAATGGCGTGAACCCGGGAGGCGGAGCTTGCAGTGGGCTGAGATCCGGCCACTGCACTCCGGCCCGGGCAACAGAGCGAGACTCCGTCTCAGAAAAAAAAAAAAAAAAAAATCTCTGATCCTGAACTCTTCACACGATTTTTTAGGCTTCTCTCTGTGTGTTCAGTGTTTTTCAAAATGAGTCCCTCTCATAACTTACAAGGAAATCACTCTAGGCATCTGTTAAAAATGCAAATTTTGGCCGAGCTTGGTGGCTCACCTCTGTAATCCCAGCACTTTGGGAGACAGAGGCAGGTGGTTCACAAGATTAAGTGATTGAGACCATCCTGGCCAACACAGTGAAACCCCATCTCTACTAAAAATATGCAAATTAGCTGGGTGTGGTGGCATGCACCTGTAGTCCCAGCTACTCAGGAGGCTGAGGCAGAAGAATTGCTTGAACCTGGGAGGCGGAGGTTGCAGTGAGCCGAGATCACGCTACTGCACTCCAGTCTAGGGGACACAGAAAGACTCCGTCTCAAAAAAAAAAAAAAGCAAATTTTGCACTTTGGGAAGCTGAGGCAGGTGGATCACGAGGTCAGGAGTTCAAGACCAGCCTGGGCAAGATGATGAAGCCCCGCCTCTACTAAAAATACAAACATTAGCTGGATGTGGTGGCGGGCACCTGTAATCCCAGCAACTCAGGAGGCTGAGGCAGAGAACTGCTTGAACCCAGGAGGCAGAGGTTGCAGTGAGCCAAGATGGTGCCACTGCACTACAGCCTGGGCTACAGAGTGAGACTCCATTAAAAAGAAAAAAAAAAGCAAATTTCTTGACTTCACCTACTAAATCAGACTTTGCATTTTACCAAACTCCCAGGTAATTCTCACTAAAGTTGGAGAACTACTGTATCAGTTTGCAAACAGGGATGGTGTCTTGTCCATCTTTGTTTCCTCAGTACCTGGTTCAATGCCTAACACAGAGCAGGTTTCTTAGTTGAATGACACATAAATGTGCAAACCATGGAATCCTGTGTTGATAAGCTCACAAGTTTGGCTTTGATAAAGCAAGAATTTAAATTGCAGGGTTTACTTGTATTCGTGGTTCCAAGCGTGTTACAGTTAGCTGTGATATACATCTCAGGTAATGAGTGATTAATCATACTCAAGAATCAAAGTTGGCAAATAACTAACTTATAAAAATAATTTCAGCGAGGTAGAGGATAGCTTGAGCCCGGGTGTTCAAATCTAGCCTGGGCGACAGAGCAGAACCTCGTTTCTCATAAAATAATGATAATACAAATTAATTAACACAAAAATACAAATAACTTTGAAGATATAAGATTGTCCCTATGGTACCATCCCTTTCACCCCTTGGCATTCTGATATGCTTTTCTGAGAGCTATTTTTGAGTACACTGGACACTTCAGGATATGTGTATATCCAATAAAAGACAGCCTCTGTTATGTGTGCTGAGGTAGGAACAAAAGGTTATGAACTACAGAGTTATCCTGAGAGAGGCCAGAGAGAAGGTTGACCTTACAGCATCTTAAAATTAGTTCCCAGCTCAGCACAGTGGCTCATGCCTGCCCAACACTTTGGGAGGCCAAGGTGGGAGGATCACTTAAGCTTGGGAGTTTGAGATCAGCCTGGGCAACATACGGAGACCTCATCGCTACCAAAAAAAAAAAAAAAAAAAGTCAGGTGTGGTGGTGCATTTCTCTGGTCCCTGCTACTTGGGAGGCTGAGTTGGGAGATTGCTGGAGCCTGGGAGGTTGAGGTTGCAGTGAGCTGTGAATGTGCCACTGCACTGCAGCCTGGGTGACAGAGTGAGACTCAGTCTCAAAACAAAACAAAGTAAAACAAAACAAAACTTTGAGATGATGGACACTTGCATAGCAAAAAAAAAATTAGTTCCCACTTACCAGGAGAAAGCAATTAAATACAAAGAAGGCAAGGATTCTCATTTAATATATACTTACCATGTGCATTTTAGTCATGGAACTCAGGCCTCTGGTGGTAGACATTACCTCATGGTTATACAAAGCATTTCCTCACACTCCCTGGTGTCACTTTGGCATGGCACTCAAACCAGTCTAATGCTGCAGGGAGAAACCACGTTATAGGATAACACCTGTTGCATGATCCTGTTTTGGGGTGTGTTTACATGTATTCCCTAAGAGGTCTGGAACAATATGCACTAAACTAGTCATAGGAGTTTTTCCTAGAGAATGAGACTGGGAGAGAAGAGGGATGAGGGTGAGGACCTCCTTTTCACTTTATATACTTCTGGATTTGGGCTTCTTATTTACAGTGGACATGTATTAATTTTGAACTTTAAAAAATAAATTTGACTGGGCATGTTGGCTCATGTCTTTAATCCTAGCACTTTGGGAGTCCAAGGCAAGAGGATCACTGGAGCCCAGGAGCTCAAGACCAATGTGGGCACCATGGTGAGACCTTGTCTCTACAAAAATATTTAAAAATTAGCTGGGCATGGTGGAGCGCCTGTTGTCCCAGCTACTCTGTGAACCATGATCCTGTCACTGTATTCCACCCTGGGCAATGGAACAAGACTCTGTTTCAAAAACAAACAAAACAAAACAAAACACAAAACAAAACAAAAACCATAATAGTACTTTTTTTTTTTTAATGTACATTATTTAAATCCAGGCACAGTGGCTCATGTCTGTAATCCAAACACTTTGGGATGCTGAGGTGGGAGGACTACTTGAGCCCACGAGTTCGAGACCAGCCTGGGCAACGCAGGGAGACCCTGTCTCTGCAAAAACATACAAAAAGTAGCCGAGTGTGGTGGCACACTGTAGTATCAGCTACTCGGGAAGCTGAGATGGGAGGACTGTTTGAGCCTAGAAGGTTGAGGCTGCAGTGAGCCATGACGGTGCCATTGTATTCCAGTTGGGGGCACAGAGCAAGACCCTGTCTTTAAAAAATAAAAATAAATACAATTGGCCAGGCGTGGTGGCTCATGCCTGTAATCCCAGCACTTTGGGAGGCCGAGACGGGTGGATCATCTGAGGTCGGGAGCTCTCAACTAGCCTGACCAACATGGAGAAACCCCGTGTCTACTAAAAATACAAAATTAGCCAGGCATGGTGGTGCATACCTGTAATCCCAGCTACTCGGGAGACTGAGGCAGGAGAATCGCTTGAACCTGGGAGGCAGAGGTTGCGGTGAGCCGAGATCGTGCCATTGCACTCCAGCCTCGGCAACAAGAGCAAAATTCCGCCTCAAAAAATAAATAAATAAATAAATAAAAATAAATACAATAAATAAATAGACTTTCAATACCTGCAGCAAGAGGTCAAGGAAATCTGAGCCTGAGGATAATCACCGGAGTAGCCAGCGCTCCAGTAAGGTTAAACTCCCAAGCAAGGCAGTGTGCCTAAGCTAAAGGCCCTAGTTGAGAAATAATAGGACCGTGAGAAATGAAATGAGGATATCTGGTTAATGCCTCTGAAGAATTTGAAATCTCAGCTACTCCCGAACCTTCTGAACCTGCAGAAATGATCTTCCATCCAGCACTCCTTTTCTCCTTTTAGACACTGCAGAGGCTTGTCCCTGGCAGGACTGCAGGATTTCTCCTTCCCCTCAGAATCTGCTCTTACCCCTCTCCCGGTCACTAGACTTATATAGGGTTAAGTCACCACATAACCCAGTGGGGGACTTATTGGGCCTAGCAGAGGAGGCAAAGGACTATACGCCAAAAGAGCTGCAAGAACCAGCCAAGCAGGTAGTGGCAGGAGCTGGGAGAGTAGCAAAGGACTGGATTCTGAGGGTGCCTGATCAAGAGGACCAAATTGTAAGACTGGGCCAGATATGGTGGCTCATGCTGTAATCCCAACACTTTTGTTTTTTGTTTTTTGTTTTTTTGAGACGGAGTCTCTCTCTGTTGCCCAGGCTGGAGTGCAGTGGTGTAATCTCAGCTCACTGCACGCTCCACCTCCTGGGTTCACGGCATTCTCCTGCCTCAGCCTCTTGAGTAGCTGGGACTACAGGCACCCGCCACCACGCCCGGCTAATTTTTGTATTTTTAGTAGAGACGGGGTTTCACCGTGCTCTCGATCTCCTGACCTCGTGATCTGACCATCTCAGCCTCCCAAAGTGCTTGGATTATAGGTGTGAGCCACCGCGCCCGGCCAATCCCAACACTTTTAAGAGACTGAGGCAGAAGGATCACTTGAGGATAGGAATTTGAGACCAGCTTGGGCAACATAGTGAGATCTTGTCTCTACAAAAAATAAAAATAAAAAAATTAGCAGAGTGTGTTGGCACACACCTGTAGTCCCAGCTACTTGGTAGGCTGAGGTGGGAGGATTGCTTGAGCCCAGGAGTCTAAGGCTAAATGATGAGCCATGATCATACCACTGCATTCCAGCCTGGGTGACAGTGCAAGACCCTGTCTCAAAAAAAAAAAAAAAAAAAAAATTATAAGATTAGATAAGGAAGAGTACTGTTTTTTTGTTTTGTTTTGTTTTGTTTTGTTTTGAAATGAGGTCTCGTTCTGTTGCCCAGGTTGGAGTGCAGTGATGCGATCTCGGCTCTCTGCAACCTCTGCCTTCCAGGTTCAAGCAATGCTCCTACCTCAGCCTACTGAGTAGCTGGGACTACAGGTGCATGCCACCATACCCGTCTAATTTTGTATTTTTAGTAGAGACAGGGTTTCACCATGTTGGCCAGACTGGTCTTGAACTCCTGACCTCAAGTGATTCACCCTCCTTGGTCTCCCAAAGTGCTAGGATTACAGGCATGAGCCACCACGCCTTGCCTAACTTACTTTTATTATTATTTTTTAAATTTTGAGATGGAGTTTCACTCTTGTTGTCCAGGCTAGAGTGCAATGGTGCGATCTCAGCTCACTACAACCTCCGCCTCCTGGGTTCATGTGATTCTCCTGCCTCAGCCTCCTGAGTAGCTGGGATTACACGCACCTGCCACAACGCACAGCTAATTTTTTTTTTTATTATTATACTTTAAGTTCTAGGGTACATGTGCATAACGTGCAGGTTTGTTACATATGTATACTTGTGCCATGTTGGTGTGCTGCACCCATCAACTCGTCAGCACCCATCAATTCATCATTTATATCAGGTATAACTCCCAATGCAATCCCTCCCTTTTTTTTTTTTTTTGTATTTTTAGTAGAGATGGGGTTTCACCATGTCGGCCAGGCTGGTCTCGAACTCCTGACCTCAGGTAATCCGCCCACCTTGACCTCCCAAAGTGTTGGGATTACAGGTGTGAGCCACCACACTCGGCTTGGCCTAACTTACTATTTTTTTTTTGAGACATGGTTTCCCTATGTTGCCAAGGATGGACTTGGCCTCCTGAACTCAACTGCTCCTCCTACCTTAGCCTCCCAAGTAACTGGGACCATAGACCCGGGCCTCCAGGCCTGCTTTGTAACTTACACGTTATAAGAACCCAAGGAGACAGACACTATTATTATCCTCATTTTACTAATTGGAAACTTTCACTGGTTGGGTTCTCTGGGAAGCTGACTCAAGAGGGAGTTTAAAGTGATGTTTATTCACTAAATTTAGACATTGTATGGACTAACTTCAGTACGTGAATCATTAGAAGACCTTTTGCAGAAAGATCACAATCTAGATTTCACTCAAATAACATACTTTTATTAATTCCAGTCAAGGGCCACTGACCATGTTATGGCTTTCTTTTTAGCAATACTGTGTATTAACACATTTAAAGAGGGTCCTCCAGAAGGGTACCATAGGCTTCAGGGTGGCTAGACATAGGGAAGCTGGGCTGGTGATTCGGGGTCATCTTGGCCATGGGCTGGGTTCCAAGGATATGCTGGGGGAGAAAAGTCTATGGGCTTTATCTTAGGAAAATTCTTCTAGGGTAAAGAGGTAGTTGGACTTTATTTAGGTCATTTTATTTATTGTTTTGAGACAGGGTCTCACTCTGTCACCCAGGCTGAAGTGCAGTAGTGCGATTGTTTTCTTTTTTCCTTTTTTTTTTTTTGAGACGGAGTCTCACTATTGTTGCCCAGGCTGGAGTGCAGTGGCGCGATCTTGGCTCAGTGCAACCTCTACCTCCCAGGTTCAAGCAATTCTCTGCCTCAGCCTCCCAAGTAGCCGGGATTACATGCGCCTGCCACCACGTCTGGCTAATTTTTGTATTTTTAGTAGAAACGGAGTTTCACCATCTTGGCCAAGTTGGTCTTGAACTCCTGACCTTGTGATCCACCTGCCTCGGCCTCCCAAAGCGCTGGGGTTACAGGCAAGAGCCACCGTGTCTGGTCCACGTTATTACTATTATTATTATTATGTTTTTGAGACAGTCACGTCTGTTGCCAGGCTGGAGTGCAGTGGTACGATTTCATCTCACTGCAGCCTCCACCTTTGGGTTCAAGTGATTCTACTGCCTCAGCCTCCCAAGTAGCTGGGGTTACAGGAATGGGCCACTATGCCCAGCTAATTTTTGTATTTTTAGTAGAGATGGGGTTTGACCATGTTGGTCAGGCTGGTCTTGATCTCCTGACCTCATTGTCCACCTGCCTCTGCCTCCCAAAGTGCTGGAATTACAGGCATGAGCCACTGTGCCCGGCCTAATTTTTGTATTTTTAGTATAGATGGGGTTTCACCACGTTGGTCAGACTGGTCTCAAACTCCTGACCTCAGGTGATCCACCCTCTTTGGCTTCCCAAAGTGCTGGGATTACAAGTGCAAGCCACTACACCCGGCCCCTACCCTATATTCCTAATCACTAAAGGAAATAACTTCTGGAGATGACGTTTTTATCAGCTGACCTCAAACTCAGGTATAAAAGTGAACTTATTTCCTACACACACCAGTTCCCCAAACCTTCTTCTCTCCTCTTGTATTTCATTTTTTTGATGAACAGCCCACCTGCCACTAGCTTCCTAAGCTAGCATCTGAACATCAATAGGTAACTGGGAGCACTCCTTCCCTTACCCCTATCCCAAATCCTGGGGATTCTACCTTCCAAATTATCCAGAATCCATTCACTTGTTTCCATTCCCACAGCTTCGTCCTTAGTTCATCTCTTGCCAAGAAGACAACAATCCAAGGGATCTCCCTGCTCTTAGTCCATTCGCCATACTGCCGTCAGAGTAATCTTTGAAAAACACAAATCAGGCCAGGCGCAGTGGCTCACGCCTATAATCCCAGCACTTTGGGAGGCCGAGGCGGGTGAATCACCAGAGGTCAGCAGTTTGAGACCAGCCTGGCCAACATGGTGAAACCCCGTCTCTACTCAAAATACAAAAATTAGTGGGGCGTGGTGGAGGGCGCCTGTAATCCCATCTATTCCGAAGACCGAGGCTGGAGAATCGCTTGAACCCGGGCGGCAGAGGTTGCAGTGAGCCAAGATCGCACCACTGCACTACAGCCTGGGCGACGAGAGCGAAACTCCGTCTCAAAACAAAAACAAAAACAAATTAGCCAGGCGTGGTGGCAGGAGCCTGTAATCCCAGCTACTCAGGAGGCTGACGCAGGAGAATCGCTTGAACCTGGGAGGCGGAGGTTGCACTGAGCCGAGACCGCGCCATTACACTCCAGGCTGGGCAACAAGAGCGAAACTCCGTCTCCAAACAAACAAACAACAACAAAAAAAAACCCACCACCACCAATCAGGCAGGGCACGGTAGCTCACGCCTGTAATCCCAGCACTTTGGGAGGCCAAGGCGGGAGGATCCCTTGGGCCCAGGAGTTCGAGACCAGCCTGGGCAATATAGGGAGACCCCGTCTCTACTAAAACACAAAACCACACACAAATCAAATCATGTGGTTCTTCAGTTTAAAATCTTTCAATACTCAAGTTCAAACTCCCTAATTCAGCTTACTTATTAGGTTCTGAGTGATGCAGTCGCCCTGTCCTTCTGCAGCCTCGTCTCTCGCCTATACCCACCCACAATCTCTGCTTCGGCCATAACTAACTTCAGTTCTCCGAACCCAACTTTATTATCGCTGAGCCATTTTGCCTACGCTGTTCTCTGCGTGCAACACTCTACTCTCCTTTTGGGTAATTCAGATGCATTCTCCAGGTCCCAGCTCAGCTGTCACTCCCACAGCCCCGGTCCGCAGGCTCCAGCCCCCAACCGGTGTCCATCGCGTGGTCCAGGCGACTTACGTCTTCCAGGCCGTCTGCCCCTTAAGTCGACCCCTACACTCTATCAGTGTCGGACAGCTGAAAGGCGGTAGACACGTGAGCCCCCTCAGAGAGAACCTGGATCCCTGCGGCTCCAGCCCCCGATAGGGAGAGAGCCGACCAAACTTCGGCTTAGTAGCGGCGACACAGCCAAGGACTCCCGGACAGTCGCTGGGAAAGCCACCACCATTCCCTGCCGGGAAACAGGGAGGGGGAAGGCCCCGCCTCTCACGCTGCGTCGGGGGCGGGGCAGGGCGGGGCACCAGGCGCCCTGCGAACGGCGTGCGGCGAGCAGGGGGCGGGGCCAGGGGCGGAGCGGAGCGCGCATGCGCGGTCGCCTTTGTGTGGGTCGAGCGGCGGCGGCGGCGGCGGCGGCGGCGGCGGCGGCGGCGGCAGTGGCGGTCCCACTGGCAGGCGGGCAAGAGGGGAGTCCGGGCGGCGGCCGGCGTGGGAGCCGGGGGACCACCATGGTAAAGAAGCGGAAAGGCCGCGTCGTGATCGACTCGGACACGGAGGACAGCGGCAGCGACGAGAACCTGGATCAGGTGAGGGCAGGCCGCGGAGGCGCGGGCCGGCGGAGCCAGAGGGCTGTCCGGGCGGCGGGAGCCGGGAGCCAGCCGGGCCTGGAGCCTTCCTACCAGAGAGCCCAGCTCGCCCCGTGCCCTGAGAACCACTGCAGCCCCTTTTCTGTCTTCCCGGAGTGTGCGGGGCCTTGGAGACCGGCCCGGGCCTGGAGACGGAGCCCCGAGGACTTGGCGCCTTGGGCGGGGAGGCGGGGCAGGGACCGGGCTGATGGGCCTCGGGCTCTGGGGTAGCGAAAGGGGCCGCGATCTTCCGGGGCCAGATCGGGGCGGCGGGCTGTATAGTCCAGGAGATCCAGGCTGGGCGAGATAGGAAGTATTGCCCGCCAACCTGGGAGGCTGGGAGGTTTTGGAGGAGGTGCAAGGGTGCGCGTCGGGCAGTGGGGGGCGAGGGCCGAGAAGATCCGGACTCTGGAAGATGGAAGTTTTTCGGACAAGGGTTGTGGACAGAGAGGAAGGACACTCGTAAATGTTCCTAGGAGCCTCTGCCGTGCTTGCCAAGGATGACTTAGCTGTGGGCACGAGTTTATTTGGCTACTAGGGTTGTTTGTGTTTGAGAAGGGCCCCTGTTGGGGTGTCAGACCCAAAAAAACACTCTTCGGTGGAGGAAAGAGGGCAGATACTGGAAGTAATAGAGAACTATGTAGGGCGACATGGAGGGACTGTGCACAGCCCAGGCCCCCTCTTGGCCCTTTCATGCAGCATCTCAGAATTCTTTCTTACTTGAAGACTGTGCAGAAAGCACTGAAAGTAACCTTTGGCTTCAGTGTCTTGGGGTTGAACTGTTTATATACTGTAGAAAACATTACTCTTTGTAGCAGTGCTCTAGTGATAGCAGGCGATACAAAGATGGTCTCCCTTATGTTTAATGAGCAAATGATGTGAAGAAAGAATATGCAAGAGATAGTAGCTTTTGAGTAGAAAGACTACTGAACTTGGTTCTGAAAATTTGAATTCTAGGCTGGGCTTATGCTCTTTTCTAACTTTGTATCTTTGGTCTTAAATGTTAAATGAAGATGTAACATAAGCCTTGTGTATCTAATTGGTTTATTGTAAAGATCAAGTGTTTGTAAAAATTGATGACAGTGCAAGCATTTGCTAATTGTAAAGTTTCTCTATAAATGGCTTCTTGGGGGTCTTTTGTCTGAAGCCAGAGGTCTCAGTTTGAAAGTATTAGGGACTGGGCGCGGTGGCTCACGCCTGTAGTCCTAGCACTTTGGGAGGCCAAGGTGGGCGGATCATCTGAGGTCGGGAGTTCGAGACCAGCCTGACCAACGTGGAGAAACCCCGTCTCTACTAAAAATACAAAACTGGCGGGGCGTGGTGGCGCATGCCTGTAATCCCAGCTACTCGGGAGGCTGAGGCAGGAGAATTCTTGAACCTGGGAGGCAGAGGTTGCGGTGAGCCGAGATCGCGCCATTACACTCCAGCCTGGGCAACAAGAGTGAAACTCTATCACAAAAAAAAAAAAAAAAGAAAAAAGAAAGAAAGAAAAAAGAATGCATTACGGCATAAAAGGGGAGAACTTTTTTTGGGGGGGTGGGGAATGGAGTCTTGCACTGTCGCCCAGGCTGGAGTACAGTAGTGCGATCTTGGCTTCACTGCAAGCTCCGCCAAGGGAAGGACTTTTAAGAAGAAAAGGACTGGGGAGGTGCTGTAGAAAGAGGACTGCTTTGAAAATGGTGGTAGGGGGGTGGAGAAGTAATGGGGCCTGTGTAGGACTATCTAAGGAATAGAAACTGTTTTGGGGCAGCAATTGAAAATGTTCTCATTGAAAGGCTCCTGAAGTTTACAAAAATATCCAAAGTGTAATTTTGACTGTAAAAGTTTGATTGGTAGATAATTTTAGACTGGCAATTGGAGTAGAATGTATTGTTTTTCTATCTTCTCATCTACAAATGTGAATGTTTCAGATAATAACAACATTGGCTACCATTTATATAGTGCCTAGGGTAGGCACTTTAATTGTTTTATTTATATTGTCAAGTTTTCACATTATGGTAAATTTGGAATTATTTCCCCTACTTTACATAAAGAAAATGGAGGTTGAAAAAGTTAAATAATTCACACAGCTAGTGAGTAGTAACATTGGGATTTGAACTCAGATCTGCATGAGTACAAAGCCTGTACTGTTTCCACTATACCAACTTAATCTGTTAATTTTAAATTTTTTTCATACTGCAAGATGATAATGTTTCACAGTCATTTTTCATGGTGCTAGAATTGGTGTTTATAAAGTACACTGAATAGAGGAAATTGGTACATACATTAAAAGGATTATTTGGGGGGATTTCTTGGTAAAGCACTCTCAAGACATCTGTTCAAATGATGAATGAACTGAACTGCAAATTATTGTCCTTAGTAGTTTCCCACAGAATTCTGATAAATAAAATAAGTTGAGTGCTTCCTTTCGTGGTAGAGATGGTTTACCTGATCCACAGAAAGCTTTTTCAAAGTGGAAACTGGAGGGAATTGCCACTTTATTTATTTCTTGATTTTTGAGATGGAGTCTTGTTCTATTGCCCAGAATGGAGTTCAGTAGCATAATTTCAGCTCACTGCAATCTCCGCCTCCTGGGTTCAAGCAGTTCTCCTGCTTCAGCCTCCTTGTAGCTGGGACTACAGGTGCCTGCCACCATTCCTGGCTAATTTTTGTATTTTTAGTAGAGACAGGGTTTTATCATGTTGACCAGTCTGGTCTCGAACTCCTGACCTCAAGTGGTCTGCCCACCTCGACCTCCCAAAGTGCTGGGATTACAGGCAGGAACCACCATGCTTGGCCGGAATTGCAACTTTAAATGCAATTCTAAATATCTATTTGTAAAAGGAAATTAACGTAAAATGTGTAAGTAATACCTAATACATTTTAACAGCAATTTCAACTTCCTCTCCTTCAGCTTCTCATTTGGATTCTTGTTATCAGATGGGAACTAGATAAAAATTCCCTTTCCCTGCGCATCCTAACAGGGGTACTGATGCCTTCTCTTTGTCTGTTCAGCACTATGCCAGACTCAGAAGAATCAAAGAGGAAGATCTCTGCCCTCTAGACATTTTCACAAAAGACCTTTAGCACAAGTCCTGCTTGGGGGTCTTTAGGAATCCTAATGCATTCTGGATCTTTCCTGCCCCACATACCTTGTGCTGCTCCATCTGGTTCTGAGTCTTCACTGGGGGTATAACATTAGACTTACTGTCTAGTGTATGGTACTTATGGAAGGAACAAACCATGACAGATCACTGAGTATCTAGTGTTGAATGGAATGCAGTTAGTAAAGAGGCCTTTTGGCCGGGCGCGGTGGCTCAAGCCTATAATCCCAGCACTTTGGGAGGCCGAGACGGGCGGATCATGAGGTCAGGAGATCGAGACCATCCTGGCTAACACGGTGAAACCCCGTCTCTACTAAAAATACAAAAAACTAGCCGGGCGAGGTGGCGGGCGCCTGTAGTCCCAGCAACTCCGGAGGCTGAGGCAGGAGAATGGCGTAAAACCCGGGAGGTGGAGCTTGCAGTGAGCTGAGATCCGGCCACTGCACTCCAGCCCAGGAGACACAGCAAGACTCCGTCTCAAAAAAAAAAAAAAAAAAAAAAAGAGGCCTTTTGTCCCTGGGTTTTCCGATGGGAATCTGAGCCATTATGCCAAAAATTTTACCTCCAGTTTATTCCTTACTGAAGGTGAGATAGGTGGGCCTTCTAGGCTGGTTTTTCCAGGTGGTAGGGGCAGACCTGTGTGTGAGAAGCCACCTGGATTGCTTATTTAAAATGTAGGTTGGGACTTAGAGGGTGCAGCAGTTCCCATCCCAGACCTACTGAATCAGACTCTCAGGGGATAGAGCTCTGTACTCGGCATTTGTAACAGGTATGGCTCAAGTAATTATGATTTATGTTAGTGATTAAGATCACTGCCTATATGCAATCTAATCTTTTTAGTAACACACTATAAGTATTTGGAAGATAAATAGCTTCCTGTCTCTGCCATAGTACTTCCAAGTTAAGTGTACGTGTGTAGTTTGGGCATGGTGGCTCATGTCCTGTAATCTCAGCACTTTGGGAGGCCAAGGTGGGAGGATCACTTGAGCCCAGGTGTTTGAGATCAGCGTAGGCAACAAAGTGAGACCTCATCTGTACAAAGAATTTAAAAATTGGCCAGGTGCAGTGGCTCACATCTGTAATCCCAGCACTTTGGGAGGCCAAGGCAGGCAGATCACCTGAGGTGGGGAGTTTGAGACCAGCCTGACCAACATAAAGAAACCCAGGCTCTACTAAAAATACAAAATTAGCCAGGCATGGTGGTACTTGCCTGTAATCCCAGTTACTCAGGAGGCTGAGGCAGGAGAATCACTTGAACCCAGGAGGTGGAGGCTGTGGTGAGCCGAGATCATGCCACTCTTGTTGCTCCAGCCTGGGTAACAAAAGTGAAACTCTGTCTCAAAAAAAAAAAAAAAACAAGAAAAGGCACTTGTATAATTAAAAGAACCTGACAGGGAAATTTTAAGACGGCAAAACTACTGGTTCTTTTTTTTTTTTTTTAAGACAGGGTTTCACTCCTGTTGCCCAAGCTGGAGTGCGGTGGCACAATTACAGCTCACTGCTGTAGGGTTGACCTCCCTAGCTCAGCCGTCCTTCCACCTCAGCCTCTCAAGTAGCTGAGACTACAGGTGTGCACCACCACACCCAACTAATTTTTAAAATCATTTGTAGAGATGGTCCCACTACATTCCCTAGGCTGGTCTCGAACTCCTTGGCTCAGATGATTCTCAAGCTTTAGCTTTCCAAAGTGCTGGGATTACAGGTGTGAGCCGCCATACCAGGCCTTATTTATTCGTTTGTTTGGTTGTTTTTGAGATGGAGTCTCACTCTGTCACCCAGGCTGGAGTGCAATAGCACGATCTCAACCCACTGCAGCTTCCACCTCCCGGGTTCAAGCAGTTCTCCTGCCTCAGCCTCCTGAATAGCTGAGATTACAGGCGCCCACCACCACACCTGGCTAATTTTTTGTGTTTTTAGTAGAGATGGGGTTTCACTATGTTGGCCACGCTGGTCTCTAACTCCTGGTCTCAGGTGATCCGGCACCTGACCTTATTTGAACCTTTGAAAGTTTTTAAAACTAAGACCTCGTTTGAAAGTTTGAAAGCTTTTCTTTTAGCATTTGACCTGATAGTGACCTTGTCCTTATTTTGACCACACCCTTTCTTCAACATTTTTAAATTTCGAGATACTTGCTGTTGGTGCCTATTGGGAAATAATAATTTGAGGCAAATCTCTGGGCTCTACATCATCTCTTTTTATGGAATAATATTTTTGCAGTAAGTCCTATAAAATGAAAAGCATTCAAGATAATAAAGGAACCAGAGTTCTCAATTCAAATCAGTACAACTCAGTATTTATAAAAATTTTACTCTGCCTTTCTAAAAAAATAAAAATTGAGCTCTGTGCACACTGGGATGCTTTATTTTATAGTTTTCTTATTTAAAATGGAGATTATATTGTCATGTCCTGTATTTCTCTTTATCTAACTTGAAGTAGCAATACTTAAATTTGTCTTTGACAGAATAGGCCCCCTAAGTATTTTCTTTTTTCTTTTTTGAGACAGAGTCTCGCTCTGTCACCCAGGCTGGAGTGCAGTGGCTTGATCTTGGCTCCTGCAGCCTCGGCCTCCCAGGTTCAAGCAATTCTCTGCCTCAGTCTCCCGAGTAGCTTGGATTACAGGCACCTGCCACCACATCCAGCTAATTTTTGTATTTTTAGTAGAGACAGGGTTTCACCATCTTTGCCAGGCTGGTCTTGAACTCATGACCTCGTGATCCACCCACCTCGGCCTCCCAAAGTGTTGGAATTATAGGTGTGAATCACCACGCCTGGCCAGCCCCGTAAGTATTTTCTAGGAACTGTTTTCAGATGCTACATGTAAAGAATATTATTATTATAAAGTATACTTCTACGAACCTTCTCTATAAATCTTGAGAAATTTAAAGTTGTGCTTCTTGTTAATGTAGTGTTTTCCGCATTAATCAGGCAAAGTTTGAAGTGAAGGATGAGTTTATGAGAAGTGTCAGTGTTAATTCGTGAAAACTTTAATTTGTGTCATGTTGCATCTAACTTGATGTAATTTGCTTGTTAATTTCACTCTTTTCAAAGAGTGAGTCCCATTGGAGCTCCCCCCACCCCACCCCCGCCCAAGATGGAGTCTTGCTGTGTCACCCAGGCTGGAGAGCAATGGAGCGCTGTCGGCTTACTGCAACCTCCCCCTCTAGGTTCAAGCGATTCTCCTGCCTCAGGCTCCCAAGTAGTTGGGATTACAGGCACGCGCTATCACACCCGGATAATTTTGCATTTTTATTAGAGATGGGGTTTCTCCATGTTGGTCAGGCTGGTCTCGAACTCCGGACCTCAGGTGATCCGCCTGCCTCGGCCTCCCAAAGTGCTGGGATTACAGGCATGAGCCAATCGCCCAGCCCTGGGAGCTTTAACAGTGAGGCTGTTAGGAAAAATACAAAACCAATCTTCAGACACAGGTCATATTGGTGTATTTATTTATTTTTATTTATTTTTTTTGAGACAGAGTCTCGCTCTGTTTCCCGGCTAGAGTGCAGTGGGACGATCTCAGCTCACTGCCACCTCCGCCTCCCGGGTTCAAGTGATTCTCCTGCCTCAGCCTCTCAAGTAGCTGGGATTACAGGCGCCCACGCCTGGCTAATTTTTTGTGTTTTTAGTAGAGACGGGATTTCACCGTGTTAGCCAAGATGATCTTGATCTCCTGACCTCATGATCCACCCACCTCGGCCTCCTGAAGTGCTGGGATTACAGGTGTGAGCCATCACGCCCAACCCTATTTATTGCTTTCTTTCTAGACTGTAAGTTTCCTCAAAATTAGAGATTGTTCATCTTTCTTTTTTTTTTTTTTTTTGAGACAGAATCTCACTCTGTCACCCAGGCTACAGTGCAGTGGTGCGATCTCAGCTCACTACAACCTCTGCCTTCTGGGTTCAAGCGATTCTCATGCTTCAGCCTCCCAAGTAGCTGGGACTACAGGCGCATGCCACCATGTCTAGCTAATTTTTCGTATTTTTAGTAGAAACAGGGTTTTGCCACATTGGCCAGGCTGGTCTGAAACTCCTGACCTCAAGTGATCCGCCCCCCTTGGCCTCCCAAGAGTGCTGGGATTTCAGGCATGAGCCACCGCATCCAGCCTGATTGTTCATCATTCAACAGATGTATTAGACAGTGTTAGACACTAGAGCTATTGGGTGAACAAAATGGAAGCAGTTTCCACCTTCAAGGAGTGTAAAGTGGAATGAGAGAGAGATGAGGTGGGGGGATTGCTCAGAGAGAGTAATTTCCTTACAGTTGCGCTACAGGCCATGAAGCAAGGACAAGAATACTGTGGAAATACTACCAGGGACCCTATTCTAGCCTGATGAGAGTGACATTGAAACTGAGACCTGGAATATGTGTTAAGGAAAAGATTAGAAGACTGAAGAGTAAAGGGAAGGGTGTTGAATGTTCATGGTTGAGGCACCAGCATATATAAAAGAAATGAGGCAGAAAGGACCTAGAACCCTTATGAAACTGAAAGAAGCACAGGGTGAGTGTGGTAGATTCTGTTTTGACCCTTTGAGGATGGAGAAGTCAGTTTAGCGGACTACACTCAGCAGTAAAAATAAAATTGAATTGATAGAAAACAAAGTGTGTCATACATAGTAAAGATAAGTAATGAAATTTGTATATCTCATATGTACATGTAGATGTATACTGGGTTATGAGGTATAATTTATCTTACTGTGGGCTGGATTAAAAAGAAAAAAGTTGTTGTTTTTTGTTTTTTTGAAACAGAGTCTCACTCTGTCGCCCAGGCTGGAGTGCGGTGGTGCGATCTTGGCTCACTGCAAGCTTTGCCTCCCAGGTTCAGGCCATTCTCCTGCCTCAGCCTCCCGAGTAGCTGGGACTACAGGCGCCTGCAACCACGCCCGGCAAATATTTTTGTATTTTTAGTAGAGACAGGGTTTCACCATGTTCGCCAGGATGGTCTCGATCTCCTGACCTCGTGATCCGCCCGCCTCGGCCTCCCAAAGTGCTGGGATTACAGGCATGAGCCACCGCGCCCAGAAACTTCTACCACTTTATAACAATGACTCATTTATTCAAAGATATTTCAGTCCTTAAGTATTTTCAATATAGTCTTTATTACTTTACCAGTGGACCAAAGTGGTTAAATCTGAACATTTTTAAATTCCCACAAGCATAAATGAAACATAAAAGCCTCCCCCAAAGATAAATACCTGCTTTGGTTTTGTTGGGGTCTTTAAATCTATAGAGGAAAAAGTGAAAAAAAGAACTATAAGAAGCATAATGATTCATATTCACTTTGGGTGGGGGGATACACACACATACACCATATACAATATTTTTTAACACTCCATTTT
>NC_045439.1:146388226-146440948 GCF_002776525.5 Piliocolobus tephrosceles
CTTGAAATCTCAATTAACTATTTTTTTTCTTTTATTAGCACATTATGAATCCCTCCCAGAAACTCTGGGATAAGAAAGAGGTCTTAATGCAATGATTTGCATTTTAAAAAACCTGAATATTATTTCCCAAAAGGAAATCTAAAATTGAGACACATCGAAATATTCAAATATCAATACCCAATTTAATCCTCATTCAGTATATTCATATTTCAGGCTCTCTCACACTTGCCTTCTGGACTTATCCTGGGGAGAATGATGGATTCTTGTGTTAGTTGATCCCACCACAGAGCCCAATTTAACACAATTCTATGGTCCTGTTTGTTAAATTCATCTTTACAATCATATTTCAGGAATGAGTCCAACACAGACTTGTGCTTGAAAAAATCTTGTTCTTTTATCCAATACCTAAAAAAAGTGATATAAATTTTTTTTTAATTTTGGAGAAAAAGACATCATTCCTTTTTATCTGCTCAAGAACGTCTATTCTTTGGAGAACACATAATTCTGATTATGCGAATATTAAAATGACAGAAAACTCTTAAGCCCCTTCTGTCGGATACAAGTTTTATCTCCATGGAGAATGCAGGCTCAGTTCCACATAAGAAACTTGTGCTCACTAACAATTATAAACTAAATACTATCTACAGTATTCTAATATTATCAAAAGGAGACTAATGAGACTACCTGGGAAATGACTGGATTTGCATATTTTCTTGGAAATGTCCCAAATAAAGCTTCTCAACTTGATGCACGAAGTCTATAGTTCTTTTCTCTTTTTCAGAAAAATAATTTTTTTCTTTTAAAATTTCAACCTTGAATAAAAAGCAGTGACTTTACAAAAATCAAGGATATTTGCAAAAAATGTCATGAGATTATCAAAGAAGACAGTGCTGGGAATTAAAGATTAGAAAAAAAGTAATGAGATAATATGCCATTCAAGAATTATATTTTGAACATTTGAGTCAATGTATATTAACACAAATTTTCTTTTGCCACAAATGTAAAATAGTCACTTAAGAAAGATGAAGGGGTAAAAAAAAGATGAAGGGGTTGTCACGCTTTTACTTATTAGATATTAGTTGAACATTAAAATTACTTAAAGTTTTTCTTCCAAGGTTTTCTTCCAAGTTTTTCACCCAGGCTTTCTGGAAAATATATACTACATAGTCTCACCTTTACCTACCAAAAAGTCGCGTATATTTTTATCAGTTGTGTAGAAGCATATCTTGAGCAATTGGTCTTTTACATCAAACCCCTAAAATAAACATAGAAAACCAAAAAAAGTTACATTTTGTAATGGAACTATTTTGAACATAAAAAAGTGTTAGATACAGAAACACCCTATTATAAACATCTATCTTGTTAGAATTCCATAGCTTTCCAAAGACCTTTCTGCTCTTTCAAACATTCATTTTCCTAATTTTTTTTTTCTTTTTGAGACAGTCTCGCTGTGCTGCTCAGGCTGGAGTACAGTGGTGTGATCACAGATCACTGCAGCCCCGACCCCCAGGCTCAAAGTGATTCTACCAACTCAGCCTCCCAAGTAGCTGGGGCTACAGGTGTGCGCCACCATGCCTGGCTAATTTTTGTATTTTTTCTAGAGATGGGATTTCTTCATGTTGCCCAGACTGGTCTTGAACTCCTGGGCTCAAGTGATCCTCCTGCCTCAGCCTCCCAAGGTGCTAGGATAATAGGCATGAGCCACCCTGCCTGGCCCTCCTACATTTATTATATGTATTTACTGCCTATCCCTAAAGTCCTTAAGCATTTTGTCAGAGCAAAGGCAGCACACAGAACAATTTAAGGCAATGCCAGGTTACGACAGGACCAAAATGACAGCAATCTGGTATGCTGATTCAAGTGGAAACAATGATCAATGCAAACAACATCCCTCTTACATAGTTCCACTCCTCTGCACCTCCTGAAAGTTATCATGGGCAAGACCCCAACCATGCAGATTAGGGCTAGATCTCAGCTTAGCCTAAAAGCCTTACTTCTAGGACTTCCCCTTCTCATGTGAAGTAAAACCATACAGCAAAAAGTCCAGCAAATGCATAATTTACTAGAAAGTTCAAGTGGAGATGTAAGGGGTCACATGAACAATACAGAACGTCCTCCAACAAATAATGAGCTCTTATGCATGCTTCAACATGTGTGAAGTCTTCTATGAGAAACACTATCTCCTCCTAATCAAAGTGCCAGGTCTAACAGAGTATTTTTCTTTTCTTTTCTTTTCTTTTGTTGGAGACAGGGTCTCGCTCTGTTACCCAGACTGGATGGAATGCAGTGGCGCGATCTCAGCTCACTGCAATCTCTGCCTCCTGGGTTCAAACGATTCTCGTGCCTCAGCCTCCCAAATAGCTGGGATTACAGGCATGCATTACCCACCTGGCTAATTTTTATTTTTTTTAGTAGAGACAGTATTTACCACATTGGCCAGGCTGGTCTCAAACTCCTGCTTCAAGTGATCTGCCTGTCTCAGCCTCCAAAAGTGCTGGGATTATGGGTGTGAGTCACTGCACCCTGCTCAGAGAGTACTTTTAAATGCCATTTAAAAATCTCTTCAAGAGATATGGAAATAACCTAAGTGTCTATCAACAGATGAATGGATAAAGAAAATGTGGTGTATATATACAAAGGAATATTATTTGGCCTTAAAAAAAAAGAAGGAAAGGCCAATTGTGCTGGCTCACGCCTATAATCTCTGCACTTTGGGAGACCAAGGCAGGAGGATTGCTTGAGCCCAAGAGTTCGAGACCAGCCTGAACAACATAGTGAGACTCTGTCTCTACAAAACAAAAAAGAGAGAGAGGAAAACCTGCAATTGTAAACAACATGGCTGAACCTGGAGGCTATTGTGCTAAATGAAATAAGCCAGACACAGAAAGACAAATTCTTCATGCTCTTATATATGAAATCTAAGAAAAAGCTGAACTCACAGTAACAGAGAGTAGAATGATATTACCAGGGACTGTGGGGTAGGGGAAAGGAGTAGATATTGGTCAAAAGGTACAAACTTTCAGATACAAGATAAGTAAGTTCTGGGGACCTATGTACAGCACAGTAACTAAAGTTAATAATAATACATTGTATACTTGAAATTTGTTGAGAGTAGATCTCAAGTGTTCTCGCCATATATACACACATAACTATGTGAGGTGATACATTAATTAGCTTACTTGTGGTAATCTTTTCACAATGTACATACATATCAAAACATCATACTGTATACCTTAAATATATGTAATTTCTGTCACTCATACCTAAATAAAATTAGAGGGAAAATATCTTCAAAAAAGTTCTCAAGCCAGGCACAGTGGCTCATGCCTGTAATCCCAGCACTTTGGGAGGTCAAGGTGGGTGGCTCACAGCCTGACCAACATGGAGAAACCCTGTCTCTACTAAATACATACAAAATTTGCTGGGCATGGTGGCACATGCCTGTAATCCCAGCTACTTGGGAGGCTGAGGTAGGGGAATCTTTTGAACCTGGGAGGTGGAGGTTGTGTGGGCCGAGATCACACCATAGAACTGTAGCCTGGGCAACAAGAGCGAAACTCCGTCTCAAAAACAAAAACAAAAAAAAAAGAAAGTTCTCAGTACCAAAACATTTTTCGGTATTATTTCTCTTTTAGATTTAGAGACAGGGTCTTGCTCTGTTACCAGCTATTTATAGGTGCAATCATAGTTCCCCACAGCCTAGAACTCCTGGAGATCCTTCTGCCTCAGCCTTCCGAGTAGCTAGGACTACAGGTGTGATATGGTTTGGATCTGTGCCCCTGCCCAAATCTCACGTTGAAATGTAACCCCCAATGTTGGAGAAGGGACCTGGTGGTAGGTGACTGGATCATGGGGGTGGGTTTCCCCCTTGCTGTTTTTGTGACAGTGAGTGAGTTCTCATGATATCTGGTTGTTTAAAAGTGTGTAGCCCCTCCCCACTGCTCTCTTCCTCTTTCTCCTGCCATGTAAGACATGCCTGCTTCCCCTTCATCTTCCACCATGACTACAAGTTTCCTGAGGCCTCCCCAGCCATGCTTCCTGTACAGCCTGTGGAACTGTGGGCCAATTAAACCTGTTTTCTTTCTAAATTACCCAGTCTCAGGTAGTTCATTATTATTTATTTAGTTTTTGAGATGGAGTCTTGCTCTGTTGCCCAGGCTGGAATGCAGTGGCACCATCTTGGCTCCCTGCAACCTCCACCTGCTGTGTTCAAGCAATTTTCCCTGCCTCAGCCTCCCTAGTAGCTGGGATTACAGGCTCCTGTCACCACACCTAGCTAATTTTTGTAGTTTTAGTAGAGACGGGGTTGTGCCATGTTGGTCATGCTGGTCTCAAACTCCTGACCTCAGGTGATCCACCTACCTCATCCTCCCAAAGTGCTGAGATTATAGGCATGAGCCACCATGCCTGGCTCAGGCAGTTCTTTATAGCAATATGAGGACAGACTAAGACAAAGTGCAAGCCACCATGTCCTTTTTATTTTTTTATTTTTTGTAGAGACAGGGTCTTGCTATGCTGCCTATGCCGGTCTTGAATTCCTGGCCTCAAGTGATCTTCCTGCCTCAACCTCCCAAAGTGCTGGGATTATAGACATAAGCCACCACACCCAGCTGTTCTCAGTGTTATTAATGTCATTATTTTTTAGTGTCATTATCCACTACATAAATTTCTTAGTTTATGAAATAATTATGAATACAAACCAATTTTATAGTAACTAGAAATTATATTAAATACATTTTAAGACTTTATGGATTACACCACTCACCATATTCTTCAAAAGTTCAGAGGCTTCCTTTATATTGTTCTTTTTTAAATTGTCAAAGACCAAATTTAGGCCTATGCCAATCAGCTCCTCAAGTTTTTGAGCAGAATGACTATCAATCCTGAAGAAAGTCTGTGCCTCTGGTATTCTGTTGTTTAAAATGGCATTGGCAATAACTTCCTAGGAAAAGAAAAACGTTTGCCTTTTAAGTTCCTTTTCATTTCCTTATTATGATTATCAACATGGGATTTATACATTTACTGAACATCTAACAAAGGAACTTTTATTTAAAATCTATTACTAGATTTGGAGTTAGGTTCAAGGGATATAAAATTGAATAAAACTAAGACCCTACACTCCAGGAGCTAGTGGAAGACATACTGATTATAGTACTGTATGGTAAGTGCTGTGACAAGAGTATCCCAGGGTGTTAGAGAGGAAGGTCCAGAAGAGGAACACCCTTAAATAAAAGTGATGACCACCCGCCCCGGTAGCCCTCCCGCACAGGCCTGATAGTAGAAGTAACTAGTAACTGATGAGATAGAAAATGTAAAGACCAGTAAGTGTTTCACA
Organism: Piliocolobus tephrosceles; assembly: GCF_002776525.5. Taxonomy (NCBI): domain Eukaryota; kingdom Metazoa; phylum Chordata; class Mammalia; order Primates; family Cercopithecidae; genus Piliocolobus; species Piliocolobus tephrosceles. Next base: position 146,393,562 of record NC_045439.1, read on the forward strand.
GATATATTGAGATAAGAGGGCAGGTGTTCCAAAAAGGGGGGGGTATCATATGCAGAGGGACAAAGAAAAGAAACTGCCTCAAGCCTTCAGGAACTACAAATTACTCAATATAACTGGAGAGAGCAGCAGATGAGACTTGAAAGCAAAGCAGAGGATTAATCATGAAGGGCCTTGCATTTGAGTTAGATTTTATCCTGAAACTACATGGAGCCACTGAAAGACTGTAAAAGCAAGATGTGATGTAATCAGATACATATTTACAGAAAAATATCCAGGCAGCAATATAGAGAGTGGACTGAAAGTGATTCAAGCTCAAGATATTAAGGCATTCGAAGGCTACTACCAATAATCCACATGAAAAGAAATACTTACACTGAAGATCTAAACCCTAGAGAGAACAGAAAGGAGGCATTCTTAACCTAGGGCTTTAAAGAGATCTGTAAACCCCATTATGCCATGTACAAAATTTATGTGTACACATTCACATGCCTGTTTTTGGAAACAGGGTCTACAATTTTTATCAAAGTAAACTATAACCCCCTCCCCTGGCAAAAGTTGAAAATCAGTGATTCTGAGTAAAGACCACAGACAGAGCCTTGCAGAACACTGAGGGAAACAGAAAGAGAAACCTGTGAAGGAGACAGGAAAAAGGAGACAAAAAAGTAGAAGGAAAAGTAAGTCATTTCTTTTTTTTTTCTTTTTGAGACGGAGTCTCGCTCTGTCCCCCTGGCTGGAGGGCAGTGGCGCGATCTCGGCTCACTGCAAGCTCCGCCTCCCAGGTTCACACCATTCTCCTGCCTCAGCCTCCGGAGCAGCTGGGACTACAGGTGCCTGCCACTACACCCGGCTAATTTTTTGTATTTTTAGTAGAGACGGGGTTTCATTGCGTTAGCCAGAATGGTCTTGATCTCCTGACATCATGATCCACCTTGCTCGGCCTCCTAAAGTGCTGGGATTACAGGCGTGAGCCACCGCGCCTAGCCAGTAATTTCTTGTTTTGTTTTTTTTTTGAGACAGAGTCTCACACTGTCGCCTGGGCTAGAGTGCAGTGGTGCAATCTCGGCTCACTGCAACCTCCACCTCCCAGGTTCAAGCAATTCTCCTGCTTCAGCCTCCCAAGTATCTGGGACTACAGGTGCCCGCCACCACGCCTGGCTAATTTTTTTATATTTTTAGTAGAGACGGTGTTTCACCATTTGGTCAGGCTTGTCTCAAACTCCTGACCTGGTGATCTGCTGGCCTCAGCCTCCCGAAGTGCTGGGATTATAGGCGTGAGCCACTGTGCCCGGATCATTTCTTCCTTTTTAAGGTTACAGAATGAATAAGAGATACAGAAAATGCAGTCACACCAGGTACTTTAATACCTCCACCCCAAGAACAGCAGTCTTAACAACCTAGAAGCATCTCAATCTTATCACTTTAATTCCCTATTGATTATGATCATCTGTGTTAAGCTGTTTTAGCATTTGTTTTTAAAATACCAATACCCTCCAGTGGGTAAAGGAATTCTTCCAGTCCCTAAGTCATATAGATGGTAGTAAATTTTAGTTGTATTATTATAACTTTTACTGTGGAGGAAAAAAAGGCAAACGGAAACAAATTTAACTGGCAAAATGTCTTAAACAGAATTTCAGATAGGACTAAAATTAAGTATACCTCTAAGTAATAATGTCATAAAATAAAAATTTCCAAAGATCTAATCAGCAGCAGCAATTCAATTTATCCAGAGGTCAGGCAGAATGCATGAGTCCAAAGCGCCAGGCTTGAGTCAATGAGGGAGTATTGCTAAGGAAGTGCCACTTCACATGGGTTTAGAGTTGGGTGTTTGTTACTGAACCCAAGTAGGCAGATCTAACATTAAAAGGGAGCCTACTCATATTATTAAATAATATGGAATTAAATAAACAGAGCTTGTAGACATGAATTTGAAGTCATAATCAGAAATCCCAAAACCGATAAAACCTAAACCCTTTGCCAAACATTCTGAATCACAAATGTATAGAGTCTGAATTGCTTTTTCCATTGTTTTCTCAGATCTTCTGAATCTAACAAATAAAAGAAGTGATATTTACTCGTACTTGCCTCAAAGCTGAGTTTCTTCCATATATTGCTCTCCTTTACTGTGGGGACATTTTCATGTACATCATATTCATCTACAGCATCTGTTAGCTTCCAAGGAAACTTTATCATGAAGGTTCGAAGTTCATTAATGTAGCTAGTCAAAATGTTCACTCCTTTTTGCAGATGTTCATCTAGTTCTATGGAAAATACCAATGTGCCAATTTGTATGTGTGTGTGTATAAATATAAACCATGAGCTGTTATAAAGAATTCTAAAGAAAGTCAAAATTCAAACTTGGTATTTTTAAATTTCAAACAATATGTTTGAGGATCTTCCTGTTTACAAGTAGCTCTGTATTTTAATATAACCCTTTCCTTTTCTTGTTCTTCATGATTAGTCCTGGGTCTTTCTACCAACTTTCTCAGTATCAAAACCCATTTCACTTACTCAATTACACACTGCCCTTACCCAAATGTAGTAAATGGCATGCCACCTGTTTATGCTGTGTCACCCAATAGCAGCACTTGTATCTGTTCTGACACAGGAACAGAACTGCCCCCTTCCTAGCTGCTATTCTTACCTTCAGTGTGAATAAAAAGCTCCTTTATTTGGTTGTTAAGGAAAGACAGTGTAAGATTAAGCAATTGTTCTGAAAAGTGTTTGCTTTGGGGTTCAGAATAACTTTCTCTAATTGCTGAGCAAAGTAAATCCAATGCTGGCATCAGCTCTTCCACATCTGAGAAACCAAAGAAATTAACATGAAGAACACCAGGATTCTCACAATAAAATTAACATATCAAAAAATATCATGTTACAATATTTTTAAACATAAAACAAGGACCAACGTCTTATTTTCAAAAAGCTCACAAAACTTTTATGCAGGCTTATTACCTGCAAAATTTAATGATTTTAATTATTAATAGTTATCATTTACTGGTATCACTGCTAACTACCCTTTTGCTGACCACCTACATCTTAAGTACTGTACTTGTTGTTTTATAAATGCTATCTCATTTATTCCTTTCAACAACTTAAGAGGTAGGTGTGTATTATATTCTCTTTCCATAGATTAAAAAAACTGAGGTTCAGAGACTTGCCCAAGCTAATTTAGAAAGTAAGTGGCAGGGCCAGGCACGGTGGCTCACGCCTGTAATCCCAACACTTTGGCAGGCCAAGGCAAGCGGATCCCTTAAGCTCAGGAGTTCGAGACCAGCCTGGCTAACATGGTGAAACCCTGCCTCTACTAAAAATACAAAAATTAGCCAGGCATGCTAGTGGGCGCCTGTAATCCCAGCTACTCAGGAGGCTGAGGCAGGAGAATTGCTTGAACCTGGGAGGCGGAGGTTGCAGCGAGCAAAGATTGCGCAACCGCACTAAAGCAGCCTGGGCAACAGAGTGAAAAAAGAAAAAGAAAAAGAAAGTAAGTGGCAGGGCCAAAATCTGAATTTAAGCCTGTCTGATCACAAAGCTATTCCGTGCTAAACATTCAAGTGAAAGCAAGAAGTGTGGGCCCCTGGATGTTTTATCTGCAGCTGAAGGCTCTAATTAAGTGATTCCTGTTTGTCTCAACACTGCTCCCCACTTAGGATTACATCTGTGAGATGTACCAGAATTATGGGAAACAGGTTTTCCCCCTAGGAGAGCAAGTAAGGCTATTCCCAGTGCTTCTCATTCCGGACCCATCTCCACCCTTTAGAGCTGAGCAGTGCAGGTGAGAGTGGAATGAGGCGAAATCACTAACCACCAAAGAACAGAAGTGAATAATGACTCTACAACTGCTGATGGAGCCCTGCTCAACACCAAAAATCAGGCCTTTTTCTATAAATTCAAGCAGTTTTTAAAACATCAGAGCATTAGAAAAGCTGGCAATTCAAGAAAGAGGAGACCAAACTCTGCACTCAAAACAAAATAGAATCTGTGTTTTTGTTTTTTTGAGACGGAGTTTCACTCTTGTCCCCCAGGCTGGAGTGCAATGGGGCGATCTCGGCTCACTGCAACCTCTGCCTCCTCACTTCAAGTGATTCTGCCTCAGCCTCCTGAATAGCTGGGATTACATGCATGCACCACCACACCCAGCTAATTCTTATATTTTTAGTAGAGATGGGGTTTCACCATGTTCATCAGGCTGGTCTCGAACTCCTGACCTCGTGATCCGCCCATCTCGGCCTCCCAAAGTGCTGGAATCATAGGCGTGAGCCACTGCACCCAGTCTGAGAATATGTTTTTAAAAGAAAATATCTTTCCACCATATATGAGATTTAGGGAGAAAAAAAGAAAACATCCAATTCATTTTCTCAGTGAAAGCTACTACTACATCAGTGGAAAAAGAGCAGGTTGTCATTTTCTCCATGTAAGTAGACTACACATTGGTAAAACTTTTGAAGGACAATTTATCAAGGTGTTTAAAAATATAAATTGTGCATACTCTTAAACCTGGAAATTCCAGGTCTAGAATTTAATAATAAATTCTAGTAATATAAGTAAATGATTATATATATGTGAAATTACACACATACAGCATTTCTTACACACTGCTAATAGCAAAGAACTGGAATAAATCTAAATGTCTAACAGGAGTTTGGCTTGGCAAATTATGGTACAGCCCATACAATGAAATTCTGTGTCATCATAATTAGTAAGTATATATTACTAACAAGAAAGATGTCTATAGTATGAAGTGGGAAAAAACAGATTATAAAACCGTATTTACAGAGTGTCAAAGAACAAAATTACAATAAATTTAAAGATCTCAATTGGTTTTATTGCAATTCTAGAATGTGGCAACACTTATTTCATAACATGGAAAAGGTATTCTAGTGAGTTGAGCAGAGGAGTTGGCTTTATAGATAGAAGAGCTGAAGAAAGCAGAAGCAAAGAAAAAACAGCATATTGGTTGTTTCAAAGCTATTTTTTTTGTAAGATGAAGAGAGAGAATAATAGAAAAAATACTGATTATTTAACATGAAGCTACTTCAGGCTTTTTTTCCAATTAAAAATAGAGGCAGAGTCTCACTATGTTGCTCAGGCTGGTCATGAACTCTTGGTCTCAAGTGATTCTCCCGCCTGGGCCTCCTAAAGTGTTGGGATTATAGGCATGAGCCACTGCACCTAGACTTTTTTTTTTTTTTTTTTGAGACAGAGTCTCACTCTGTTATCCAGATTGGAGTGCAATGGCATGATGACGGCTCACTGCAGCCTCAATCTCCCAGGTTCAAGCAATCCTCCTACCTCCCTTTCCTGAGTAGCTGAGACCACACATGCACACCACCACGCCCGGCTAATTTTTAAATTTTTTGTAGAGGTAAGGTTTCACTATATTACCCATGCCAGTCTCAAACTCCTGGGCTCAAGAGATCCTCCTGTTTCAGCCTCTGAAAGTGCTGGGATTACAGGTATGAGCCACTGCACCTGGCCTACGTTACTTCTTTTACATAAAGATTATATCAGAGGGAACTTCATTATCACGCTGATTTAAGATTGAAACTGGACTGTTTGGGATTATTGGCTCTCTCCTAATTTCTCCCAATGTCAGAAGACCACCTTATTTTACGTTTGATGCTATGGAACTTTAGCATAGTTGACGCCACTCTGATTTCTGTTCTGGTCTGATGGGGCCTAGTACAGCTCACACCAAAACAACGGCCTCCATAATTTTTGTTTAACAAGGGGAAAATATACTTTATTACCCTGTTGTCCTAAGGAGAGAACTGCATGGCTACCTGGTCCAAGAATAAAAGTTAGGCTTCCTATTTGTTAAAAAGGAAAGCCAAAATCTTGAAAAGTGTTGGTAACATGGCAAAAAAGCAGAGAAGTCCGGGTGAATTTTTTTTTTTTTTTTTTTTTTTTGAGACAGTCTTACTTTGCAATCAGGCTGGAGCGCAGTGGCACAATCACAGATCACTGCAGCCTAGACCTCCCTCCAGACTCAAGCAATCCTCTGCCTCAGCCTTGCAAGTGGTTGGGACTACAGGATGTGCCATCATGCCCAACTAATTTTTAAACTTTTTTTGTAGAATGGGGTCATGCTATGTTCCCCAGACTGGTTTCAAATTCCTAGACTCAAGCGATCCTCCCACCTTGCCCCCAAAGTGTTAGGATTACAGGGCGAGCCACTGCATCCCGCCAAAAATTCTTACAACATATCCTAATCCACAACTGTCAATACACATCTCAGATGGTTGCAAGGGCAGGCAATTTTCCAAATAAATGTTTTTCTGTCGTGTATAAAACTGTCTTGAATTTAAAAGATTGTCTCTTCCATGCATACTAAAAATAGAGTACAGTACAAGATATGAGCAATAAATAGCCCACATAGTATGAGGACATTTATAGAATCAGATAACACTGCCAAATTTCCACATAGTTGTCCAGACATGGTGGCTCGCACCTGTAATCCCAGCACTTTGGGAGGCAGAGGATTGTTTTGAACCCAGGAGTTTGAGACCAGCCTGGGCAACACAGTGAGACCCCATTCTCTACAAAAAATAGCTGAGTGTGGTGGCATGCACCTGTAGTCCCAGTTACTCAGGAGGCTGAGGTGGGAGGATTGCTTGAGCCCAGGAGGTGAGGCTGCAGTGAGCTGTCATTACACCACTGCACTCCAGCCTAGGCAACAGAGTGAGACTGTGTTGCAAAAAAAAAAAAAAAAAAAAAGAAGAAGAAGAAAGTTTCCAAAAAGTATATAAAATCCCATGACTAAGTTTTGGCAAGTAAATGAGTCATCAGAAACCACAAGATCATAATTTGAAAATTGTTTAAGAAGATCAAATGATAAATACGAATGCAGAAATCTTTATTCCACTTACTTCTTAAATATAAATGGGATGAAAAGTGATCAAACTGATCAGATACAGAAGATTTTGAGGATGGATTAAAAAGATTTTCCTTGCTCTTCAAAAAGAAATTTACTGTGTCCAGCTGACGATTTTCTATCCCGGCCTGAAATGAGGAGGAAAATAAAAATCAGAAAAAAATTACAATAGGGAAAAAAATCAGGATTCAGATTTTTAAACAAACTTTAGAATTTAATGTGGTGAGACCACAGGAGGCAAAAGACTGCATGAGTACCTGGGCTCCAGTGAGGATTTTGACAATGACTGATTATGCAATCTGGGGCAAGACTCCCTAACCTTTTCTTTTTTTTTTTTTTTGAGTCAGAGTTTTGCTCTTGTTGCCCAGGCTGGAGTGCAATGGCGTGATCTTGGCTCACTGCAACCTTTCTCTCCTGGGTTCAAGAGATTCTCCTGCCCTAGCCTCCCAAGCAGTTCTGATTACAGTTGCCCACCACCATGCCCGGCTAGTTTTTGTATTTTTAGTAGAGTCAGGGTTTCCTCATGTTGGCCAGGCTGGTCTTGAACTCCTGACCTCAAACGATCCACCTGCCTTGGCCGCCCAAAATGCTGGGATTACAGGTACGAGCCACTGCGCCTGGCCCAATTTCTGCTTCAATAGAAACAGGCGGTTATTAGACTACAAAACCTTTCCAGCTCTACCATTTTATAATTTTAAAACAATTCAAAACTAAATATTAGGGATTACCCTTACAATTAAGTTATATTCTATTTGAATTAAAATGTTATGGCAGTACAATATAAAGTCGTACTCTTGTCACCCAGGCTGAGGGTCAGTGGCATGATCTCAGCTTACTGCAACCTCTGCCTGCCCAGCTTCAGCGATTCTCGAGCCTCAGCCTCCCGAGTAGCTGGGACTACAGGCATGCACCACCACACCCAGCTAATTTGTTGTTGTTGTTGTTGTATTTTTAATAGAGATGGGTTTCACTGTGTTTGGCTAGGCTAGTCTCAAATTCCTGGCCTAGAGTGATCCACCCAACTCGGCCTCCGAAATTGCTGGGATTACAGGCATGAGCCACTGCGCCCAGCCAGATTCTCAGTTGTCTTTTTTGAGAAAGAGTCTTGCTCTGTCGCCCAGGCTAGAGTGCAGTGGTTCAATCTTGGCTCACTGCAATCTCCGCCTCCTGGGTTCAAGTGATCCTCCTGCCTGAGAGTCCCAGGTAGCTGGGATTACAAGTCTGAACCACTACGCTCAGCTAATTTTTGTATTTTTAATAGAGGCAGGGTTTCATCATGTGGGCCAGGCTGGTCTCGAACTCCCGACCTCAGGTGATCCTCCCGCCTAGATCTCCCAAAGTGCTGGGATTACAGGTGTGAGCCACTGCATCCGGCCACATTCCATATTTTTAATAAACAAAAATAAAATAAACGTATTTTTTTTCTTTAAAGTATGATAGCCAGGTGTGGTGGCTTATGCCTGTAATTCCAGCACTTTGGGAGGCCGAGGCAGGTGGATCACCTGAGGTCAGGAGTTCAAGACCAGCCTGGCCAACATGGTGAAACCCCGTTTCTGCTGAAAATACAAAAATGAGCCAGGCATGGTGGCAGGCGCCTGTAATCTCAGCTATTCAAAAGCTGGGGCAGGAGAATCGCTGGAACCCGGGAGGTGGAGGTTGTGGTCAGCTGAGATTGTGCCACTGCATTCCAGCCTGGGCGGCACAGCAAGACGCTGTCTCAAAAAACAAAAACAAAACAAAAAAGAGCATGTGGCCTGAGAAGCCTAAAATATTTACTGTCTGATCCTTTACAAAGTTGGTGGGGCACGGGGCTCATGCCTGTAATCCCAGCACTTTGGGAGGCTGAGGCATGAGGATTACTTGAGCCCAGGAGTTTGAGACCAGCCTGGGCAACATAGTGAGACCTTGTTTCTAAAAAGGTTTTAGAAAAAAAAAAAAATTAAACAAAAAAAAATTAAAAAGTAGCTGGGTATGGTGGCGCACACCTGTAGTCCTAGCTACTGGTAAGGCTGAGGCAGGAGGGTCTCTTGAGCCCAGGAAGTTGAAGCTGCAGTGAGTTGTAATTGCGTCTCCGTACTCCAGCCTGTGCAACCCTGTCTCAGACAAAAAAATATATATATAGAGAGAATATATATATAAATATATATTATATATTCTAAATATATATATATTTTAATATATAAAATATATATAAAAGAAAAAAAAAAAGGCCGGGCACAGTGGCTCACTCCTGCTCACTCCTGTAATCCTAGCACTTTGGGAGGCCAAGGTGGGTGGATCACCTAAGGTCAAGAGTTCAAGACTAGCCTGACCAATATGGTGAAACCCTATCTTTACTAAAAATACAAAAATTAGCTGGGTGTGGTGGTGTGCGCCTGTAGTCCCAGCTACTCGGGAGGCTGAGACAGGAGAATTGCTTGAACCCGGGAGGTTGAGGTTGCAGTGAGCCAAGATTGCGCCACTGCACTCCAGCCTGAGTGACACAGCAAGACTCCATCTAAAAAAAAAAAAAAAAAAAAAAAATTTGCCACCCTTAGCATAAAGCATTGTGCATAAGAATCACCTGGAGAATTTCTCAAGTTGTGGATTGCAAAGCTCTGCCCCTAGACTTTCTAATTCAATAGATATTGGGAGGGGCCTGACAATTTGCATTTCTAATCCACAGGTCATGGTGAGCTGCTGGTCCAGAAACCAGATTTTGAGAGCCAATGGGCCAAAGTTCTAGGTGTTAATATACCAAGGGAGGTGAGAGATATTGGGGGGAGTTATGTTGGAGGAAGAAAAGACAGGACAAACCTAGGGTCCATGTGAGGTGACACCCACCAAAAAAAGATAAACTAGAAAAATTACTGGCCCCAGAGGGAGACTATAAACAAACTATACCTTTGTTCTGAGTAATGGGAGTAAAAACTAAATTATCAATGAATATAATATTCTTGTTCTTATGATATACATACTAAAGTACTTAAGAATGAAGGTTATAAAGTTTGCAATTTCAAAATGGTTAAGCAAAAAAGAAAAAAAAGGTACAATTAAAACAAATGTGGTTTCATCCTGGCTAATATGGTGAAACCCCGTCTCTACTAAAAAATACAAAAAATTAGCTGGGCGTGGTGGTGGGTGCCTGTAATCCCAGCTACTCAGGAGGCTGAGGCAGGAGAATGGCGTGAACCCGGGAGGCAGAGCTTGCAGTGAGCCAAGATCGCGCCACTGCACTGCAGCCTGGGCAACAGAGTGAGGCACCGTCTCAAAAAAAACAAAAAACAAATGTGGTTTGGGAGGTGGGCAGGTCACTTGAGGTTAGGAGTTTGAGACCAGCCTGGCCAACATGGTAAAACCCCATCTCTACTAAAAATACAAAAATTAGCCAGGCGTGGTGGTGCACACCTGTAATCCCAGCTACTCTGGAGGCTGAGGGAGGAGAATCGCTTGAACCCAGGAGGCAGGGGTTGCAGTGAGCAGAGATCACGTCATTACACTCCAGGGTGGGCACAGAGCAAGACTCCATCTCAAAAAAAAAAAAAAAAAAAAGACACAAATGTGGTAAAATGTTAATAGTTGGTGAATCTAGGTGAAATTTAACTTAATGTTCATTTTACTAATTTTTGTTTTTCTGCAGATTTAAAAATTTTCAAAATCACACATATAAAAACAATGACCAAATAGTAATTCCAAAAATAAAAATTTAAATTAGAAACATATGCGTTTAATAGCAGATTACACATGGGTGAAGAAAGAATTAGAGCACTGGAAGATTATGAACAAATTATCCACAATGTAACAAAGTCTCATAGTGGTTAAGAAGGACTGAGCAGGCCTGGCGCGGTGGCTCAAGCCTATAATCCCAACACTTTGGGAGGCCGAGGCGGGCGGATCACGAGGTCAGGAGATCGAGACCATCCTGGCTAACACAGTGAAACCCCGTCTCTACTAAAAAATACAAAAAATTAGCCGGGTGTGGTGGCGGGCGCCTGTAGTCCCAGCTACTTGGGAGGCTGAGGCAGGAGAATGGTGTAAACCTGGGAGGTGGAGCTTGCAGTGAGCCAAGATCCGGCCACTGCACTCCAGTCTGGGCAACAGAGCGAGACTCCGTCTCCCCAAAAAAAAAAAGAAGGACTGAGCAAAGTGTCAACTGTCTAACTACTTCTGATTGAAAGACCAATGTGACACATGGAAAATACATTTTGTTTTCCTTTTTTTCTTTGGAGACAGGATCTCGCTCTGTTGCCCAGGCTGGAGTGCGGTGCCGCAATCTCACTCAGTGCAACCTCCACCTCCTGGGTTCAAACGATTCTCCTACCTCAGCCTCTCAAGTAGCTGGGATTACAGGTGTGAGCCACCATACCTGGCTAATTTTTTTGTATTTTTAGTAGAGATGAGGTTTTTGCATGTTGGCCAGGCTGGTCTCAAATTCCTGAACTCAAGTGATCTGCGCACCTCGGCCTCCCAAAGTGCTAGGATTACAGGTGTGAGCCACTGCGCCTGGGCTGAAAATACATTTTCAATATTCAAGCACATGGAACTTTTATTAAAACCGAGTAGTCATGTGCCACATAACAATATTTCACTCAACAACTGGCTAAATTTACAATGGTGGTTCCCATAAGATTATCATAGAGCTGAAAATTCCGACAGCCTATTATTTGCTATACTATGCTTTTGTTATTTTAGAATGTACTCCTTCTAATTCTTTTTTAAGCTAGCTATAAAACAGCCCCAGGTAAGTCCTTCACGGTATTCCAGAAAAAGGCGTATGAGATGATAGCTCCATGCATGTTACTGCCTCTGAAGACTGTCTTGTGGGACAAGATGTAGAGAGGTAGAAGACAGTGATATCGATGATCCTAGGCCTAGGATATGTATGTGTCTGTGTCTTCATTTTCAGCAAAAAGTTTAAAAAGCAAAATAAATGGTGAAAATTGAACCTAAATACATAATAATACCTAATGTGGTTAAAAAAAAAACCACAACAATAACATGAATAGGCTAAGAGTAAATGAAGTTAAAGCATTCAACGGACCTGTGCTATTCAAAACAATTAGTTATTAACTGTAGATCTAAGCTGGGCGTGGTGGCTCATGCCTGTAATCCCAATACTTTGAGAGGTTGAGGCGGGGGGGTGGATCTCTTGAGGTCAGGAGTTCAAGAGCAGCCTGCCCAACATGATGAAATGTCTCTACTAAAAACACAAAAAATTAGCTGGACATGGGGGCAGGCACCTGTAATCCTAGCTATTCGTGAGGCTGGGGCACAAGAATCACTTGAACCCAGGAGGCGGAGGCTACGGTGAGCCAAGATCATGCCACTGCACTTCAGCCTGGGCTACAGAGTAAGACTCCATCTCAAAAAAAAAACAAAATAAAACAAACAAAAAAACAAAAAACCACACACAAAACAAAAAAACAAACTTTAGATCTGATAATTTAAGTATGTACATTGTATTTCCTAGGATAGCTTCTAAAAGAATAGAAAGTGAGTATTTAACTTCTAAACTAATAGAGGGCACAAAGGAGCTCCTGGAATCCTTGTGATGTTTTATTTCTTGAGCTGGATGGTGGTTATAAGAGTTTTTGCTTGATATTTGTTAGCCAGGGCAGTGGCTCACGCCTGCAATCCCAGCACTTTGGGAGGCCAAGGAGGGCGGATCACCTGAAGTCTGGAGGTCAAGATGAGGCTGGTTGACATGGTGAAACCCTGCCTCTACTAAAAATACAAAAATCAGTTGGGTGTGGGGGTGCATGCCTGTAATCCCAGCTACTAAGGAGGCTGAGGCAGGAGTATCGCTTGAACCTAAGCTGCAGAGGTTTCAGTGAGCTGAGATTGCACCACTGTACTCCAGCCTGGGTGACCGTGAGACTGTCTCCAAAAATAATAATAATTATAATAGTAACTATTATTATCTGTTAAACTGTATTCTGCGTATGTTTTTACACATTGTATTTCACAATACAAAAATAAAAATGTATCAATGTGGTTCATTACAGAAACAAATTAAAGGAGATTACTCATATAATTATCTCAATAGATACAGAATAAGCATTCGATAAAAATCCAATACTCATTCATGATAAAACCTCATAGCAAGGAACATAAGAGAACTTAACCTTATAAAGGGTATCTTAAAACACACACACACGGCCGGGCGCGGTGGCTCAAGCCTGTAATCCCAGCACTTTGGGAGGCCGAGACGGGCGGATCACGAGGTCAGGCGATCGAGACCATCCTGGCTAACACGGTGAAACCCCGTCTCTACTAAAAATACAAAAAAACTAGCTGGGCGAGGTGGCGGGCGCCTGTAGTCCCAGCTACTCGGGAGGCTGAGGCAGGAGAATGGCGTAAACCCGGGAGGCGGAGCTTGCAGTGAGCTGAGATCCCGCCACAGCACTCCAGTCCGGGCGACAGAGCAAGACTCCGCCTCAAAACACACACACACACACACACACACACACACACACACAGATGGATAGACAGAGAGAAGAGAGCATGTGTGCTCTACTGAGGAATAAGGCAAAGATTACTTCTGGATAATGTTATACTAGAGATTCTAGTACCCCAATTAAGAAAAAAGGTGGTGGCTAGGCATGGTGGTTCACACCCGTAATCCCAGCACTTTTGAAGGCTGAGGAGGGAGGGTTGCTTGAGCCAGGAATTTAAGACCAGCCTGGGGCACATTGCAAAACCCCGTCTCTACAAAAAATAAAAAAATTAGCTGGGTGTGGTGGTGTGCAACTGTAGTCCCAGCTGCTCGGAGGCTGGCATGGGAGTATCCCTTGCACCTGGGAGGCAGAGGCTGCAGTGAGCCAGGACTGTGCCACTGCACTCCATCCTAGGTGACAGAGTGAGACCTGGTCTCAAAAAAAAGTGTTAAAAAGTATATACAAGGATTTGAAAAGGTGAAAGAAAACTATACTATTCTGATGTTATATGCATATTAACTATATAGAAAATGCAATAAAATCTAACAGATAAATTATTAGGATTAATTTAACAAATTTGCTGGATATAAAAATCAATACATAAAAATTAATTATATTTCCTTATACTGTCAATTAACAAAATGTAATTTAAAAAATACCACTTAGGGTTGGGCACAGTGGCTTACACCTGTAATCCCAGCACTTTGGGAGGCCGAGGCGGGCAGATCATGAGGTCAAGTGATCGAGACCAGCCTGGCTAACACCGTGAAACCCCGTTTCAACTAAAAATACAAAAAATTAGCCGGGTGCGGTGGCACGTGCCTGTAGTCACAGCTACTTGGGAGGCTGAGGCAGGAGAATCGCTTGAACCCGGGAGGTAGAGGTTGCAGTGAGCCAAGATCACACCACTGCACTCCAGTCTGGATGAGAGAGCGAGACTCCGTCTCAAAAAAAAAAAAAAAAACCACTTAGAATAAACAATAAATATAGTATTTAAATATATACACAACACACACACCACAGAGGAAAAGATGCCAAGCTTTTAATGGAAAAATTGTAATGTTTTATTGAAAGACGTTAATGAAGATCCACCCCCCCAAAAAAATGACGAGACTATGGATATGAAGATTAAATATCCTAAAGATGCCATTTCTTCCCAACTTGATGTATAGATTTAATGTAATTCTAATATAAATCCTAACAATTTTTCATGAAACTTGACAAGCTAATCCTAAAAATTAAAGATTAAGGAACAGACAACAGTAAAGTCACCCCTGAAGAATAAGGGAATTTGCCCTAATTAAAATCCTAGATAATAAAGGCAAGATGGAATTGGCCTAAGGAAAGACCTATGAACAGAATAGAGAGGTCAAAAACAAACTCATGCATATGTGGAAACTTAATATAAGACACTCAAGGCATCAGTGGTAAAAGACAAGACTTTTTTTTTTGAGGCAGAGTCTCATTCTGTCATCAGGCTGGAGTGCAGTGGCGTGATCTTGGCTCACTGCAACCTCCGCCTCCTGGGTTCAAGCGATTCTCCTGCCTCATCCTCCCAAGTAGCTGGGACTACAGGTGCGCACCACCATGCCCAGCTAATTTTTGTATTTTTAGTAGAGACGAGGTTTCACCATGTTGGCCAGGATGGCCTTGGTCTCTTGACTTCGTGATCTGCCGGCCTCAGCCTTCCAAAGTGCTGGGATTACAGGCGTGAGCCACTGCTCCCAGACAGGACTTTTCAAAAAAGTGCTGAGACAAATGGTTATCAGTATGGGAAAAAATTAAAATACTCCATATCATGTATAAGTTTTAAATGGATAAAGAACTTAAATATGAAAATCATAATTTATAGTTGGGTGTAGTGGTAGGTGCCTGTAATCCCTGCTACTTGGAAGGCTGAGGCAGAATTGCTTGAACCTGGGAGGCAGAGATTGCTGTGAGTTGAGCTCTCTCCGCTGCATTTAAAAAAAACATTATTTATTTATTTATTTACTTATTTATTTATTTATTTATTTATTTACTTATTTATTTTTTGAGAAGGAGTCTCGCTCTGTCGCCCAGGCGGGAGTGCAGTGGCCAGATCTCAGCTCACTGCAAGCTCCGCCTCCCGGGTTTACGCCATTCTCCTGCCTCAGCTTCCCGAGTAGCTGGGACTACAGGCGCCCACCACCTCGCCCGGCTAGTTTTTTTTTTTGTATTTTTTAGTAGAGACGGGGTTTCACCGTGTTAGCCAGGATGGTCTCGATCTCCTGACCTCGTGATCCACCCGTCTCGGCCTCCCAAAGTGCTGAGATTACAGGCTTGAGCCACCACGCTCGGCCAAAAAAAACATAATTTAAAAACTTTGAGGAAAAAACATAAAAACTATATAATTTAAGGATAGATGTCACAAATAGCATTAGTCATAAAGGAAAAGACTGATTAAATTCCATTAAAATTAAGAACTATATTAAAGAATCCATGGATTAAGTGAAAAGACAAGCCACAGACTAGAATACATCCACCATACAAACAACAAAGAATTGGTATCTAGAGAATATCCAGCACTACAAACCAATAAGAAAAAGAATAACACCCCAAAAGAAAAATAGGCAAAAAACTTGAACAGCTACTTATGAAAGAAAAAAATCCAAATATCTTACACACACACACATACGCTAAACCTTAATCAGGGAAATGCAAATGAAAATCCATCATATCATCATACTGGAAAAAATGTTATAAATCAAGTGCTGGCAAGAACATCAAGAAAATGCAACAATGAGAACTCATGTACACTGCTGGTGAGAGCATAAACTGATAAAACAATTTTGGAAAACTAGAGTATTATCAATAAAATTAAAGATGTGCATGCCATATGACCCAGCAATTCTGGTTTCACCCTAGAGACACCCTTGCACATGTGCTGTAGCAGATATATGAGAAACTTTAAAGCAACACCACTTGTAACAGCAAAAAAAAAAAAAAAAAAGAGGAAACAACAGAAAGCTGGATAAAGACATATTATACAGTGGGATACTATACAGGGGTAAAACTGAATGAACTATAGTTATATACATTACACATGGATGAATCAAAAAAATCACGCTGAGTCTAAAAATATATATATATATATATATATACAGTGCCAGGCATGGTGGCTCACGCCTGTAATCCCAGCACTTTGGGAGGCTGAGGCAGGAGGATCACCTGAGGTCAGGAGTTCGAGACCAGCCTGGCAAACATGGCAAAACCCTGTATCTACTAAAAATACAAAAAGTTGCCAGGTGTGGTGGCACATGTCTGTAATCCCAGCTACTCAGGAGGCTGAGGCAGGAGAACTGCTTCAACCCAGGAGGCGGACGCTGCAGGGAGCTGAGATAGTTCCACTGCACTCCAGCCTGGGCGACAGAGCAAGACTCCGTCTCAAAAAAAAAAAAAAAAAAGAATGCAAAAAGGTGGACTCCTCCTTCATACCATATAAGAAATTGAACTTAAAGTGCATAATAAACCTAACTGTAAGAGCTAAAACTACAAAACTCTTTTAAGAGTAAATCTGCACCATCTCAGATTAGGCAATGGTTTCTTAGATTCAACACCAAAAGCAAAAATGACCTCCTCTTCCCCCCAAAAAAGATACATTGATTTCATAAGAATAAAACACTTTTGTGTTTCAAAGGACACCATCAAGAAGGTGAAAAGCCCAAAAAACTGAGGAGGAACTCCTCCACAACTTATTCTATGAGGCCAGCATCATTTTAATACCAAAACAGAGACATAACAAAAAGAGAAAACCAGGCCAATATCCTTAATGAATATAGATATAAAAATTCTCCACAAAATACTAGCAAACTGAATCCAGCAATACATCAAAAAGCTAATGCAACAGAATCAAGTAGGCTTTATGCCTGGCCTGCAAGACTGCTTCAACATATGCAATCAATAAATGTGATTCATCACATAAACAGAAGTAAAAACAAAAACCATTGCTTGCTCCTCAAGCAATCCTCCCTTCAACATCCCTTCATGTTAAAAACCCTCAACAGACTAGGCATTGAAGAAACATATCTCAAAATACCAAAAGCCATTTATGAAAAACCCTTAGCCAACATCATACTGAATGGGCAAAAGCTGGAAGCATTCCCCATGAGAACCACAACAAGACAAAAATGTCTACTCTCACCACTCCTATTCAACATAGTACTAGATGTCCTACCAGATCAGGCAAGAGAAAGAAATAAAAGGCATCCAAATAGGAAGACAGGAAGTAAAACTATCTCTGTTTGCAGCTTACATGATTCTATACCTAGAACACCCCATAGTCTCTGTTCAAAAGCTCCTAGATCTGATAAACAACTTTAGCAAAATTTCAGGATACAAAATCAATGTAAAAAAAATCAGCAGCATTTCTATACACCAACAATGTACAAGCTGGGATCCTAATAAAGAATGTAATCCCATTCACAAAAGTCACAGAAAGAATAAAATACCTGGAAATACAGTTAGATGAAAAGTCTCTACAATGAGAATTACAGAACAATGCTGAAAGAAATTAGAGAAGACACGAACAAATGGAAAAACATCCCATGATCATGGATAGGAAGAATCAATATTGTTGAAATGCCCAAACTCCCTATTCAATTAATGTGCTGGGATAAATGGTTAGCCATATGCAGATGATTGAAACTGAACCCCTTTCTTATACCATATACAAAAATCAACTCAAGTTTGATTAAATACTTAAAAGTAAAACCTAAAACTTTAAAAACCCTGGAAGATAACCTAGAAAATACCATTCTGGACATAGGTTGTGGCAAAGATTTCATGACAAAGATGCCAAAAGCAATTGCAACAAAAACCAAAAATTGACAAATGGGACCTAATTAAACTAAAGAGCTTCTGCACAGCAAAATAAATTATCAATAGAGTAAACAGACCACCTAGAGAATAAGACAAAATATTTGCAAACCATGCATCTGACAAAAAGGCCTAATATCCAGAATCTACAAGGAGCTTAAACAAATTAACAAGCAGAAAATAACCACATTAAAAAGTAGGCAAAGGACATGAACAAACACTTTTCAAAAGAAGACATACACATGACCAACAAGCATATGAAAAAATGCTCAGTATCACTTATCATTAGAGAAATGCAAATCAAAACCACAATGAGATACCATCTCACACCAGTCAGAATGGCTATTACTAAAAAGCCAAAAAATAACAGGTGCTAGTGAGGTTGCAGAGAAAAGGGAAAGCTTACACACTGCTGGTGGGAATGTAAATTAGCTCAGCCATTGTGGAAAGCAGTTTGGCAATTTCTCAAAGAACTTTAAGCAGAACTATCATTCAACCCAGCAATCCCATTATTGGGTATACAACCAAAGGAATATAAATCATTCTACCATAAAGATACATGCATAAATATATTCCTCACAGCACTATTGACAATGGCAAAGACATGGAATCAACCTAAATGCCCATGATTGGCATTTAGGTTGGCACACTGGTATATTAGTCTATTCTCACACTGCTATAAATATACTACCTGAGAAGAGAAGTTTAATTGACTCACAGTTCTGCATGGCCGGGAGGCCTCAGGAAACTTATAATCATGGTGAAATGTGAAGAGGAAGCAATGCATGTCTTACATGGTGGCAGGAGAGAGAGCACAGGGGAAAACTGCCACTTTTAAACTATCAGATCTCTTGAGAACTCACTATCACGAGAACAGCACGGGGGAAACTGCTCCCATGATCCAATCACCTCCCTCCCTTGACACATAGGAATTACAATTCAAGATGAGATTTGGCTGGGGACACAGAGTCAAACCATATCAATTGGATAAAGAATTTGTGATACATATACACCATGGAATACTATGCAATCATAAAAAAGAACGAGGTCATGTCCTTTGCAGCAACATGGATGGAGCTAGAGGCCATTATCCTAAGTGAATTAATGCAGGAACAGAAAATCAGATACTGGGTGTTCTCAGTTGTAAGTGGGAGCTAAACATAGTACACATGAACAAAAAGAAGTGAACAACAGACACTGGGGCTTACTTGAGGGTGGAGGGTAGGAGGAAGGTGAGGATTGAAAACTACCTATCAGGTACTATGCTTATTACCTGAGTGATGAAATAATCTGTACACCAAACCTCCATGATATGCAATTTACCTATGTGACAAACCTGCAAATGTACCCCGAACCTAAAATAAAAGTTAAAAAAAATTTAAAAAGAAGGTGAAACAACAACTCAAAGAATGGGAGAAAGTATTTGTAAATCATGTATGTCATAGGGTCTAGCATCCAGAATATATCAAGAACTCTTAGAACTCAACAAAAAGACAACCTAATTTAAAAAGGGGCAAAGTAATTCAATAGACATTTCTCCAAAGAAGACACACAAATAGCCAATAAGCATATGAAAACATGTTCAACATGTTTAGTCATTATTAAAAAACAAATGAAAACCACAATGAGATGCCATTTCATTTTGAGTTCACACTGACTAGAGCGGCTAGAATAAAAAACAGACAATAACAAGTGTTAGTTAAGATGTGCAGCTAGCAGAACCCTCATACATTGCTGATGGGAATGTAAAATGGTGCATTAACCGCGGAAGAGTTTGGGGATTGCCCAAAAATAATAAATGACCCAGTAATTCCACAGCTAGGTATATACCCAAGAGAAATGAAAACATACGTCAACACAAAAGCTTGTACACAATGTCCATATCAGGATTATTCATAATGGCCAGAAAGTGGAGACAACCCAAATGTCCATCAGCTGATGAATGGATAAACAAAATGCAGTATATATTGATAAAATGGAATATTCACCCATAAAAATGAATGAAGTTGTAGTGACGCATGCTATATACAATATGAACTTTGAAAACATGCTAGGTCAAAGATGTCAGTCACAAAGGTCACATATTTTATAATTCCATTTACATGAAATGTCCAGAATAGAAAAATCCAGTCAGAAAGTAGATTGGTGTTTAAGAGTGGAGACAACAGGAAATAGGGAGTGGCCACTAATGGTTATGGAGTTTCTTTTTTGAGGTGATGAAAATGTTCTGAATTAGTGATGATGGCTGCACAACTCTGAATATACCAAAGGCCATTGAGCTGTACACTTGTACACTTGAAAAGGGTGAATTTTATGGGTATGTGATTATATCTCAATAAAGCTGTCATTTAAAGAAATTGGCACATAACATCATTAACTTCAGGGACTGTGTGGTATAGCAAAAGGTACCCTGCCCTTGATTCTAGCTCCTGTCTTTATTAATATGGCTCTGGGTCACCCACTCAATCACTGAGAGCCTAAGTTTCTTCATCTGTAAAATAAAAATAATATAAATTACCCAATCTGTCTCATGTGGTTATTTTGGGACGAAATTAGATATTGCATGTAAAAGAGTGTTTGTGAATTATAAAATGCTACATAAATTCAGGTTATGTCTCTTCTGAAGTTGGATTAGAATGGTAGGAAGCAGGCCGCGTGCAGTGGCTCACTTCTCTAATCCCAGCACTCTGGGACACAGCGGGTGAATCACTTGAAATTAGGAGTTCGAGACCAGCCATGGCCAAGAAGGCAAAACCCTGCCTCTACCAAAAAATACAAAAATTAGGTGGGCATGGTGGTGCGTGCCTACAGTCCCAGCTACTGGGGAGGCTGAGGTGGGAGAATCACTTGAACCTGGGAGGCAGAGGTTGCAGTGAGTCCAGATTGTACTACTGCACTCCAGCCTGGGCAACAGAGTGAGACCCTGTGTCAAAAAAAAAAAAAAGTAGGAAGCATAAGGTAGGAATAAAAGATCATTACCGTTCAAGCTTTCCATAACTTATTTCCACTTCATTTAGTCTCATTAGTTTAACGTTGCCTCCATTTCCTGTACCTTTTTCTTACCATTTACTATAATCTTGTAGAGATCTTGTATAAGCAGAGTTAGGGTAATGAAACAGCCAGAACTGTTTAAATAGATATGTAAAGGCCATAGTTCTTTTTGTTGCTAAATTAAATGAATTCTCTCAAATCCTGAATCGAATAAAAGTATATAACACAAAATAATTAAGTAATGTTCTACAGGCATTTAATTCTGTTACCTCTAGTGCATGTATGGGAATGGAGCACCTCCCCCAGCCATTGAGATGACAAAGAATGTCCACAGTGCTGGCACTTCCATGGATCATGAGTCTGTTTAAAAACTCTTCTTGAGTCAAACCAAACAAAATCAGAGAGAGTCCTTTCTCTACAGGAAAAATAAAAGTTAGCTTTAATAAATTAGATTAGATCTTAGGATTATGATTTAGGAATTAATTTTTAATTACCCAATACTTCAGTACTATAATTACAAATATATTTACTGGATATCATGTACTAAAATGACCTTACTTAACTCATCATGATCTTTCAACATTTTTAAAGAAGAGTTTTGTGGGTTTTTCCTTTTTAGAGACAGAGTCTCCCTCCATTGCCCAGGCTGGAGGGCAGTGGTGTGATCATAGCTCACTGCAGCCTCAGACTCCTGGCCTCAAGCAATCCTCCCACCTCAGCCTCTGGAGTAGCCAGAATTACAGCTTCGTGCCATCACACCCAGCTAATTTTTTAAAAATCGTTTTGCTAATTTAAAAAAAAATTTAAATTATTTTGTAGCAATAGGGTTTCACTTTGTTTCCCAGGCTGGTCTCAAACTCTTGGCTTCAAGTGATCCTCTCACCTTGGCCTCCCAAAGTGTTTTGATTACAGGCGTGAGCCACTGCACCCACCAAGAAAATTTATCTTTAAAACACTGACCACAAGGCAAATTATTTTAAGAGCAATGCATTTTATGAAATAGCACAAATTGGCTGGGCACAGTAGCTCCTGCCTGTAATCTCAGCACTTTGGGAGGCCAAGGTGGGTAGATCACCTGAGGTCAGGAGTTTGGGACCAGCCTGGTCAAAACGGTGAAACCCCGTCTCTACCAAAAATAAACAAAAATTTAGCTGGGTGTGGTGGCAGGCGCCTGTAATTCCAGCTACTCGGGAGGCTGAGGCAGGAGAATCGCTTGAACCTGGGAGGCGGAGGGCAGTGAGCCAAGATGACACCATTGCACTCCGGTCAGGGAGACTCCATATCAGGAAAAAAAAAAAAAAAAAAAAAAGCACTAAATCCCACATTTCTACTTTATATTATCTTGCATAACCAATCATGGAAACTTTAATCACTTAGAGATGTCAGATTTCTGGTTTACTATTATAAAATAATTCACAGCTTATTCCTGACACATAGAAATACAAGACTACCAAAATCTGAGTATAGAAGAAACACATGGTTAATTCCAATCACAACATTCAATACCTTTGTAGAAGATGGATTATGCAGTGAATGAATACATATCTGAAATATCAAAATGTCCCATGCCTACAGGGGCCTAGCAGGTAGTGAGAGAAGTGCAAGAAAAACCTAATCAGAAACAAAATGGCTCATGCCAGGCATAGTGGCTCACACCTGTAATCCTAGCACTTTGGGAGGCCAAGCCGGGAGGATTACTTGAGCTCAGGAGTTTGAGACCAGCCTGGGCAAGGTAGTGAGACCTCATCTCTATTGAAAAATGAAAGTACAGCCAGGCATGGTGGCTCACACCTATAATCCCAACACTTTGGGAGGCTGAGGCAGGTGGACTGTTTGAGGTCAGGCATTTGAGACCAGTCTGGTCAGCACTGCGAGGCCTCATCTCTACTAAAAATACAAAAATTAGCTGGGCGTGGTAGTGTATGCCTGTAGTCCCAGCTACTCTGGAGGGAGGTGGAGGTTGCAGTGAGCCAAGATCGCACCACTGCACTCCAGCCTGGGCGACAGAGTGACTCTGTCTAAAAAAAAATTAAAAAAAAAAAGAGAGAAAAATAAAATGGCCCATCTAAGAGAATGACTGAAACACAGCTCCAACTCATAAGTTAACTATGCAGGAATGCAGGCCCAGTGTTGCCAGATCTTATTTTTCAGTAACAGCTGGAAATTAGAATTTGTGTGAAATCCTCTAATTATGAATGTTTATAATCTTTTTTAAAAGCCTAGACAGTGCAAGCCAAGCAAAATAAATATGCAGTTCATACATGGCCCATGAGCAGCTAGCTTACAACCTCTGCTTGTCAAGTCAAATGAAGACTCTTTGAGTTAAAAATAATAATAATAATAAACTTCATTTCTCTCAAACTTTCTCTGACTTAGTATCTTAGCATTTAGCTGGGCAGAAATGACGTTAATTAAAAGCCAAACATATGAGACACTAAGAATAACAAGAACCTTCCTCTATAAACAATTATAATACCACTTAAAGGTGAGGCAGGCACTGAGGCAGAAGTAAAATACAGTAGGAAAGCATACATCTCAGCAATGGTGAATTTCAGTCTGATACAAGACAGTCTCACCTGTCAAAACAAAGCACAGTTGCTGCTCTCCACTACTGTCTACAGGAATACACTTTCTGCCAAGGGAAAAACACTGCATGCCCTGGTTCTCCAAATCCCAGAGGGTAATGGTATAGTCCATCCTTTCCACTTCCCAAGTAAACAGTGCAGTGAATCCTGTCACAGACACACATTTAAAATCTATGGGTTCCTCTTGTTCACTGATGTGCATTATCTTCCATGATCTTCCTGGATTACTGGTCTTGGTATGATCTTTCCGTAGAAAATTATATTGCCCATGCATTATGTCCTGTGGAATCAAAGCCCAGCTCTGTACACTTGTACTGTGGTTACCAGATTCAGGTGACTCTGAATGCAAAATATCCTGGAACCATGGAGCACAACAGGAAACCTCCAGTTTGGAGTTCTTTATTGTTTCATTCAATGATGATAGCTGGGCTTTCCACGACCTGGAAAACAAGGTAAAATATAACTTAACACCTGTCACAGTAAAAGGCACTATGTGAAACACTAAACCAGGGCAAAGATGTTCTTAAGAAAAAAAAGTATCTACCAAATAAAGACCTTTAATGAAAGGGTACAGTGTCAGCATGATAAAAAATAGGAACAATAAACTAAATGAAAAGGAAATTTCTGTACCTATCAATTTGGAAAGAAAACTTGGTCAGTTTCATGTTGTAGGCAGAGTTAACAGGATCATCTTCATCTATCCCTTTAGGTCCTTGAATAGGAAGGTCTTCTAGTGTTCTTTCACACAGTAGGTGTCCTGGGTGTTGCCTATATGAAACAATGATGATCAAACCCAAATTTGTGTTACTATTGCTCCTGTTAAAAATAAGAGACTACAGGCCGGGCGCGGTGGCTCAAGCCGGTAATCCCAGCACTTTGGGAGGCCGAGACAGGCGGATCACGAGGTCAGGAGTTCGAGACCATCCTGGCTAACACGGTGAAACCCCGTCTCTACTAAAAAATACAAAAAGCTAGCCGGGCGAGGTGCTGGTGCCTGTAGTCCCAGCTACTCGGGAGGCTGAGGCAGGAGAATGCGTAAACCCGGGAGGCGGAGCTTGCAGTGAGCTGAGATCCGGCCACCGCACTCCAGCCCTGGCGACAGAGCGAGACTCCGTCTCAAAAATAAATAAATAAATAAATAAATAAATAAATAAATAAATAAGAGACTACAGAGAAGGAATAGTATGGACACCAAATTCCCCAGAAAGGAACTCCTTATCTCCCTTGCTTATGCCACAGTAATAAAGTCAACTGTAAGAATTTTATTCTATTAAGGGCAGTTACCTTGATAAAGCAATAAGAACACTTACTGTCTACTATATTTCAGATGTTATGCTAAACACTTTACACAATCTCTTATTTAAGACTCTCAACAACCCTGTGAGGTAAATATAACCCCATCTTATAGATTTGGAAACTAAGGTTCAGAAACACTTTGAAACAGACTAATGTGACCATCAAGTCTAGTTTTTTTTTTGTTTTTTTTGTTTTTTTTTTTTGAGACAGAGTCTCACTGTCACCCAGGCTGGAGTGCAGTGGCGTAATCTCAGTTCACTGCAACCTCTGCCTCCCAGGTTCAAGCAATTCTCCTGTCTTAGCCTCCCAAGTAGCTGGGACTACAGGTGCATGCCACCACAGCTGGCTTATTTTTGTATTTTTAGTAGAGATGGAGTTTTACCATGTATTGGCCAAGCTGGTCTCAAACTCCTGACCTCAAGTGATCCACCTGCCTTGGCCTCTAATCCAGATTTTAAAATCACTCATTATATTGCAACCACAAAGTAAGATTTAGGCTTAGACCAGAGGAATGTATAAGAACTAGAAGGCAAAGTATGTGTGTGGCTATAGGTGGGACAGTGTATGTGGAAAAGGGGGGCTGTTACATTTGAGAAACAAAGAAGGCTAGGGTGGCTAACGTATAGAAAAAATGAGAAGTAAGATGGAATGGGATGAGGTTAGAAAGATAGTTCAGGGCCCCATAGGCTATTAAGAATTTTAAACTTTTATCTGAGAGGGAAAAGGAACCTGAAGAAGGCTTTTAAGCAGAAAAGCAATATGAACAGAGGCAGAAGAGTAGCTAGGGGAACAAGGGGAAGGATTTTATCTCCTCGAGCACTTGCATTATTAAATATTAATCCTTTAAACAACTTGAAGGTAATTTGTTGGCACAACCATATGACACTGTCCCAGGATGATGATGAAAAGAAGTTAGAGAAGGTAGGGTGAAAATGAGAAGATGCAAGAGAAAATAGTTCCCCCATCAACAAAATAAAAGGTAGATACCCCTGCCCCAGATGTTAATGCCTGGCTACACCTCTGATAAAATATGCATTTTAACAACATCACTCTAGTTACTCTATTGTGGATGGATTTGAGGGGGTAAGAATAGGCATGAGGAGATCAAGTAGGAAACTATTAAAGTAGTTCAATTAAGAGATGATGGTGGCATAGATTAGAGTTGAGAAAAGTGGACAAACAAAAGAAACATTTAGGAGACAGAATGGCTAGATGATTAACTGGATGTGGATCTAATACAAAAAAGAAGTTGGAGACACAGTAGTCCCTCCCCTCTTATCCACAGCAGATACATTCAAGACACACAGTAGGTACCTGAAACTACAGATAGTACCAAACCCTATACACACAGTTGACCCTTGAATATCACAGGTTTGAAATCCATGGGTCCACTTATATGATGTTTTTTTCCCAAAAATATATTGGAAAAATTTTTAGAGATTTGCAACAATTTGTTTAAACTCACAAATGAACCATGTAGCCTAGAAATATATTTTTTTCAGACAGGGTCTTGCTCTGTTGTCCAGGCTGGAGTACAGTAGTGCAATGACAGCTCACTGTAGCCTTGATCTCCTGGACTCAAGCAATCCTCCTGCCTCAGCCTCCAGAGTAGCTGAGACCATAGGCATGTACTACCATGCTCAGTTTAGCCTAGAAATATTTTTTAAAATCAAGATTAAGCCAGGTATGTCATGAATGCATAAAAGTTACATAGATCCTACTCTATCATTTTCTACCATAAATTATGCACAAATTGGCCGGGCACAGTGGCTCATGCCTGTAATCGCAGCACCTTGGGAGGCTGAGGCAGGTGGATCACTTGAGGTCAGGAGTTCAAGACCAGCCTGGCCAACATGGCAAAACCCCATTTCTACTGAAAATACAAAAATTAGCTGGGCTTGGTGGTACACACCTGTACTCCCAGCTACTCGGGAGGCTGAGACAGAAGAATCACTTGACCTCAGGAGGTGGAGGTTGCAGTGAGCCGAGATTGTACCACTGCACTCCAGCCTGGGCAACAGAGCAAGACTCCATCTCAAAATTTAAAAAAAACCAAAACCACAAACTTAGCATAAAAAGTTAAGACTGGCCAGCTGATCATGCCTGTAATTCCAGCATTTTGGGAGGCCAAGGTGGTCGGATCACCTGAGGTCATGAGTTCGAGACCAGCCTGGCCAATGTGGTGAAACCCCGTTTCTACTAAAAATACCAAAAATTAGCCGGGCATGGTGGTGGGCGCCTGTAATCCCAGCTACTCAGAAGACTGAGACAAGAGAATCGCTTGAACCCGGGAGGTGGAGGTTGCAGTGAGGTGAGATCACACCATTGCACTCCATCCTGGACAACGAGAGCGAAACTCCGTCTCAAAAAAGAAAAAAAAAAAGTTAACATTTAGCAGAACCTACGTACACACTTACAGACTGTACATGATACCATTCAAAGCCAAAGAAAATGTAAACAAATGTCAAGATGTAGTATTAAATAACTACATATAATTAGCTGTAGTATATACCATACTGCTGTAATAATCTCATAGCCACTTCCTGTTGCCATTGCAGTGAGCCCTAGTGTTGTAAGTATCTGTTTAAAATGCCTTGTGATACTAATAATCTCTGTGTGAGCAGTTCTTCTCTCCAGCAAATTATGTATCACAGTAAAAAGTGATGTCTCTAGCTGGCACGGTGGGTGAACGTATAGTTCCAGCTACTTGGGAGGCTGAGCTGGAGGACTGCTTGGGCCCAGGAATATGAGTCCAGCCTGGGCAACATAGCAATATCCTGTCTCTAAAATAATAACAACATAATTTTTTAAAAGTGATTTCTTGTGGTTCTCATGTATTTTTCATCATGTTTTGTACCATACCATAACCTTGAATAACACCATGGGACCCATATGAAATGTAATGGTGGAAATGCTCCCAAGTAGAGAAAAGTCATGACATTGTGAAAAAAACATGAATTGCCTGACATATACCATGGGTTGAGGTATGCTGATGTGGTTGCTTGCCTTTTCAGACAGACTACTCATCTTGTAAACAGATTATGTAGAGTATCAATACAGTACAGTATTGTACATGTATTTTCTCTTCCTTAAGATTTTCTTAACATTTTCTTTTCTGTAGCTTACTTTATTGTAAGAATACAGTATAATACATATAACATACAAAATATGTGTTAACCAACTGTTTATGTTATCAGTAAGGTTTCTGGTCAACAGTAGGCTATTAGTAGCTAAGTTTTGGGGGAGTCAAAAGTCATATGTGGCATCTTGATTGTGCAGGGGGTTGGCATCCCCGAGTTGTTCAAGAGTCAACTGCACTGTTTTTTCCTATGCATACATTCCTGTAATAAAGTTTAATTTATAAATTAGGCAGTGAGTAATAACTAACAATAGGACAATTACAAAAATATACTGTAACAAAAGTTATGTGAACGTAGTCTTTCTTAAAATATCTTAGCGTATGTAATATTTCTGAACCACAATTGACCAGGAGAAAGTGTAACTGTGGATAAAGATGACAACTATATAAAAAAGAAGAAATGGAGAAAGGCCCCTAAAAAGGATGGAAGGAATAGGATCTAAAGCACACAGAGAGGGATGGGCCTTCATAGGAGGCAAGGTCATCCAAGAAAAGTTGGGAATAAAGAGATTAATGCAAGTTTGAGGAAAATAGAGAAGGTTTAAAAATACAGTTGTAAAGAATGGGCTCATGAAAAATCACTGTAAAATTTTCAAGCAACATTAAGACCAATTAAAGATACTAAGTGTGAACCTAGAGTGGTATCAATTTTCTTTTGTTGTTTTCTACAAGTACTCAGCTGCCTGACTGTAGACACTGTGAAGGCAGAAAAAAAGATTTCAATCAGGGTTGAAATTTTGCCAGACCAAGTGCTATCACAGGGCAGGAGCAAGAGTTTAGAGTACATGCAAGAAAGTAACTGGTATGATGGACCACAGAATCTATGCTGGAAAGAGAGGGAAGTGAAGATAGGAGGGGGTGAAGAGTAGAAGGTCAATGAATTGGAAATTCCAGTGAGGTCAGAGGACAGGTGAAGTGGGAGTACTTGAGTAAGCAAGCTGGCAAGTTTGGGAAGTTGTGGTCAGAGACTCAGATGTAAAAAGTAGTGACTTGGGGGTGGGCCGACTTCAAATACTGACAAAGCCTTGGGTATGGCTGTGGAGGTGGAAAGCTAAGGTAAACTGGAAGAAAAAGTCATTGACGATGAATTTAAAGAACAAATCATGAATCTGGGTTCTCAAAGAGCTTATAAACTATGGGAAACATGAGAAAATTAGGGAAATAACATGTCTATACAATTAAGTGCTAAACTGTGGTTTAAAATTGTGTAATTTTGATTTACATGACATAACCCATATATGATAACACATAAGTCAAAATCAAAACTTTGATGAACATGCAAAAATAAAAAGGTGGCCAGTGGTCATTTATACATATTATTCCGTAACTACTTTACAATGTATTAGCTAGAACATAATATAACTGAATAGAAAAAGAAACACTAGTTAAAAAAAAAAAAAAAAAAAACTAACAAGGATATTTTTAACCTCTTATCAGTCAATTATTTACCTCAAAATAGAAACTGCCATCATCTACATACCTGAAATACAAATTTAAGTTAAGAGCAATTGCAGAGTTGGATGAGCTGACAATCACTACAACATCGAGGTCCTGAGACACTTTCAGTGAAGTAAATGAAGAAATCTTGGCTGGCTCCTGCTGCTGCTCATTACACATATCTTCTTCGTGAAGTGCTAAATCCACATGAGCTACATACGTACCATCCACAACATCAAAAATGTCTTTGAGTTAGAGTTAAAAGAAAATGCCAGTTTTATAAGTATGACTAACCATTTAAAGCACAGGTTGGGATAAAGCTATAGACTTTATCACTCCAATTTTGTAGGTATAACAGAAGAAGACTGAAAACTGAGGCAAGTCCCCATTGTAACAATCAGATGACTATGAAGTTGGTGGTACAATAAAGAACCTGATACCAACTTCTTCAACAATACCTGCTGAACATCTACTGTGGGCCATGCCCAGAGGCACTACTATTTTCTAACAACACTGGCTAAGAGATGAGGTAAACCTAATATATTTTATGTAACCCAATACTGTCTATCCAAAGTATTATCAACATGCAGTCCGTATAAAAACTGAGACATTTTATGTTCTTTTTCTTGTATAAATGTTCAAAGTCTGTTATTTTACACTTACAGCACATCTTTTTTTTTTTTTTTGAGGCAGAGTCTTGCTCTGTCGCCCGGACTCGAGTGCAGTGGCCGGATCTCAGCTCACTGCAAGCTCCGCCTCCCGGGTTTACGCCATTCTCCTGCCTCAGCCTCCCAAGTAGCTGAGACTACAGGCGTCCGCCACCTCGCCCATCTAGTTTTTGTATTTTTAGTAGAGACGGGGTTTCACTGTGTTAGCCAGGATGGTCTCGATCTCCTGACCTCGTGATCCGCCCGTCTCGGCCTCCCAAAGTGCTGGGATTACAGGCTTGAGCCACCGTGCCCGGCCTACACTTACAGCACATCTTAATTTGGATACTAAATTTTCATCATAAATACCTGATCTGTATTGAGACTTCATAAAATTCAAGGTTGAAAGTTGGAACAACTAAAGTTGTAACAAACATCCTTAAAACTTCTCCAATGACTGAACTGAGTATCAGCTTTTAAATCTAAAGTAATAAAAATTAGCTGGGCATGGCGGCCCATGCCTATAGTCCCAGCTACTCGGTAGGCTAAGGCATGAGAATCGCTTGAGCCCAGGAGGCAGGGGTTGCAGTGAGCCAAGATCACGCCACTGCACTCCAGCCTGGGTGACAGTGAGACCCTTTCTCAGGAGAAGAAAAAAAAATTTAATTACACAAAATTAAGAATTCAATTCCCAAGTTATGCTAGCCAATTTCATATGCTCAAAGCCACATATGCTTAGTGCCTACTGTTTTGGACAGTACAGTTCTATAACCTGGCAACAAAAATTGTTACTCTAGTACTTATGACATTTTTGCAAAAATTATATACCTATTACAAAATATAAAAAGCATCCTTTCAATTCAGAAACTAAAGTTCCAAAATCATAAAGGGTAATTTGTCAAATCTTCAGAATAATTTTGCTGATGACCAATAGATCTGCTGGAGACAATAACGCATATTTTCCAAGATCAAATTAACGATGGCTAAGCAAACATTCATTAATATGATGGAAACATCATTAGAGACAAGAGGTAGATTATATTTACATATGAAAAGATATGTATCACAACATAAGCAGTCATTTTTTTTTTTTTTTTTTTTAAGACTGTCTCGCTCTGTTGCCCAGGTTGGAGTGCAGTGGTACCATCTGGGCTCACTACAACCTCCGCCTCCCAGGTTCAAGCAATTCTGCTGCCTCAGCCTCCTGAGTAGCTGGGATTACAGGTATGCACCACCATGCCCGGCTAATTTTTTTGTATTTTTAGAAGAGATGGGGTTTCACCATATTGGCCAGGCTGGTCTCTAACTCCTGACCTTGTGATCCACGCACCTCAGCCTCCTAGAGTGCTGGGATTACAGGCGTGAGCCACCACGTCCGGCCACATTAAGCACACAGTAGATATTCAAGAAATACATTTTGAATAAATAGGTAAAGAAGAGAATATACAATTTTAAAAGAACACAAATTCGTATGATTAAGACTACTAAAAATGTACATACTGGAAAATATAATATATAGTATGTATACTATATATTCAAATAGAATATAAAGTAGTATACAATTTAGTATTTTAAGTCTACAAGGATCTTTTTCCATGAAAAGTTTTACTGAAAAATTAACCACGCTCCCTATATCCCAGCCCCCAAAACTAAAGCCTAAAAAGGCTTATCTTTCTAGGTATTCTTCTCCTCTACATGTCAATCAACACTTCTACCACCAAGGATACAGATCCAGCCTAAACTACTCAAAACAAAAAGAATTCCTCTGCAGAGCTGCGTGTCAATAATCATGTCCACTGCCTGTGCAGGCAAGGGTAGTTTGAAACAGTTGAGTACTCTAATTGCAGCATCTCTTTCAGGAAATATAATATGTAGGATGATACATTTGTTGATGAACAATAACGATGTGTTATTGTGAAATGACAGGATTCTCAAAGACAATAAGGAAATACCTACAAAACAAAAGGATATTATTTCAAACTCATTGGTCACAATTTTACAACTGGTACATTTGATTTTATAAACCTAACACAAAAAAAAAAAAACAAAAAAGGAACTGGACTTAGTCTAACTCTACGCAGTTATCGTTCACTCCCACCTAAGGAAGTAGTCATTGGGAAGTGGGTAAGAGGATGAATAAAGATGGCCTGCAATGTCTCTGGTTCCGTTTATGCTACTCTGATAGCACACTAGAAGGAATATTCAAAAAAGTCAACTTGCCCATGGGACCCCCTAAGAACAATCACTGTTTTTTTTTTTTGGACGGAGTCTCACTCTGTCACCCAGGCTGGAGTGCAGTGGCGCAATCTTGGCTCACTGCAAGCTCCGTCTCTCGGGTTCACGCCATTCTATTGCCTCAGCCTCCCGAGTAGCTCTGACTACAGGGGCCCGCTACCACACCCAGCTAATTTTTTATATTTTTAGTAGAGATGGGGTTTCACTGTGTTAGCCAGGATGGTCTCGATCTCCTGACCTCGTGATCTGCCTGCCTTGGCCTCCCAAAGTGCTGCGATTACAGGCATGAGCCTGTAATTTTTCTTTGAAAAAGAAAAAAAGAAGAAACCTTATAATCAAGGGTGAAGAGTATGTTACTGCTTTAAAAAGAGGCCTGAGTGCTTTGATTTCTGCTCCCTGCAGCCAACAGCTCTATAAGCAGTCTAGATCAGCATTGTCGAATAGAAATATAATGTAAGCCACATACATGCCTTAAAATTTTCTAGCAGGGGTGGCTCACACCTGTAATCCCAGCACTTTGGGAGGCCCAGGTGGGCGGATCACTTGAGGTCAGGAGTTTGAGACCAGCCTGGCCAACATGGTGAAACCCTGCCTCTACTAAAAATATAAAAATTAGCCAGGCGTGGTGGCAGGCACCTGTAGTCCGAGCTACTCGGGAGGATGAGGCGCAAGAATCGCTTGAACTGGGGAAGCGAAGGTTGTAGTGAGCTAAGACGACACCACTGCACTCCAGACTGGGTGACAGAGTGAGACACTGTCTCAAAAAAATAAAATAAAATAAAAATAAATAAAATTTTCTGGTAGCCACAAGAAACAGGTGAAATTAATTTTAATAATATACATTAGCTTATATCCAAAGTATTTCATATTTTGAAATGTAATTAAATACAACAAACTGAGATACTTTACTTTTTTAGTATTGTCTTCAAAATCTAATATGCATATGACACAAAGTACATCTTAATTCATATTAACCACATTTCAAGTACTCAATAGCCCCATCTGCCTAGTGACTACTATATCAAACACTGTAGACCTGATTTCACATCTATGAGAACTTTTCCTGAAGTATATAACTACATGATAATGTCACAAATTTAAATACGCTGAAAGACCACCTGTAGATACTTACTGATATCTTGATCTTCAATGAGCTTTTGCAATGCCTCCCCACTATAGCTACACAAAATGGCTGCATCACATCTTCCATCTTTCAAATTAAATTCATAGATAAGCAGTTCATAATTTTCACCAAGAGCGAGCAGTTTGGGCTTGTCAGTTGGTGTGCTGCTGTTACGAGAATCCTCCCATATAAAGCTAAGAAAAAAGTTTAGATTTATTGTATTCTATATCCGCAATAATATTTACCCACAATGGTGGGGGTAGAAGGGCTGAATAAGTAGAGAACAGTTTTGCTGACCGGGTAGCATTCATTCTACACTTCAATTTAAGAGAACATAAACTGCTCTAGGACTTCCCTCCTCTTCTTGCTTCCCTTTTACATCAACACAAAAATACAGAAGTGGGTGGTAAAAAACAAAAATGTGGGGCTCAGAGCAAGAAATGATGGCTCCTTTTATTCTTTCATCTTTAATCCCAACTAATATGTTTAAACAAACTGTCATGATCAAGGGTAGGTATCAACAATAAAATACGTATATTATTTATATGAGGCGGTATTTACAATAAAACAGGCTTTTGATAACTTAAATGTTTTGACTTTTAAAAAGAAAGTGATTATTTGTATTTATAGACTGATGATTCCAAAATCTTGAAAAACTTTGCCTAATAGAACCTTCTGTGATGGAAGAGTTTTATGTTAGCATTGCCCTTGAAATGTGGGGCAACTGAGGAACCAAATTTTTTACTTTAACAGCCACATGTAGCTAATGACTATCATTACTAAACAGTACAGTTATGGAATTCTTAAACTGTAATGTCAAAATAACAACACTGGCAAGACTGATGGTGTTTCAGCTTCAAATTAAACATTAAAATTAAATTACATATTACAAATAAAAGCCCCAAATCTGAAAATAACACAATGGAAAGAGGTGAGGCTATACCATGCTGATAAAATTTCATCTTTTAAGAAATTTGCTTTTTCTACAGAAGTAGTAAGTTTTATACTTCTGGAGTAGTATATAAAACTACTGCGGTACATACATGATTTTATTCAATAAGTAATAAAACTATGTATTTTATAATACTACAGTAGTTTTATACTATTACTGTGTTATTATGTCCTTATTAGATAAAAAAAGACACATTTCTGACTTCATATTGATAAATGTAGAAAACCTAAGTGTCAAAATATACAAAAGTTAAACTAAGATATACTTAAAAGGTAGAGTACATCATTAGCATAGGGACAATATTGCCACATGGAAAGACAGGAAATTTTCAAGGCAATAAACAAGATATATGATGTAATTTCAACAATATAAAAAAGGTCTATGTACTTTGAAAAAGTAGGAAGTAAACTCTAAATACTATAAACATGCCCTTATTTTTACCCTATGAAGTATTTTAACTGAATTAAAATTCAATTCAAATAAAAAAATTAAAAAGTCCTTTCTTAGTCCTCCTCCCCTCCAATTTCATGAACTAGCATATGAATGCCCCCTTTATTTCATCTGGGTATGTCTTACCTTTTCTGCTGGGTTCTCAAACACCTAAAGATTTCTGCTTTTCTTTCTGTCCCATTCCTCTCTTTACAGAGCCACATTCATAGGTACTTGATACTGCTAAATAAACTAACTTCCCCTAAACTAGTTTATAAATAACTTAGTTTATAATAGTTTATAAACTAAATGCAGAGATTCCTCTTCCTAGCAACTAGACATCAAGGATAGAGAAGACAAACCCAGAAGAGTTAAGCATTCATTGATTTATCAAACGAATCTCTAAATGTCAGGAGCTGTTAGAGGAGCTGGAGATTCCAAGATGAATAAGACAGCTTTCAGCTACTCGTCTTAAAGAGACAGTTGTGAAAATACTTACTATTAATAATTATTAAAAGAACAGGTCGGGCTCAGTGGCTCACGCCTGCAATCCCAACACTTGGGCAGGGAGACGCGGGATCATTTGAGCCCGGGAGTTTGAGAGTAGCCTAGGTAGCACAGTGAGACCTCATCTCTACAAAAAAATAGAAAAATTAGCCAGGCCTGGTGGTACACGCCTGTAGTTGTAGCTACTGGGGAGGCTGAGCCCGAGAAGTCAAAGCTGGCTGCCGTGAGTCGTGACTGAGCCACTACACTTCAGCCTGGGCGACAGCGACCTTGTCTTTAAAAAAAATAAAAATAAAAAAGCACGCCCCTCAAAATATTGACAGGGCATTCCTAAATTTTATGATGTAAACTCTTAAGTACTGAACCAAAGCTACAGAAGTACAAAGTAACGCATTATTGTAATCATGTTTGTCTTCCCCAAACATGTGTGCCTCGCAAGAAAGAAGTGTCTTACTCAACTTTTTAGGCACTGCTCCTATGTAACAGCAGGCACACAATATTTGTTGAATAAGTTAAGGGACAAACTGGACTCTGTCCTTGAAGAAGAGGACTACATGTGAAGAAAAACGCTATTAATTTCAAGGACATGAAAAAAAGTATCAGGATGATTCAAATTAGAGATGATCCTCAGCTGGCATCTTTAACTGAAAGACGAAATGGGCATGGGACTCGACCCTATGACAGTTAATCAACCTGTGTTGATAAAGAATCAGCGCCTCAGCTGAGACCGTTCTGGGTTCGCCGCAGGTGGCACAGGAGCTGGACGCCATCTCCGCCCACCCGGAACAGGGGAGCCGGGCTGCCGGAATGCAACGAGGCAAGTGCTTCAGGTCGGAGGAAAGCTTTTGAGAGGAAACCAGGCTCGTCTCTGGGCCGTTTCCTGCGGCTGTCACCCTTCTCCCGCCACCTCTATAGCTGCAGGAAGGCCTCGGCGTGAGCCCTTGGGACTCCGCCAGCCTAGCCTAGGCTCTGGACTCCCCCAATGGCCCAGCTCACCCTCAGCACTTACTGCCAAAAGGGGCCCTCCAGGCAGCAGCGACCCCGGCCCCGGCTGCCAGGCGCCAAAGAAAGCACCTGGAGGCTGCCCGCAGCCGTCAGGCTCCCCAGAGCCTCCTGCTGTGTGTGCAGCTGCGCCCGGGAGCCCAGCTGCCCCATCGCCTCGGCGGGGACCGGCACCAACAGCATCGGCAGAACCCGCCCCATGGCCGCGGCGCCCCAGCTACCGCCGGCGGAAGCAGCACTCGCGGCCCCCTCCTCTGCAGCCATCTTGGCCCGGCCGTTACTTCCGGGCACTTTCGCCGGAACCTGATTGTGTCGTGGGCATGCGCGGTGTACGGAGCGGCTCACGCTCGGCCTCGTGACTCCCGCGGAGCCCTCTCGGCTGTCTCCGGTCGGTTCCATTCCTTTCCTGTGGGGGGCAGTACCAGCCTCTATAGCAAAGCCACTACTGCTCTGGCCCCAGTCCCACTCTGCTTAACGACCCTGGCATGCTTGAAGGCCTAACCTAGCGTAGCAGACCGTTGCAGCCGTTCTCGCTCTGTGCATTACCCTTTGCCTTCTTGGTCAGGCTGCCTCCAGCTCCCCTGGAACCCAGTTCCTGCCTGTTTTCTTCGCTTTTCTTATTGTGCTGTTTGCTTACAGGCTCTGGGGTGGTGCCATTTCCTTGGTAGCATGGATCAAGGCTTACAGTGTGGATCCATAGTGAGGGTGTTGATCCGAAAGTTGAAGTCAAATAATATCCATTGTAACAGAGAGACGGGGTAAGTAAGGGGTGGAGATGGTAGAGCTCCTGTCTGTTTTCTCAGAGAAGTATGATCCAAGATCAAGAGGAGAGGAGCAACGGGTTTGAGGTGAGGAGTTAATAGGCATTTTGGTAAAGTCTGCTAAAAGACAGCTGTACCTTCTTAACACATTTTCCACATTCAGAACATTTCCGCATAAATGTAACCCCTATTGACAGGCCTCCCTAAGCCATTCAACCTAAAGTCCCTTTTACTGCAGTCTCTCACCTTGTTTTGTTTTTAATCATAGTATTTATCACTACTTGATATTTTCTGCCAGTTCCTGTCCAATCAGAATGTAAACTTCAAAAGAGCAAGGACTTTGTTGCTCACCACTGTCCTTGCTAGTACCTAAAACAGTGCCCGTTTCATGAAAGGTACTCCAGCATTTGTTGATCAATGCATGACCTTATTTGTCAAAATAAAAGCAAACTTTTTTTTTTTTTTTTTTTTTGAGATGGAGTCTTGCTGTGTCACCCAGGCTGGAGTGCAGTGGTGGGATCTCAACTCACTGCAACCTCTGCCTTCCCGACTCAAGCAATTCTCCTTCCTCAGCCTCCCTGGTAGCTGGGATTACAGGCGCACACCACACCGAGCTAAATTTTTGTATTTTAGTAGAGACGAGGTTTCACCATGTTGGCCAGGCTGGTTTCGAATTCCTGACCTCAGGTGAATTACCCATCCCAGCCTCCCAAAGTGCTAAGATTACAGATGTGAGCCACCGTGCCCTGCTGAAACCAAACATTTTATATCACAAGGGAGATATATTCAACCTTCTAAGCTTAGCTAGGGCTGTTTTCTCTCTATAAAAAATGGCAACGTTAAAGCAATTTCTAAGGTTATACTTGTGTTAGCTACAAGGCCTCGTCCCTTATAATCAGGACAGTCTTCTCATGCCTGTAAATCGCAGCACTTTGGGAGGCCAAGTTGGGAGGATCACTGGAGCCTACCCTTGCCAACATAGGGAGACCCTTGTCTCTACAAAAAAAATTTTAAAAAATTTTTAAACAGTTTTGCTCTTATTGCCCAGGCTGGAGTGCAGTGGTGCAGTTTTGGCTCACTGCAACCTCCAACCTCTGCCTCCCGGGTTCAAGCGATTCTCCTGCCTCAGCCTCCAAGTAGCTGGGATTACAGGCATGTGCCACCATTCCTGGCTGATTTTGTATTTTTAGTAGAGACGCAGTTTCTGCACATTGGTCAGGCTGGTCTCAAATTCCTGACCCTCAGGTGATCCGCCCGCCTTGGCTCCCCAGAGTGCTGGGATTACAGTCATGAGCCACTGCATCTGGTCAAAAAAAATTTTTTTTAAATACTAACTGGGTGTGGTGTCACATGCCTATAATCCAAGCTACTCAGAAGACTGAGGTGGGAGGATCACTTGAGCCTGGAGGTCGACGCTGCAGTGAGCCATGATGATGCCACTGCACTCCCACATGGGTGACAGAGTAACAACCTTGTCTTAAAGAAAAGCAAAAGGACATTCCTGGAACATTCACACATGAGATAACCTTCATTATGGATTTTAACTTACAAGCAAGTTCCAACACATCATTCTATTATCTCTTTAATTATACCTTATTATGCCATGTCTTATTTTTAGGCACATCATTTAGATTTTTGAAGAAAGGATATGAAAATGTTTGGGGAAGGGTTCTCCAATATATAAAGGCTTAAGAAATGTCTTCAGACTCTCTGGATCCCTGTAAACACAGTCTATAAGCTAGTGTCCGATGATTCAACTTCCCACATACATGTATTCCAGAACAAACAGATCAGTAGATCCAGGCAAACCTATAAAGAGAACAGGTGTTAACTGCAAGCACAATTCTACTTTGCAAGCATTTATATAATTTGACTAGTATCTGACTCTAGCAGTAATTCTGAGGACAGAGATGACCATGTTATTCGTGCTTATATCCTGGAATAGTTGTCCCTCAAGTATTTCTTGAATGAATGAATAATTCAGGTTCTTAAAATAATTCTTGACTTCGGCCCAGCGCGGTGGCTCAAGCCTGTAATCCCAGCACTTTGGAGGCCGAGACGGGTGGATCACGAGGTCAGGAGATCGAGACCATCCTGGCTAACATGGTGAAACCCCGTCTCTACTAAAAAATACAAAAAAAAAAAACTAGCCGGGCGAGGTGGCGGGCGCCTGTAGTCCCAGCTACTCGGGAGGCTGAGGCAGGAGAATGGCGTGAACCCGGGAGGCGGAGCTTGCAGTGAGCCAGGATCCGGCCACTACACTCCAGCCTGGGTGACAGAGCAAGACTCCGTCTCAAAATAATAATAATAATAATAATAATTCTTGCCTTCAAATAGCTTAGCACTATAAATGACAAAGTGCTTGGAATAAAAGGTTGGCTGAAGACTTGGTCAAGACTGGTTACACAGTAAATGTCAGTGTGTAGAACCACTTCTAAAAGCACATGTTCCTTCATGCTCATAAATTAAAAGAAGGAAGTAGTGAAGCAAGTAACAGAACATAGATTGGGCTTGAATAAGGGACTTTGACCTTGTTTCTGTGATTACTTACTCCATCCTGGCCTCCAGCTGCTGAACCAATTGTTTGTCCACATGGTGACAGAACAGGGGAAGTAGGTTGCTGGGGAAAGCTAGGGGTTCTGCCAGAGAGGCTGTAGGCATTTGGGCTATTTCCCAGGCAATCAGAACCACCATGTCTGTCCTAGAGAGCATAAATATAAATATAAGCAAATAAATTTGCTTAAGAAACAGACTCAGGGCCAAGGTTTCTTATTCTTTCCATTGCTACTACCATTGTCCTCCACCCCCAGGTAGCAGTTCAGAGATAACATTTGCATGTTTGCTACATGCCAAGCAATGCTTAGTGCTTTACACATTTCCCTTCCTATTTAATCTTAAGAACTATGAGGGGTTAATACCATCATCCCTAGTTTGTAGATAAAGAAACAAACTAAGAGAAGTGAGAAGTGAAAGAACTTGCCCTAAAGTTATATTGCTAGTAAGTGATACAGTCAGAATTCAAACCTAGGTCTTTTTTTTTTTTTTTTTTGAGACGGAGTCTCGCTCTGTCGCCTAGGCTGGAGTGCAGTGGCTGGATCTCAGCTCACTGCAAGCTCCGCCTCCCAGGTTCCCGCCATTCTCCTGCCTCAGCCTCCCGAGTAGCTGGGACTACAGGCACCCGCCACCTCGCCCGGCTAGTTTTTTGTATTTTTTAGTAGAGACGGGGTTTCACCGGGTTAGCCAGGATGGTCTGGATCTCCTGACCTCGTGATCCGCCCGTCTCGGCCTCCCAAAGTGCTGGGATTACAGGCTTGAGCCACCGCGCCCGGCCCTGTCTTTTTAAACTCTAAAGCTTGTCCCCTTAGGTACTATGTTATACTGCCTCCTAGAAGAAACCAAAACTCTAGGGCACTACTTAAAAAAAGCAGAACAGCTACAACACGGCTACTTCTTTCTCTATCCAACCTCCTCCTCAGTACTTGAAATGCCCCAGGAAATACTTCATCTGGCTCAGTCTGCACATCCCAGGGGTACTGAGATAGTATTTACAAGGCCATTCTGATCTTACCAAGCTGTACGGTCACTGTTGGGTTCCTCTAGGGAAGAATCCAGCGATACCAGCTGCTCCCCATGACTCAGTAGGGCATAGAGCAAAGATATTCCAAACTGCAAGGTACAAATATTCCAGCGCAAAATGAGTTCACTCTCAGCATTTGGTGCTTTCCTGACTCTTATCTTCCCAACTAAAGGACAGGTTAACATTTAGAGATGGAGCCCAAGATATCCACAAGGGCTGTCAGGTTTTACACTGGTGAGCCAAAGAACTCTCTAACCTTTCCATAGGAATCACTGCTCTGAACTTTTCCAAAAGACACTCTTGGAGAGCTGATTAAATGCATATTTCTAGGCTTGACTCCTAGGAGGAGGAGGTTAGGAATGCCTCCAGGAATCTGAGGCAGGTAGTCTGTGGACCCCACTTTAAAAGGCACTTCTTTAAGCAAAGACCTTCAGTGTGGCATACACGAGATAATCCACTGGCATATTAAAAGACAGTATCAAAATTTTCACATCTAGAGTCTTTTCTTTAAAATTTTCTATCTTATATTTATTATATACCTATTGGCCGGGTGCAGTGGCTCATGCCTGTAATTCCAGCACTTTGGGAGGCCGAGGCGGGTGGATCACTTGAAGTTAGGAGTTCAAGACCAGCCTGGCCAACATGGTGAAAAACCATGTCTCTACTAAAAATACAAAACTTAGCTGGGTGTGGTGGCACACACTTGTAATCCCAGCTACTTGGGAGGCTGAGGCAGGAGAATCACTTGAACCTGGGAGATAGAGGTTGCAGCGAGCCAAGATCGTGCCACTGCACTCCAGCCTGGGTGACAGAGCAAGACTATCTAAAAAATAAATGAAAAATATTTATTATGTACCTATTATTACTAGTGTTACATGCATTTGGTTTATAAACACATGGGTAGTGTGGTTTAGAATGTTTTTTACTGAAAGAGGTACACAAGAGTTTGGAGACCTGCTCTGGAGGCTCACATCAGCAGCAATCAGGAAGCTTATTAGAAAAACAGAGCCGGCGCATGGGCCCCACCCTACACCCACTGAATGACTGAGTAGGACCAAGGAGCTGGGTTTAATAAGCTGGCCAGGTGATCCTGTGCTTACTAGAAATTGAGAAGCACTGCAGAGGATAAGATTTGTGGAGAGATGAGACTGTCCCCCAACTTATCCCTTATCAGTGATACCAACCTGAAAGCCATCTATGGAAGAAAGCCTCCTAGACATGTTACCTGATTCTGAAGCACCACGGTGACTGGCCGCTCTGAGGAGCCAGATGGCAACAGCATTAATCCCTGAAGTCCTTGGAGGAGTTCATGGAGGGTCAAGTGACTGATACATTTGCCCAGAGGTTTGAATAACATTTGTAGGGCCTGCAAGAAGATCAGTAAGCACCTCCCGAATCCCACTACAACTTCCCCTCCCCTTACCTTGCCTCCACAGGCCCTTCCCTTGCTGACTGTCTTTGGCACATCTTGGTGAGGTTACTTACCAGGCTTATCACCACTATGACTCTCCATCTCCAACACTGACACCTTCAGTACCTACGTGTCCTAGGATGCCTTCTCTAAGAAAAGCAGATGGGGGCTCAACATTTATCAGGGCATCCTAATCTTTTACTCAAACCTCCTCAGCACACTGACACCTGTGCGACCATACACCTGTTGCTTTTTGTTTGTCATACCTAAAGATGATCCACTGTTCCTGTAGTACTGTAA
The DNA here is from genome assembly GCF_002776525.5 of Piliocolobus tephrosceles. Lineage (NCBI taxonomy): Eukaryota > Metazoa > Chordata > Mammalia > Primates > Cercopithecidae > Piliocolobus > Piliocolobus tephrosceles. Next base: position 146,436,077 of record NC_045439.1, read on the forward strand.
CTTCCTTGCCTGAGGGTGGCAAAGCCAGCATCCCTCACTGTGCCCAGCACCTTCTCTGGCATCTCTGGGGCATGTGGGGACTGGAGGGGAGAAACGACCCCTAACCTATTCAGGAGACCATCCTCTTCTCCACTTGATGCCACAGTACCTGATCAGCCACATCCCTCCGGACCAGGAGGGGCAGATGGTGGGTGATAGCCAAAAGAATGGTAACAGCCTGATCCTGGGCCAGGAAGGGGAGCAGCCGGGCCACCAGGGCCTTCCCCTTCCTCACAGAGAGCACCTGCAGGAAGCCATCTGCTGCCTCCCTACAAGGGAGAGAAGAGAACATTTTCAGAACTCTGCATAGAGGAGAGGGCTACATGCCAGAAAGCAGAGGCAGAAGCAAGACCAGTGTCTTTGCTGCTCCTTCCCTACCTGAGCTGAGGTGGAACCCTCCCACACTCACTCCAGGTTGTTCTGCTCCTGGGTCTTTAAGGTCTGGAAGAGCTTCTCAACCTGGTTGCTTTGCTGCTCAGAAAAGCAGGGCTGTGGAGGCCTATACTTCCAGCCCTCCTCTATTTCTAGTAACTGAAGGAACATCTGGGAATTTGAGGGTGGAAAAAGAGGTAAATTTGGGTACTATCTCATTCTCAAAGGTAGGTTCGGAACTCGTCCCTAAAGAACTGATATCTCACCTTCTCAATCCGGTGTAACACCCGAAGCCTCTGACTGCTTGCAGCTTCTATATCCTAGGAGAAGAGAGTCGCCAGCTATCAGCTACACTGCCACTGCCACAGCCCCAGCCCAGGCCCTGACTAGCTAGAGATTGAGCTGGAAAGGCTAGAAACAAAGTCTGATCACACTTCTTCCTCCCTCTTACGTCACAGTCTTAAACACAGGAGTGTTCTAGACCCTTCTTCCAAAGGGGAGAGAAAAAGGTCTGGGAAGATAGTGCTCCCACCTGCTCTTGAGTTCCATGGGGTACAGCATCAATAGCTCGGCGAGGGCTGAAGCATGTCGACACAGCTACCTGGCCCAGGGAACCCTCGATTCGGACTACTGCATGAGAAGAGAGGCACATTTCCCTCCCGCTCCCATGCTCTGTCCACTCAGATGCCCAGCCCAAGTCAGCAGGCCAGCCCTGACCCTACCGGACTCATAAGCCTCTGCCTTCTGAATGTAAGGTGTTACCAGCTTGAGAGACTCAACCTGGTTCCTTCGTCCAAGTAGCTCTTCATCTGCCTGCTGCTTCTCTAGCTTCTGGTAATATTCCTGAGAATACATGGAATAGGAAACAAAAAAACAAAACTATATTCATCTTTTGACCTTAGAATTAAGTTTCTCAAGTGCAGCCTCTTAAGTTTTTTTTGTGTGTGTGTTATAAGTTTTGTTGTTTGACACAGGGTCTCCCCTCTGTCACCCAGCTGGAGTGTAGTGGCTCAATCTCTGGCTCACTGCAACCTCCCTGGCTCAAGTGATCCTCCCACTTCAGCCTCCTCAGTAGCTGGGGCCCACAGGCACGTGCTACCATGCCTGGCTAATTTTTGTATTTTTGTAGAGATAGGATTTCACCATGTTGCCCAGGCTGGTCTTGAACTCCTGGACTCAAGCAATCAGCCTGCCTTGGCCTCCCAAAGTGCTGGGATTACAGGCGAGCCACGGTGCCCAGACAAGCACAGCCTCTTAATACTCTTTCCTACAACAATCATTCCAGAAATGATGCTGGTACCTTAGGCCCTCCTTGCAGTTATTCTAAAGTGTCTTAAGCATCCTGGGCCCCATATCACCCATCTCGGAATTCATATACCAAATACTTCAAGACTAGGTATGACCACCAAGTCTGATGAAAGGGCAGAGAGCAAAGTGGAGAGCCAGTGAGCAAACCTGTTCCAGCGTCTGTAACCTTCCTGCATGCCCTAGTACATGCCCTAGTACACACACACTGCATACCACCTGTCCCCCCCACTTCCCCATTTGATCTTGTGACCTCACCTGTGCTTTCTAAAAATCAGTTATCTGATGATATGAGGGCCATCCAAAGGTTGAAGAACAGAACTAGCCATAGGGATGTGTTTGTCGGTTGCCCTCTAGGCCAGTTTTATACTTCTGTGGATTCACTCAGCAGCTCTGACATTTTCTTAAAGTTGAGAAATCCTAAACTAAAATCCACTGACAAGCCAAGCAAGGATTTGAAAAAGGCTCTTTTGTTTAGAACCAATGCCAAAAAGGTGAGAATACAAAACTATTTCATTTTCAGTGACCCTTGCAGAAAACGGAGGGCTTTTGAAGCTTGGTGGAAAGAAAGGAAAAATACCTAATGTAAATGAGAAGGGAATAAGGAGGGGCCCTGGATAGGAGGCTCACAGATGTTGAAGTGAAAGTGAAACAGCTAGCTGGGCGTAGTTGCTCAGTTGTTCACACCTGTAATCTCAGCACTTTGGGAGGCTGAGGTGGGTGGATCACTTGAGGTCAGAAGTTCAAGACCAGCCTAGCCAACATGGTGAAACCCTGTCTCTACTAAAAATACAAAAATTAGCTGCGTATGGTGGTGCATGCCTGTAATCCCAGCTACTTGGGAGGCTGAGGCAGGAGAATCACCTGAACCCTGGAGGTGGAGGTGGCAATGAGCTGAGACTGTGCCACTGCACTCACTCCAGCCTGGATGACAGTGGGAGACTCTGGCTCAAAAACAAAAACAAACAAAACAAAAAAACCACAATAGCCTAGACAACCTAAAAACTTGTGGACAACGACTTGCCCCATAAATCAAGGCAGAAGGAAGCAGGGGAAAATGAATGAAAATGTCTGCTGTTGTTTGTTCAGTTAAACAAACTGAATCCCACTATTTATAACATCCCTGTGCTTTAGATCTAAAAAGTGAAAGTAGATTAATATAACAAGACATTTCTAAGCATACAAAGGTGGGAAAGTCCATATTTCCTGGGTGAACAGGGAAAATTCTTAGCAAAGAGTAGAGACAAACCTAAGTGTGTTTGGGGAACTGGAAATAATCAGTTGGCTGAAACATAGGAGGAGAGAGGGAAATGAGCTTGGGATGTCAATTTTAGAAATATGGCCCCCATCCTGTAGTGATTCTCTCTCCCACCTGAACAGACATGAACTCTATGAGCAGAAGAGAGGATCAGAGAGGGCCCAGGAGTCCAGACCCGTTTAACCCAAGGTCAGAGGCAGGGCTGAGTACTGCGGGGCTCACCTGGTAGTAGTAATCATCCAGGGGGGGGTTTATACTCCGCAGTTGCACCATCTGCACTTTTATCACCCAGTCCTTCTCTTTTCTGGTCATGAGGTTAGCATAGGGGTCTGGCTGCTGAGACCAAGGCTTCTTGGCTGGGGGACTTTAAGCCAGGAAGAACAACCCTTTAGACTTACCCACCACTGCCACTTCCTAAGGAGTGTGGTGAGCAGGAAGTGGGGCTCGCTGGGAAGGATGGAGCAAGCACAGAGGTGGGCAACAGTATGAGAGTTTTAACCACCACATGGGAGCTTTGAGGGAGATGACTGGTCACAAGGGGAGACCCGGCATGCAGATGGGTTCCCCTCAACCCTGCTCCTGGTCTGGGCTGTACCTTGGTGTTTGACTACGCTGTTGCTGCTGCTGCAAGATCCGTTGGTGCTGAGGGTGGAGCTGGGTCAGATGACTGGGAAGACAAGAAGTAACTTGAGCTGGGCGGAAGGAAGCTCTCAGTTCTCTGCTCCCCCCATTCATTCAGCCTAGGTCAGCTAAGGAACCTTATCTTTAGGTACTTTCCCAAAGCCACATGGCACATCATAGTCCTAGACCCATAGGACTCCCAAGCTCCTTCAACATTTTCCTACAATTTGGCTGCAGGAAATCTTGGCACAGTAGAAAACCTTTTGGCCTGGTCATCAGGAGTTCTGAATCCTAGTGTCAGTTCCATCATGCTAGCTGATTGCAAATAAATTTTTATTTTTAATTTTTTTTGAGACAGTCTCCCTGTCATCCAGGCTGGAGTTCAGTGGCACAGTCTCAGCTCTCTGCAACCTCTGGCTCCTGGGTTCAAGTGATTCTCCTGCCTCAGCCTCCCAAGTAGCTGGGATTACAGGCTCCCGCCACCATGCCCAGCTCATTTTTATATTTGTAGTAGAGACAGGGTTTCACCATGTTGTCCAGGCTGGTCTTGAACTCCTGGCCTCAAGTGATCCTCCCACCTCGGCCTTCCAGAGTGCTAGGATTACAGGCATGAGCCACAGCACCCGGCTTTAAATAAGTTTTTAATCTTCCTCAGGCTACATTTGTGAGGGAGAAAGAATTAGACTATACCTCAGACTACTCTTACTAGATTTCTGTTTTCCTGTGGCAACTGGTAGGCACGGTCCCCACCCCTCCTCAGCCAGCACCTCCTGAGAACTTCAAATCAGTACCTGAACCTAGGGGGCCACGAGGTCAGCAGGCTGCAGAAAAGAGTTGGGTCTGGTGAGGGCAGCCGAGGTCCAAAGTGCCGTGCTGGAGAGCTGGTGCTGGGAAATGTAGGCCAGAAAGGGATGGGCGACAGGTAGTCCAAGGTCTGAGAGAGGAATTAAGAGGTCTTGGAGAATGCCATCTCCACCAAAAGAATGCTGTTGTTGTTGTGAGGGCTCAGTTCCTTTCCTGCCTTTTCCTCTCAAGAACTTCACCCAACATTGTGCCATCTTGTGAGTCCCTCAAGGCAGCTTTGAGGGCACCAGACTGTGGTTCCTGCCCTTGTTTCTTTTCTTTCCTTTTTTTTTTTTTTTTTTTTTGAGACAGAGTCTCACTCTGTCGCCTAGGCTGGACTGCAGTGGCGTGATCTCTGCTCACTGCAAGCTCCGCCCCCTGGGTTCACGCCATTCTCCTGCCTCAGCCTCCTGAGTAGCTGGGATTACAGGTAT
>NC_045439.1:146441048-146496358 GCF_002776525.5 Piliocolobus tephrosceles
TTTTGTATTTTTAGTAGAGACGGTGTTTCACCATGTTAGCCAGGATGGTCTCGATCTCCTGACCTTGTGATCCATGCGCCTCAGCCTCCCAAAGTGCTGGGATTACAGGCGTGAGCCACCACACCCAGCCCTACCCTTGTTTCAACAGGGCTTGACTAGGAAGCAGCTCTTTATTCCCTGACAATGTGGGGTCATGTGCTTTTCCTACTATTTGGAAAGTCAACACCTCTCACTCTCCTCTCTATGATAGCCTTCTCTTGGGCTGTTTTCTGCCGTTGGGGCAGTACTCATCTGTCTTTTTCTGACTCACTTGAAGCCCTCCTCAAAACTCTGATTCTTTCCTAGTTCTCCCTGCAGGATATCATCATTCTTGAATTCTTCTACCCCAGGCCATGTTCCTATTACACAGTTAATTGAAGGGCAGGTGCTCTTTCCAGCTAAGGGCTGGCCATCTGCTGAAAGATTGCCTAAGGCAGAAGTAGTTTGTCCTTGTTCATACACATGGCCAGTTGTCCCAGTACCACATATGAAGGTGTCTATCCGTGCCCGTGGTTGGGCACACCACCTCTGTCATTTATCAAGCTCCTCTATGCTGGGGCAACTCCCACCTCCCATACCCGTACCTCACTTTGGGTGCCTTAACTCCAGACCAGGGTTGGGGCCAGATTGAACATAATGGATGGAATCCTCACTATGCACAGTATGAAGCCTGCAGTAGACTCACCTGCCACAGAAAATGCAAGGAGGCAAGTGACATTCCCAGCACACCAGGGGCCTTGAATCCAGGTGAGCTGAGCAGAGCTCTCTGGAACAGGAAGGAGGAACCAGGTTCGAATGGGCCTCTGTAGTGTCTTCTACATTCACCTGTGTTTTTGAGGAGGTGGACGGAGGCAGCAAGACCAGCTATTCCAACATCCAGGGCAGTGGCAGCTTGGCCCTCCCTCAGGTTCAAAGTCAACTGGGCCAGGATCCCTCTTCCTCTCCCGGGAGGAATAAGACTACTGCAGTGGTCCTCCCTTATTCAAGAGAGAGAGATGTTCCAAGACCCCCAAGGGATGCCTGAAACTGGATAGTACTAAACCCTGTGTAGTGCTTTTTCTTATATATACACACCTATGATAGTTCATATTTTTGTTTGTTTTTGAGACGGAGTCTCGCTTTGTCGCCCAGGCTGGAGTGCAGTGGCACCATCTTGGCTCACTGCAAGCTCCACCTCCCAGGTTCACGCCATTCTCCTGCCTCAGCCTCTGAGTAGCTGGGACTACAGGCATGCACCACCACGCCCGGCTAATTTTTTGTATTTTTAGTAGAGACAGGGTTTCACCGTGTTAGCCAGGATGGTCTTGATCTCCTGACCTCGTGATCTGCCCGCCTCAGTCTCCCAAAGTGCTGGGATTATAGGCGTGAGCCACCGCGCCCGGGGATAGTTCATATTTTTTAAATTTTTTTTTTAGAGTTATAGTCTTGCTCTGTCACCCAGGCTGGAGTGCAGTGGCACTATCATAGCTCACTACAGGCTCAAACTCCTGAGCTCAAGCCCGCCTCCTGCCTCAGACTCCTAAGTAGCTGGGACTACAGGCATGTACTACCATATCTGGCTAATGTTTGAAATTTTTTTTTTTTTTGTAGCGACAGGGTCTTGCTTTGTTGCCCAGGCTGGTCTGGAACACCTGGCCTCAAGCAATCTTCTCAAAGTGCTGGGATTACAGACATGAGCCACTGCACCTGGCCAGTTTAATTTATGAATTAGATTCAATAAGAAATGAACAATACAAATAGAACAGTTATAATGATATACTGTAATAAAACTTATGTGAATGTAGTCTCTTAAAATACCTTATTGTACTATACTCGCCTATTTTCAGACTATAGTTGACCAAGGGTAACTGAAATGGCAGAAAGTGAAACCATGGACTACTGTATCTTCGTAGTAGGTTGAAGGAAGGTCTGATTCACCTCATATCTACGTGAGAGTCCTTGTCCTTCTCCACTAGTTATGAGATCCAGGGGAACAAATACCAGGAATGGACTAGTGAGACAGAGGCCCAGGATCAGGCAAAGATGACTCACCTTTAACACTAGTAGCCGGGCCACCGCCTGTGGGCGATGCACAGCGCTGCTAGGACCTGGTTTTAAGGTGAGAACAGCATCAGAAACGAAGTGGAAGACAGGAGAAAGAGGGAAGGAGAGAGTCCCTAATTCAGGTTCAAGGCTTAAAATCGAAGTGTTAATCCAGAACTTGCCTTGAAAAAGGGTGGAAAAGAGAAGAAGAATGTTTAGTGACAGCCTGTGAGCCACAGACAGTTCAGGACAACCCTCTCCCATTCCCTCCTGCCATGGTACCTGGGTATTATGGACAGCACCAAGTATAGTTGGATCCCCAAGATCATTCTCTTCCTCCTCTTCTTCTTCCAGGTCTGGGTCCAGATCTTCCTCCTCCTCCTCCTCTTCCTCCCCTTCATTCTCTTTTTCTTTTTCCAACTGGCAGGCAGACACCAGCTCCTCCTCAGGAGCCAAAGGGCCACAGATCTTACCTGGCCCTTGGTTTAAGTGTGGGCCAGAGGAGAAGGTAAAATGGGGGCTCAGGTGTGAATCTTGTCTAGAGAGGCTACTACTCAATAGCACTTCTGTTCTTAAGCCATCTCCAGCACCACCTTTGAACATAATGCCTCCTGTTCTGTGGATTTAACTCAGCCTCCCCTCTCCCAAGTTCCCCCGAACCATCCCCTAGTAAGTCAAATGAAACCTGAGCCAGGTGTGGTGGCTTGTGCCCGTAGTCCCGGCTACTTGGGAGGCCAAGGTGGGAAGATCATTTGGGCCCAGGAGTTTGAGATCAGCCTGGGCAACACAGTGAAACCCTGTCTCTAAATAACAATTTAAAAAGCAAACAAAAGGAACCTGGCAGATACCAAACATCTTCACTTTCACATCCCCTCTTCAATTGCTTAAGTTCTAGCACAGCCTTTTCCATCTGCTCTGCCCCACCCAACGCCCTTTCTGTTGCCTCTTTGAACAAGTTCCAGCTGCCCCGACTCACTGCAATTTAACCCTCCTGTGTGCCATATACTTTACGTGCATATGTTCATTTAATAGTCATATGAGGCTGTCCTGGGTTGTTATTGATAATTTTACTAGGTTGGTGAGAAAAATAAAGCCCAGAAGAGTGACCTCTCAGTCACCCACTGTAATATAATTAGCAAGTGGAAGAATTTGGAATAACTTCCGGTGACTCTGGACATCCAAGCCCACACGTGAAACAGACCAGCAAGCTCTGCATGCTGGGGCATTTTATATAACACCACGGCCCACTTGTTGATACCTTCAAGGCATTTCATCTTGGTAGGCTGGTGGACTTCCTTCTTGGCTGTGTCCTCCAGTGAAAGAGCATTGCCAGCCTCTGGAAGGTAAACCTGAGACAAGAAAGAGGCCAAGAGGCACCGTCATCAGTAAGGATGATGGCACCCTAAAACAGCCATGGAATCCTCCCAGCAAGATGGTTAGAGAATTCTTGGCCATGGTCTTGAGGAGAGAGACCCTGGGGTCTCAGAGCGCCATAAACCCCCACCCTCCCAGCTCAGCTCTAGGGAGCTGTCCCACAAAGGGACAGAAATGAGGGACAGGCTAGGAGAAGAGAAGTACTTCCCAACGGACATCACCAGTCACCGTCCGAGTGTGGTGATGCCTTGCTGCTAACACCCACCACCTGACTGTTGCTGTCCTTTCTGTTTAAGTTATTCATAGCAGCCTGAGCCGGGACCTGTTTGCTGCTCCTGCCTTTAAAAGTCCCAGCTCCTCCCCTGCTTACCCATTAAAGGGCCAGCATCCTCCAACCTTTGGGGCCTGATGGAAATATGAGAACATAGTTTAATGATTAAAAAAATCCTTGAACAGAGAAAAGACCTAAACTGCATTTTTAGCCATCCATGGTTTTTAGTACAGTTTATTGGGATTGATATTTGGGGGCAGATATTCAAAAAGAGGATCCCTGTTTTCCACACCCTTCATTGGTACTTTGTGAGGTTGCATTTCATTTAATCCCTAGGTTTTGCTTCAACAAACTTGGATAGGAAAGTCCTGGGTAGATCCTGGGGAGGAGGCCTAGCAACCAAGTTCCTGGCGCTTCAGGGCAGCGTACTTGAAGCCCTCAAGTCCACCTGATGATGCTTGCCCTTCACCGGGTCATGTGAGCTTAAGTCAGCTACTCAGCTCGGACTGATGAGAGACCCCTGTGAATTTGGAAGCCAGATCTTCATGGTAAAAACACTTTTGCATGAGATACACAATCTTTTTCTTTTTCTTGTTTTTTTTTTTTTGAGTCTTGCTCTGTCACCCAGGCTGGAGTGCAGTGGCCGGATCTCAGCTCACCGCAAGCTCCGCCTCCCGGGTTTACGCCATTCTCCTGCCTCAGCCTCCCAAGTAGCTGGGACTACAGGCGCCTGCCACCTCGCCCGGCTAGTTTTTTTGTATTTTTTAGTAGAGACGGGGTTTCACTGTATTAGCGAGGATGGTCTCGATCTCCTGACCTCGTGATCTGCCCGTCTCGGCCTCCAAAAGTGCAGGGATTACAGGCTTGAGCCACCGCGCCCAGCCGAGATACACAATCTTACATCTTCTTGGCTGCTCTAATGGCAAACTGGTCCAGAAGCTCAGAAGTAAAAACAAATCAACAACAACAAAAACAGAAACATAGCTGCTCCTGGTAGGCAAAACCCAACACCCTCCCAAGCCTCATCTAACCCTTGGTTCTGTGCCCACATCCTGTGTTCAGCTGAATCCCACATGACTTTGTAGAACTTCTGAATAAAAATAAAAACTAAGTTAATTTCCCTACATCAAAAATGAAAGTTAGGACCCTCTTGTCATCGTGAGAAGACCATGATTCTTGGTGCCTTTAAAGGAAAATATTTGTTTCAGAAGTTTTACTGCAGGTCATAAACGATATGGGTGGGGGAACAAATATAAGTAGCTTGAAAGTTACTGAAAAACTTCTCATATATCTGAATTGGGTTCTGACCTTTTTTTTTTTTTTTGTGAGATAGCATCTTACTCTGTCACCCAGGCTAGAGTGCAGTGGCATGATCTGGGCAGCCTCCATCTCCCGGGTTCAAGAGATTCTCCTGCCTCAGCCTCCCGAGTAGCTGGGATTATAGGCGGCCACTACCACACCCAGCTAATTTTTGAATATATATATATTTTTTCAGTAGAAACAGCGTTTTGCCATGTTGGCCAGGCTTGTCTCAAACTCCTGACCTCAAGTAATCCGCCTGCCTTGGCCTTCCAAAGTGCTGGGATTATAGGCACAAGCCACCACACCCAGCCAGGTTCTGGCCTTTTTGGTAATGTTATTCAGCTGTTTCTCTCAGGAACTTCCTAATAACATACTTTGGCACTATTAACCAAAGGACCAAATGGTGAATTTCAGTGTTCTAGAGGTGATTCATCAGGTTGTTGTAGAGATAGATCTTAAGGAGAAACTTGTTGCATGAAGATTTTCATTCTGAAGGGACTTCTGGTATTGACTAGTACCAAAGCAGGTGGATTAGGGCTCAGTCTTTAAGATCACAGCCCTGCCCTGGCTGTTCGGAGTTTCACTTGGGACGTACTGTTTTTTATGAAGGTCCCCTGCCCTTATCTGAAATCTCATATGTCTACTGATCCTCTCGATGTTCTAACTTTCCTGCCATCATTTAATTATGTTAAGTTTAAGCCAAGCCTATGCTAGGTTTGGGGTACATAGTGAATAAAGCAGATGCTTCCCACAGCCTCTTAGAGCTTCTTCTAGAATAAGAAGTACACACAGGTACACAGGATTGTTGGATCAGATTTTAAAAAGACATTAGAGTGACTCATACCTATAATCCCAGCACTTTGGGAAGCTGAGGCAGGAGGATCGTTTGAGCCCAGGAGTTCAAGGCAAGCCTGGGCAACATAGGAAGACTCCGTCTCTATTAAACAAATTTTCTCAAAGGAAAAAAAAAGACATTAGAAATATTTAAATTTGCTGCATAAAACACTTTTTTATGGGGAGATTTTAAAATCCATTATTTCAGGTTATTTAACAGCAGTAGATCTAGTCAGGCTTTCAATTTCTTCTTGAGTTTTAAGTTATATATCTTCTAGGAATTTGTCCATATGTCCATTTCTTGTAAATTTTCAAATTTGTTGGCATAAAGTTGTTCATAGTATAAGAGTATTTAAAAATCCATGCTATAACTATACTTTGTCTCTCCCACCCCCTTTTATTTACTTATTTATTTTGAGACACAGTCTTGCCTGTCACCCAGGCTGGAGTGCAGTGGCACAGTCTCAGCTCACTGCAACCTCCACCTCCTGTGTTCAAGCAATTCTCCTGCCTCAGCCTCCAAAGCAGCTGAGATTACAGGTGCACACCACCATGCCTGGCCAATTTTTGTATTTTTTTTAGTAGAGATGGGCTTTCGCCATGCTGGGCAGGCAGGTCTCCAACTCCTGGCTTCAAGTGATCCACCTGCCTTGGCCTCCCAGGGTGCTAGAATTACAGGTGTGAGTCGCTGCGTCCAGCCCTTTGTCTCCCTTTTTATTCCTAATATTATTAATCTCCTCCTTTGTTCTTCTTTCCAGAGTTTGTCTATTTTATTAGTCTTTTAAAAGAACCATATATGTCAGGTTTCCTTCAGGAAATAGATGGTGTACTAATACTGGATAATCTAGTAAAGAGATATTTATAAAACTATAGAAAGAGTATAGTGAAACCACAAGTAATAGCAGAATCCCCTGGGACTGGGACAAGAGGATGGAGCAGTCACCAGAACCTGGAGAGAGAGAAGGCTGCCTGGCTTCAGATAATGTCAGCATCTGTGCCATATGAGTTCCAATGTGGCAGCCCTCTCCTAAATTATACCCATTCCCTCTGGATCTGGGATCTGCTCCCTCCCCTTGCCCCTGAGGTCTGGGGGTGGGAAAGGCTCCCCACTCTTGCTAGTTCCAGGGTGCTTCACTGTCCTTTACAAGTTTCCTGTTCACACCTTGATGAATATTCCCTTTTAGACATGCTCCTCAGTTACAGCACTTGAATGTGCCATCTGCTTCCTGTTGGGAGCATGACAGACACTGCTCCATCACCAGCCTGCTGAGCTTTCTTTAATTTGTCCTGTTCAGCTTCCTCTCCCATCCATCTCTCATTAGTGATTCTAAAAGATAGGGATTATCCTCCAGTCCTCCACACAACTCCCATCTTTTCTCTCAGCAGTTAACCTCACCTCTTATGTTATGGGGAAAATAGAGGCCATTGGGGCTGATCTACTTCAATTCATACTTAGAGGAAATTATACAGTCACAGGCCTCCTCACCTTGCACTTCCAGGTGGGGGGCCCTCCTCCTCTTCAAGTCCAGACTCTCTTACTGGATATTTGGCCCTTCAGCCACTTCTCTCTGTGTCTTGAGCCTCTCTGTTTTCCCCTCTTTTTCTTAGAGTATAGCATAGAAATATCAGGATGTGTCCACTTCTTGGAGACAAATCCCCGTCTTGTTTTTGTTTCTTATTTTAACTGCCCTTCAGGTCTCTCTTACCCAACAAACCAAACTTCTCCATTTCCTCACATCATTCCTTCAACTGTTGCTTTCTGGCTTTTGACTCCATCATAGTGGTGGCAACAGGGACAAACAGACATAATCTCCATAAGCCCCTTCAATACTTTTCTGGACAATTGACAATTATTTGACGTGTTAGTGCTCTGCAAATGCAGGGTCAAGACAAGTCCCCTACCCTTACTTCCACCTAGATGCCACCTATATAATTCTCGGGTTTAAAAAAATATATCTGGAGCTACCATTACTAGTTACTCTGCAGAGACTTTTCTCAATACCATTACCAGTGATTTTTCTTTCTTTCTTTTTATTTTTAGAGATGGGGTCTCGCTCTTTCACCCAGGCTGGAGTACAGTGGCATGATTATAACTCACTGCAAACTTGAACTTCTGGACACAAGCAATCCTCCTGCCTCAACCTTCCAAGTAGCTGGGACTACGGCGTACACAACCACACCCAGCTAATTTTTTAAATTTTTGTAGAGATGGCGTCTCACTTTGTTGCCCAGACTGGTCTCAAACTCCTGGGCTCAAGTTGTCCTCTCACCTTGGCCTCCCAAAGTGCTAGGATTACAGATGTGAGCCACCTCTCTCGGCTGTGATTTCTTAACTGTAAGTGCAAAAGACATGTTTCAGTACTGACCTTAGCTGAAGTCTCTACAGCATTCAACACTGCTGATCATGTCCTCCTTGGATCTTTGTGCTCCCACAGCTTCCCAACACTTGTGTCCTGGCTCTTCCCGTACCTCTTGGGTCATCTTTCTTTGGCCCTTTTCCTGCTCCCTTTATCTTCTTCCCATCCCTTGAATATCCACTTCCTCAGGCTACTTCTCAGTTCTCTATATATCAAAAATTCTTAATCTGAGGATCCCCTGAAATTGTGTATATGTTGGTGTGGTTTTCAATATGTTCAGTTTTCTGGAAAGAGCATCCATAGCTTTTATCATGTCCCAAAGGGATCAAGGATCCGCAAAGGTTAAATCCTCTGCAACCTGATATCCCTGGACAATCTCATCTCATGCTGATGATTTCCAAGTTCTTTTGTCAGATCGGACACTCCCCAACTTACAACACCTCAGTGTTTCTCATGTCCCATTCTTTACATAAAGCATAAGGCCCTTTACAATCTGACCCTGACTGTCACAGAAGGCAACCAGTCTCCTATCTTAAAGTTCCCTGCCTTCTAGATTGAGTTTCAGAAATAGTAAACCGCTTTTAGCTGCATGGGGAAATTAGGGTTCCACTTGAGTCTTCTCTCATAATCGCTGTGCATCAGGTTGCCCCTACCCTGGAGACCTCTCGCCTTTGGTCTGGGAGGTATATTCTGTTGCTGATTAAGGCAGCTTCCTGTCCCAGTTCTGTCTTTTCAATGATATTGAAAGTGTGTATCTTAGCAGGTAATATGCTGTGCATTGTGTCATATAAGCAAAATGAAGTTACACAGTAAGAGTTATTTTAATTGGAAGGTGATTTCTGAATTGTCTTATTCTAATATTCTAGTTATTCAAATGGGAAAAACAAACTCGGCTCAGGCTTCATCTCCTCCAGGAGGCCTTCTCAGATAGGCTTTTCCCTTCCAGCTTGGGATAGTCACCCTTATGTGTGCTCATTTATCCTTATGCCTTTTGCTCATTGCACCTACCACACTGTGTTTTCCAGTCTGTTTCTAAATTTGTCACTCCTACTTGTAAGCAGAGATGTTCCTCATCTCTGTGCCCCTGGCACTTAACACAGTCTCTGGAACAGAGTAGGTTCTTAGTAGTTGACTGAGCTGAACTGTAATGAAAAATTATGGACCTTCCCCTGAAAGAGAGACTTCTTCAGAGGAGTTTCTTGCCAGCCACCTGGGTGTGTCCTACTCCAGGCCACTCCTCACATTGTTCCCAAGAAATTTCATTCTGAGAAACAAACCAGAATATCTAAGCCAGAAATCATAAAAGAAAAGAACATAGATTTCACTAAAGAAAGTAAAACTTCTATATTGAAGACATATTTATGCCAAAGTAAATGCTGCATGGAGCAAAGATTTAAACATAAAAAAAATCTCAAAAAGGTGACTGGCAAGATGGCTGAATAGGAATAGCTCCAGTCTGTAGCTCCAAGAGAGATCAATGCAGAAAGCGGGTGGTTTCTGCATTTGCAACTGAGGTACCCAGCTCATCTCCCTGGGACTGGTTAGACAGTGGGCGCAGCCCACGGAGGGCGAGCCGAGGCAGGGAGGGGCATTGCCTCACCTGGGAAGTGCAAGGGGTTGGGGAACTTCCTTCCCTAGCCAAGAGACTGTGAGAGACTGTGCCTTGAGGGAGGTGCACTCCAGCCCAGATACTATACTTTTCCCATGCTCTTCACAATCCACAGAACAGGAGATTCCCTCAGGTGCCTACGCCACTAGGGCCCTGGGTTTCAAGCACAAAACTGGGTGGCTGTTTGGGCAGACACTGAGCTAGCTGCAGGAGTTTTTTTTCATATTCCAGTGGCACCTGGAACGCCAGTGAGACAGAACCATTCACTCCCCTGGGAAGGGGGCTGAAGCCAGGGAGCCGAGTGGTCTAGCTCAGTGGATGCCACCCCCACAGAGCCCAGCAAGCTGAGATCCACTGGCTTGAAATTCTCGCTGCCAGCACAGCAGTCTGAAGTCAACCTGGGACACTTGAGCTTGGTGGGGGGAGGGGCATCCGCCATTACTGAGGCTTGAGTAAGTGGTTTTCCCCTCACAGTGTAAACAAAGCCGCCAGGAAGTTCAAACTGGGCGGAGCACACCGCAGCTCTGCAAAGCTGCTGTAGCCAAACTGCCTCTCTAGATTCTTCCTCTTTGGGCAGGGCATCTCTGAGAGAAAGGCAGCAGCCCCACTCAGGGGCTTATAGATAAAACTCCCATCTCCCTGGGACAGAGCACCTGGTGGAAGGGGCGGCTGTGGGCACAGCTTCAGCAGACTTCAACATTCCTGCCTGCTGACTCTGAAGAGAGCAGTGGATTTCCCAGCATAGTGCTCAAGCTCTGCCAAGGGAAAGACTGCCTCCGCAAGTGGGTCCGTGACCCCTATGCCTCTTGACTGTGAGACACCTCCCAGCAGGGGTCGACAGACACCTCATACAGGAGAGCTCCGGCTGGCATCTGGTGGGTGCCCCTCTGGGATGAGCTTCCAGGGGAAGGAACAGGCAGCAATCTTTGCCTTTCTGCAGCCTCCACTGGTGATACCCAGGAAAACAGGGTCTGGAGTGGACCTCCAGCAAACTCCAGCAGACCTGCAGCAGAGGGGCCTGTTAGAAGGAAAACTAACAAACAGAAAAGAACAGCGTCAACATCAATGAAAAGAACATCCACACAGAAACCCCATCTGAAGGTTACCAACATCAAAGACCAAAAGTGGATAAATCCATGAAGATGAGGAAAAACCAGCACAAAAAAGCTGAAAATTCCAAAAACCAGAACACTTCTTCTCCTCCAAAGGATCACAACTCCTTGCCAGCAAGGAAACAAAACTGGAGAGAATGAGTTTGATTAATTGACAGAAGTAGGCTTCAGAAGGCCGGTAATAACAAACTGCTCCAAGCTAAAGGAGCATGTTCTAACCCAATGCAAGGAAGCTAAGCAGCTTGAAAAAAGGTTGGAGGAATTGCTAACTAGAATAACCAGTTTAAAGAAGAACATAAATGACTTGATGGAGCTGAAAAATACAGCACAATAACTTTGTGAAGCATACACAAGTATCAGTAGCCGAATCGATCAAGCAGAAGAAAGAATACCAGTGATTGAAGATCAACTTAATGAAATAAAGCAAGGAGACAAGATTAGAGAAAAAAGAATGAAAAGGAACAAACAAAACCTCTAAGAAATATGGGATTATGTGAAAAGACCAAATCTATATTTGATTGGTGTACCTGAAAGTGATGGGGAGAATGGAACCAAGTTGGAAAACACTCTTCAGGATATTATCCAGGAGAACTTCCCCAACCTAGCAAGACAGGCCAACATTCAAATTCAGGAAATACAGGGAACACCACAAAGATACTCCTCGAGAAAAGCAACCCCAGACACATAATCATCAGATTCACCAAGGTTGAAATGAAGGAAAAAATGTTAAGGGCAGCCAGAGAGAAAGGTTGGGTTACCCAGAAAGGTAAATCCATCAGACTAACAGCGGATCTCTCTGCAGAAACCCTACAAGCCAGAAGAGAGTGGGGACTAATATTTAACATTCTTCAAGAAAAGAATTTTCAACGCAGAATTTCATATCCCGCCAAAGTAAGCTTCATAAGCAAAGGAGAAATAAAATCCTTTACAGACAAGCAAATGCTGAGAGATTTTGTCACCACCAGGCCTACCTTACAAGAGCTCCTGAAGGAAGCACTAAACATGGAAATAAACAACTGATACCAGCCACTGCAAAAACATACCAAATTGTAAAGACCATCAACACTATGAAGAAACTGCATCAATTAACTGGCAAAATAACCAGCTAGCATCATACTGACAGGATCAAATTCACACATAACAATATTAACCTTAAATGTAAATGGGCTAAATGCCCCAATTAAAAGACACACACTAGCAAATTGGATAAAAAGTCAACACCCTGCCAGGCAAGGTGGCTCACGCCTGTAATCCTAGCACTTTGGGAAGCCAAGGCAGGCGGATCACAAGGTCAAGAGATTAAGACCATCCTGGCCAACATGGTGAAACCCTGTCTCTACTAAAAATACAAAAAATTAGCTGGGCGTAGTGGCACATGCGTGTAATCCCAGCTACTTGGCAGGCTGAGGCAGGATAATTGCTTGAACCTGGGAGACAGAGGTTGCAGTGAGCCAAGATTGTGCCTTTGCACTCCAGCCTGGGCAACAGAGTGAGACTCCTCACTGTGTCTCAAAAAAAAAAAAAAAAAAAAAAAAGAGTCAAGACCCATCAGTGTGCTGTATTCAGGAGACCCATCTTGCATGCAAAGACACACATAGGTTCAAAATAAAGGGATGGAGGAATATTTACCGAGGAAATGGAAAGCAAATAAAGCAGGGGTTGCAATCCTAGTCTCTGATAAATCAGACTTTAAACCAATGAAGATCAAAAGAGACAAAGAAGGGCATTACATAATGGTAAAGGAATCAATGCGGCAAGAAGAGCTAACTATCCTAAATATATATGCACCCAATACAGGAGCACCCAGATTCATAAAGCAAGCTCTTAGAGACCTACAAAGAGATGTAGACTCCCACACAATAATAGTGGGAGACTTTAACACTCCACTGTCAATATTAGACAGATCAACGAGACAGAAAATTAACAAGGATATTCAGGACTTGAACTCAGCTCTGGACCAAGTGGACTTAGACATCTACAGAACTCTCCACCCCAAATTAACAGAATATACATTCTTCTCAGCACCACATTGCACTTCTTCTAAAATTGACCACATAAATGGAAGTAAAACACTCCTCAGCAAATGCAAAAGAATGGAAATCATAACAAACAGTCTCTCAGACCACAGTGCAATGAAATTAGAACTCAGGATTAAGAAACTCAAAACCACACAACTACATGGAAACTGAACAATGTGCTCCTGAGTGACTACTGGGTAAATAACAATATTAAGGCAGAAATAAAGAAGTCTTTGAAACCAATGAGAACAAAGACACAATGTACCAGAATCTCTGGGCCACATTTAAAGCAGTGTTTAGAGGGAAATTTATAGAACTAAATGCCTACAAGAGAAAGTAGGAAAGATCTAAAATCAACACCCTAACATCACAATTAAAAGAACTAGAGAAACAAGAGCAAACAAATTCAAAAGCTAGCAGAAGACAAGAAATAACTAAGATCAGAGCAAAACTGAAGGAGATAGAGACAGAAAAACACTTCAAAAAAATCAGTGAATCCAGGAGCTGGTTTTTTGAAAAGATCAATAAAATAGATAGACCAGAGGCCGGGCGCGGTGGCTCAAGCCTGTAATCCCAGCACTTTGGGAGGCCGAGGCGGGCGGATCACGAGGTCAGGAGATCGAGACCATCCTGGCTAACACAGTGAAACCCCGTCTCTACTAAAAAAATACAAAAAACTAGCTAGGCGAGGTGGCAGGCACCTGTAGTCCCAGCTACTCGGGAGGCTGAGGCAGGAGAATGGCGTAAACCCGGGAGGCAGAGCTTGCAGTGAGCTGAGATCTGGCCACTGCACTCCAGCCTGGGAGACAGAGCGAGACTCCGTTTCAAAAAAAAAAAAAAAAAAAAATAGACCACTAGCCAGACTAATAAAGAAGAAAAGAGAGAAGAATAAAATAAACACAATAAAAAATGATAAAGGGGATATCACCACTGATCCCACAAAAATACAACTACCATCAGAGAATACTATAAACACCTCTATGCAAATAAACTAGAAAATCTAGAAGAAATGGATAAATTCCTAGACAAATACACCCTCCCAAGACTAAACCAGGAAGAAGTTGAATCCCTGAATAGACCAATAACAAGTTCTGAAATTGAAGCAGTAATGAATAGCCTACTAATCAAAAAAGTCCAGGACCAGATGGACTCACAGCCAAATTCTACTAGAGGTATAATGAGGAACTGGTACCATTCCTTCTGCAACTATCCCAAACAATAGAAAAAGAGAGAATCCTCCCTAACTTATTTTATGAGGCCAGAATCATCGTGATACCAAAACCTGGCAGAGACACAACAAAAAAAGAAAATTTCAAAGGCCAATATCTCTGATGAACATCGATGTGAAAATCTTCAATAAAATACTGGCAAACCAAATCCAGCAGCACATCAAAAAGCTTATCCACCACGATCAATTCAGCTTCATCCCTGGGATGCAAGGCTAGTTCTACATACACAAATCAGTTAACGTAATCCATCACATAAACAGAACCAATGACAGAAACCACATGATCATCTCAATAGATGCAGAAAAGGCCTTCAACAAAATTCAACACCCCTTCATGCTAAAAACTCTCAATAAACTAGGTATTGAGGAATGTATCTCAAAATAATAAGAGCTATTTATGACAAACCCACAGCCAATATCATACTGAATGGGCAAAAACTGGAAGCATTCCCCTTGAAAACCAGCACAAGACAAGGATGCCTTCTCTCACCACTCCTATTCGACATAGTTTTGGAAGTTCTGGCCAGGGCAATCAGGCAAGAGAGAGAAATAAAGGGTATTTAAATAGGAAGAGAGGAAGTCAAATTGTCTCTGTTTGCAAATGACATGATTGTATATTTAGAAAATCCCATTGTCTCAGCCCAAAATCTCCTTAAGCTGATAAGCAATTTCAGCAAAGTCTCAGGATACAAAATCAATGTGCAAAAATCACAAGCATTGCTATACACCAATAATAGACAAACAGAGACCCAAATCATGAGTGAACTCCCAGTCACAAATGCTACAAAGAGAATTAAATACCTAGGAATCCAACTTACAAGGGATATGAAGGACCTCTTCAAGGAGAGTTACAAACCACTGCTCAAGGAAATAAGAGAGGACACAAACAAATGGAAAATCATTCCATGCTCATGGATAGGAAGAATTAGTATCATGAAAATGACCAAAGTAATTTATAGATTCAATGCTATCCCCATCAAGCTACCATTGACTTTCTTCGCAGAATTAGAAAAAACTACTTTAAATTTCATATGGAACCAAAAAAGAGCCAAGTGAATCCTAAGCACACACACAAAAAAAACAGAGCTGGAGGCATCATGCTACCTGACTTCAAACTATACTACAAGGCTACAGTAACCAGAACAGCATGGTACTGGTACCAAAACAGATATGTAGACCAATGGAACTGAACAGAGGCCTCAGAAATAACACCACACATCTACAACCATCTGATCTTTGACAAACCTGAGAAAAATAAGCAGTGGGGGAAAGGATTCCCTATTTAATAAATGTTGTTGGGAAGACTGGCTATCCATATGCAGAAAACTGAAATTGGACCCCTTCCTTATACTTTATATACAAAAATTAACTCAAGATGGATTAAAGACTTAAATGTAAGATCGAATTTAAATAAAAGCCCTAGAAGAAAACCTAGGCAATAGCATTCAGGACATAGGCATGGGCAAAGACTCTATGACTAAAACAACAAAAGCAATGGTAGCAAAAGCCAAAATTGACAAATAGGATCTAATTAAACTAAAGAGCTTCTGCACAGCAAAAGAAACTGTCATCAGAGTGGACAGGCAACCTACAGAATGGGAGAAAAATATTGCAATCTATCCATCTGACAAAGGGCTAATATCCAGAATCTACAAAGAACTTAAATTTACAAGAAAAAAAAAAAACAACTCCATCAAAAAGTGGGTGAAGGATATGAACAGACACTTCTCAAAAGAAGACATTTATGCAGCCAACAAACATATGAAAAAAAGTTCATCATCACCGGTCATTAGAGAAATGGAAATCAAAACCACAATGAGATACCATCTCATGCCAGTTAGAATGGCGATCATTAAAAAGTCAGGAAACAACAGATGCTGGAGAGGATATGGAGAAATAAGAATACTTTTACACTGTTGGTGGAAATGTAAATTAGTTCAACCATTGTGGAAGACAGTGTGGTGATTCCTCAAGGATCTTGAACCAGAAGTATCATTTGACCCAGCAATCCCATTACTGGGAATATACCCAAAGGATTCTAAATCAATCTACTATAAAGACACATGCACAGGTATATTTACTGCAGCATTGTTCACAATAGCAAAGACTTGGAACCAACCCAAATGCCCATCAATGATAGCCTGGATAAAGAAAATGTGGCACATATACCTCATGGAATACTATGCAGCCATTAAAAAGGATGAGTTCATGTCCTTTGCGGGGACATGGATGAAGCTGGACATTATCATTCTTAGCAAACTAACACAACAGAAAACCAAACACTGCATGTTCTCACTCATAAGTGGGAGTTGAACAATGAGAACACATGGACACAGGGCGGGGAACATCACACACTAGGGCCTGTTGTGGGGTGGGGGACTAAGGGAGGGATAGCATTAGGAGAAATACCTAATGTAGATGACTGGTTGATGGGTGCAGCAAACCACCATGGCACGTGTATTCCTATGTAACAAACCTGCACGTTCTGCACAAGTATCCCAGAACTTAAAGTATAATAATAAAAAAGAAATCTCAAAACTACTAAAAGAAAATATGTGAATGTTGGCCAAGCATGGTGTCTCACACCTGTAATCCCAGCACTTTGTGAGGCTGAGGCAGGTGGATCACCTGAGGTCGGGAGTTCGAGACTAGCCTGACCAACATGGAGAAACCCCATCTTTACTAAAAATACAACATTAGCTGGGCATGGTGGCACATTCCTGAAATCCCAGCTACTTGGGAGGCTGAGGCAGGAGAATCGCTTGAACCTGGGAGGCAGAGGTTGCCGTGAGCCAAGATCGTGCCATTGCACTCCAGCCTGGGCAACAGGAGGGAAACTCCATCTCAAAAAGAAAAAAAAGTGAGTGTTTTCTAAATGTAAAGAGGGACCTTCTAACTATCACCTCAAATCCATAGGCCATGAAGGGTGGCTGACAAATTTGTCTACATAAAAATTTAAGATTGCTGAGTGGCAAATATAAAACCATATATAAGGCCAAAATAACTTTTTTTTTTTTTGAGACTGGGTCTCACTGTGTTGCCAAGACTGGAGGGCAGTGGCACAGTCACAGCTCACTGCAGCCTCCACCTCCTGGGCTCAAGTGATCTCCCACCTCAGCTTCCCAAGTAGCTGGGGCCACAGGCACACACCACCATGCCTGGCCTTTTAAAATTTTTTTTTGGTAGAAACAGTCTCACTATGTTGTCTAGGCTGGTCTTGAACTCCTGAGCTCAAGTGATCCTCCCACCTTGGCCTCCTAAAGTGCTGGGATTACAGTCCTGAGCCACCACGCCTTTATTTTTATCTGGTAATCTTAAATTTACCTTTGAAAGTCATTAAAAAAAACCTTATGGTTAAAAATTCTTTTTGTTGTTTCTGAAGATATTAAGAGCTCAGAAAAAGAGATATTTATGTTAAGGTCAGAGCTTTTTAGCAATAGCTCCTTCACAACTGCTTGTTATCACATATTATCCAATCAGTAACCATGTGAAAATTAACATAATGGTGTTGACAGATAACGTAAAAATAAGTTTGCTATTTTCTCTGACATTTACTTTAAACATCCTATACTTTAGTTAAGTGCGAATGTCTGTTAACACAGAATGTCTGTGTCCTTATGGAGACTGAGAAATCTTTGACCGTGCTTTTTACTTTTTCAAATAGAAAAACTGTCCTGATTTAAATAATTTAAATTTGTATTTTTAATTAATTATAAAAATATGAGGTTTGAGGAATATAGGCTAAGTGTATAAAACCACTATTTTTGGCCAGGCGCGGTGGCTCAAGCCTGTAATCCCAGCACTTTGGGAGGCCGAGACGGGTGGATCACGAGGTCAGGAGTTCGAGACCATCCTGGCTAACATGGTGAAACCCCGTCTCTACTAAAAATACAAAAAACTAGCCGGGCGAGGTGGCGGGCGCTTGTAGTCCCAGCTACTCAGGAGGCTGAGGCAGGAGAATGGCGTAAACCCGGGAGGCGGAGCTTGCAGTGAGCTGAGATCCGGCCACTGCACTCCCGCCTGGGCGACAGAGCAAGACTCCGTCTCAAAAAAAAAAAAAAAAAAAAAAAAAAAAACTACTATTTTTGTTTACTGATATTTTATGTTAAAATATATTTGGTTATAAAAAACTCAAAAATGTTATTGTTTCTCAAAATGATGCCCCTATTTACATTACAAGAAAAGTGCACATGTAGACAGAGAAAAGTTGAGATTTTATCTACCAAACCTATGTTCAATCCATAATCAGGTAATTGTCAGATGATTTATAATGTAACATAAAAAGATTTTCTGTGATTAATCTGTAACTGTTACATTTACAGAGAAACTTCTAAGTAGGAGAAACTTTTAAAACAGATTGTGGCCAGGCATGGTGTCTCATGCCTGTAATCCCAGTACTTTGGGAGGCCACGGCGGGTGGATCACTTGAGGTCAGGAGTTCGAGACCAGCCTCACCAACATAGCAAAAACCCGTCTCTACTAAAAAACAAGTTATGGGTGTGGTGGCATGTTCCTGTAATCCCAGTTACTTGGGAGGCTGAGGCACAAGAATTGCTTGAACCCGGGAGGCGGAGGTTGCAGTGAGCTGAGATCATGGCACCACTGCACTCCATCCAGTCTGAGCCATAGAGTGAGACTGTCTCAAATAAATAAATAAATAAATAAATAAATAAATAAATAAATAAATAAATAAAATAAAAAAATATATAAAGTAAAGCTGGGCATGGTGGTGCGTACCTGTAGTACCATCTACTCAGGAGGCTAAGACAAGGTCAGCCTAGGCAATGTAAAGAGACTCTGTCTCAAATAAATAGATAAATAAATAAGATACAAAGTAAAACAAGGAGATACAATTGATGATAATGACCAGCTGGGGAAGAGTGTGAGGATATAAGTATCTTCCTTATTTTATAAAGGGAGGGCAACCTGATACAAAGACTCTGGAGGCAGTTTCACAGTGTATAGGCTGAATTATAATAGGGAAAAACTGCGAACATCCTCAATACAGGATTAGGTAAAAATGTATGGCATGTTTATATAATGAAATACTGTGAACACATGAAAAACAATATAGATCTCTATTATAGAAATAGATATACTGTCCATGATAAATGGTTAAATAAAAAGCAGTTTGCAGAGAAATCTCTGCACAATGATTGCATCTTTGTAAACATATATATTCATATTCATATCTGTATATGGATAGACAAAGAATAAACAATGCACTAGCAGTGGTTATGTTTGGTTTATAGAATAACAGGTAATTTAAATGTTTATCTTTATCCTTACCTGTATTATCTGAAGTTTTCATAATGGCCATGAATTTTATAATTAGAAAAAATAAAGCTATGAGGATAAGGTTTGTAAAATAGCAAACAAAAAATACCCCAAAGACAAACATAAAGGAAAAAAAAAAAAAAAAAACCCAGCTCTGTTGGCACCTGCATCACAGTCTAAAGGATAAAGTTCACATTCTTTACCTTGACACTAAGGTCTTCTGCAGACTCTTCCTGATAGGGCTAATTTCTGGTATCATAATCTATTTATAGCCTATAATCAGAGCCTATCAGCTCACCAGAGGAGGAACTTTCCCCAGTGCTGAGGACCTAGCAGGCACTCAGTGAAGAATCCTTGAATGACTGTGATGAACACTGAGACAGATGGAGAGGTTGGGGCCAGGTTGTAGAGGCATTTAGGCCAGGCTAAGAAGAAGAAAGCCAAAACTTTGGGATATCTTTGTCTTGGGGGTTGGAGGCCCCTCCTGTTACTCTTATTCCTCTTCAACACTGGCAACAGCAGGTAGAGCAGAAGTGGTCTGGCCCATTTGGAGCCTGGCATCTGAGAAATGGCCCAGAAATGGCAGCACTGGCAGGACTCAGGCCTGTGATTCTCATATGATGTGCTGGGCCCACATCACTGGGGCTAACTCAGCTCAGTTTGTGGCAGTGATAGGAGGGGTAGACTAGGGCTCCTGACCAAACCAGGCTTCAACAAAACTCCTACCTTCCTCAGCTATGGAGCTGATGATAACCTGCCTCCAACATGAGTGTGCTCAGAATGCTCTGTGTGGCCAGAGCCTAGTTAACCAATAGGCAAACTTGACTTGGAAGAGACAAATGTTTATAATGAATTAAGCTCCTAGAAACCAAGGCCAAAATGTCCATGATTCTGGGAAAAGAGGAAGAACTAATTTTCTATTGCTGCTGTAACAAATTTCCAAAAACTTGGTGGCTTAAGAAAACAGTTTATCATCTTGTATTTCTGTAGCTCAGAAGTCCAACACAAATTTCACAGGGCTAAAAACCAAGGCGGCAGCAGGGCAGCATTCCTTTCTGGAGACTCTATGGGAGAACTCATGTCTTTGGCTTTTCCACCGTCTAGAGGCCGCCTGCATCCCTTGATTCATAGCCTGTTCCTTCATCTCCAAAGCCAGCTTGTGGCATCTCTGACCATTCTTCTGCAGTCACATCTCCCTCTGACTACTGTCAGGAAAAGTTCTCTGCTTTTAAGGACCTCTGTGATTACGCTGGGCGTACCCAAATAATTCCTGATAATCTCCTTGTTTAAAGGTCCTTAACCTAAATTACATCTGCAAAATCCCTTATACCATGTAAAGTAATCTTTCCGCAGGTTCTGGGGCATTATTCTGCCTACCACAAGGCATGATATAGAGAAAAGTCCAAAAAAGGTTTTTTGTTTTTTTGCTTTTTTTTTTTTTTTTTTGAGACAGAGTCTTGCTCTGTCTCCCAGGCTGGAGTGCAATGGCGTGACCTCAGCTCACTGCAACCTCAATTCACTTCAGTCGAACTTCAAGCAGTTCTCCTGCTTCAGCCTCCCAAATAGCTGGGATTACAGGCATGTGCCACCATGCCCGGGTAAATTTTTTTGTATTTTTAGTAGAGACAGGGTCTCACCATGTTGGCCAGGCTGGTCTCGAAATCCTGAGCTCAGGTAATCTGCCATCCTCGGCCTCCCACGGTGCTGGGTTTACAGGCGTGATCCACCACACCCAGCCTAAAAATGTCAATAATCAGAAGCCAGTTCTGTATCAAATGACATGGAAAATATCAATATTTTATTATATTAAGATAAGCAAATTCAATGAATATATATATAAAATAATCCCAATTTTGTGGAACCTTCCTTTCCCCCTACTAAACTCTGAGTTATGTGCTGACTGAGCCACCTCCTGCCTGTCATGGCCAGGTTTCTGGGGATAGATGGTGGAACCCACCTCACCCACTCACACTTGCAGAATGTTGGATGAGCAGAGGGGCAGTCCCACCTCAGGTTTTGCTGTCAGTGGTCATTAGACAAATAGATTTCTGACTAATTTGACGTATGATAAATTGTCTTTTAGCAAACTCATTTGTAGCAAGTTGATCCACAGTTAAAACAATAATAGTAATGATGATAAGAAATAATGAAATAAAAACAGTCACAGCTTCTTCCTCTCTGAAGTCCCCTCTCTGTCAGTAGAGAGAGAGCTGTTTTCCTTTTTATTTTGCCTATTAAACTTCTGCTCCTAAACTCCCTGTGTGTGTCTGTCTCCTAAATTTTCCTGGCATGAGACGACAAACCCTGAGTATTTACCCCAGTCAATATAGCCACTTCTTATTGAGGACCTCATCCAGGATACCAAAGTACAGCATTCATCGAAACGAGTTAAGGAAACTTACAAGCTTTTGCCTACATTTTACACTAACCCTGCTTATTCCTGTGAATCAAGTGATGACCTGCACCTTGGAAGAAACAAAAAGGGATGGCAACATCTGGTGGAGGCAAACCACTGTTACGACCCATTGGAATGGCTGACAGCAATCAAACTCCAAATAGTGCTGCAGACAGAACCAAGCATTGACATGCCTATCTTCCGAGGACCCTTAGATCAACCCCAGGAGGAGCCTTAGCTGCTGTTGCCCATACAATGCCCCTTTTCAGCATGAAGTGACTAGAAAGAGTTGTCGTCCAACACCCCCTAAAAGCAGTTAGGGAGATCATCCTGGCCAACATGGTGAAACCTGGTCTCTACTAAAAATACAAAAAAATTAGCTGGGCTTGTTGGCACGTGCCTGTAGTCCCAGCTACTTGGGAGGCTGAGGCAGGAGAATCACTTGAACTTGGGTGGTGGAGGTTGCAGTGAGCCAAGATCACACCATTGCACTCCAGCCAGGTGACAGAGCGAGACTCTGTCTCAAAAAAAAAAAAAAGCAGTTAGGGTTACCACTCCAGAGGAGGGAATGATACAGGAGTTAAGAAGAAATTAATTAGGGTATAGAAGTTTTCCTTTTAATGAAAAGCAGCCCCAAATTATTTTCCTTTCTAACAAAGAGCAGCCTGTAAAATTGAGCTGCAGACATAGATGCCCGCAGTTGTGCCAATCATGTTCAAGATGGTGGCTCCATCTTCCCTTCTCTCTGTCAGCCACTTGTACAGTATGGACAGACGAGATGGAGCCGGCCAAGGGGAAAGTTCATCTGCATAGCAAGATTAGGGTGGGCTGGCCAGCCTTCCTGCCATGCTCTGTACATGTCATACCTGATGGAACCAATCTGTGAGCCCTGCGTAAATCAGACACTGCCTCCTAAAGCCTGACTATAAAATCCGGGGCATCGGCTGTCAGCCGGCCTTTTCCTCAGAAGTTCCCTATCTCTCACCAGAGAAAGAGCTGTTTTCTTTTCTCTTTCTTTTGCCTATTAAGCCTCGACTCCTAAACTCAAAACAAAAACAAAAACAGTCACAAGCCCACCAAGTTCTGTTTACTCCTGTGGCCTTGCCTGCTCCTTCTGTGTCTATGATGGATCTGTGGACACCTCTCTTACCATTTTGTGCTGTTTATTTTGTTTCAAATTTCTGATTCTTTACCAAATAATTCTTCCTGGTTTCCTCACAGTTGTTTTAGGGGAAGAATTCAGAAAGATCCAAACCACCAGCGTACTCTCTGAGAGCACCTGATTGGAAGCAGGTCTAATAGTGTCAGGGGGCAGCCAGAAAGGACCCCACACTAACTGGCCAGAGGCAAGTGTCAGCTCCACAAACTGGAAAGTGGGAAGCTATGGCTGAGAAGCATTTGTCAAAAGGGAAAAAGAATATTTGGAGGAGAATGTTGATTTTTAATAGTGCTGCATGGAATTCAAGGCAAAATAGAAAATATCCAGGTTAGAATTCCGCAGTTTTAAGTAGGAACTGAGATGAAGCGCCAAGTACTGTACCTACAAGGGAAAACATCCCTAAAGGAGGCTATGCCAGTAATTTAGTAACTGGGTATAATTTTCCCCAGGGAAAATTCTGAGTCTATCCTACTACTCCCACACAATTAAGAGATTTTGGCTTCAACGTTTACCTAATCCATTTCTGCATCCAAGCTGACAGGTGATGCTACCTCTCATTCCTTTTATGCTTTTAGTGGGCTTATAATTAAGGATGAATAATACATTTAAAACTGTGGTTATTACTGGGAGAGGATTTGGGAGAAATTAGGATTTTTATATTTCTGTACTACTTGATTTTTTTATATCAAGTTTATGTAATTTTCCCAGTAAAAATAAATTGGCATCTGATAGACTGCAATGGTTACACACAAGCCTGTGAGACAGGTTCTCTGCCTACCGGATAATTTAACTCTCAACTTTTGTCTTTCCATTCATTCTCCCTCAAATAAACATAATAGTACTTGCCGCATATGGATCTTGGGAGATTTTTTTCCCCCTCCAAGGTATGGCGTCTGACTTAGTAACTGCCAATTAAAAAAAAAAATCTCCCTTTTTGTGTTCTATTTGTTTTGGGCCTGTTGCCCATTATGCAACAGCTCTCAAATCTGAAAAGTCAGTCAGGCTGAACATCTTAGGTAGTCGCTCATAGATTAATTATTGGGCTGATTTTAATTACAGATTGGAATCTCCTGGTGGGCAGGGTCTGGCGTTTTCTGCTTTGAATTCCTTATAAGTACTTACATTTGCCACAAAGCCTTCCCTCAACCAAAATTTGCTGAATTTAAAAGAATTAACACATAAAATTGAGGATTTTGAGTTCCAAAACATTTAACCAGGAGGTACTTTGGAGCAGATAGCAATCTTCAAACTCCTTAAATTATACCATTTAACAATGGTTTTGTTTTAACTATCTCCTCCTCCTCCTCCTTTCTTCTTCTTTTTCTCCTCCTCCTCCTCCTTCTTCCTCCTCCTCCTTTTCCTCCTCCTCCTCCCTTTTCTTCTTTCTTCTTCCTCCTACTCACTGTACTTCCTTCTTTTTCTTTCTTCTTCCTCCTTCTTTTCCCTCCTTCTTCTTTCTTCTTCTCCTTTTTGACGAATCAAGTGAAGCAGTGGAAGTGGAGAAGGAACAAAGAAATCTGTGACTGTGATGAATTAGTTGTAAACACCACTGTACTTGGACCAACCTTAATTTTCTTCTTTATAGTTTTTAGTATGTTCCAATTTTCCATCATGTGCATATATTACTTTTATAAATGGAAAACAGTAAATGTCAGTTTAAAAAAATAACATTACACATCTTAGTGCTGGTTCCTGTGTATCTACTTCCCCTCACCTTCTCATTTGCTTCACATCTTGGTGCTGGTTGCTCTGTAGCTACCTCCCCCCTCACCTTCTTATTTGCTTCTATTCTTGCCCTGGTCTCCAAAGCCTCCCAATTACTTCTTATGGATCCCTTCTCGGAAAGTGCCCAGAGTTATTTTCTAGCGGAAAGATTGAGGCCTTTGGAATCCACCAGACCAAGATTTGAATCCCAGCTCAGTGAAATCATGGGAAGTATCTTACCTCTCTGCATCTCAGTCTCCTTATCTGTAAAGGAAATAACACCTACCTTCTAGATTGTTGTGTAGTTTGGGTCAGCAGCTTTCCCACTTTATTTTTTAATATTATTTTTAAAAATTGAGATGGGGCTCTTGCTATGTTGCCTAGGCTGGTCACGAACTCATGGGCTCAAGTGATCCTTCTGCTTCAGCCTCCTAAGTAGCTGGGTCTATGGGTGCATACCAGCATGCCTGGCTTTGTCCTTTTGTTTTTTTTTAATTTTTATTTTCTCTCTTTAAATTTTTTTAATTTTAATTTTCACGGGTATATAGTGGGGGTGTGTGTGTGTGTATATATATATATACTTCGTGTGTGTATATGTATGTGTGTATGTGTATATATATATGAAGTATATGAGATATTTTGATACAGGTATAATAATCACATCAGGGAAAATGGTGTATCCCTTACCCCAAGCATTTATCCTTTCTTTGTGCTACAAATAATCCAATTATACCCTTTTAGTTATTTTTACTATACAATAAAGTGTTGACACTAGTCACCCTGTTGTGCTATCAAATACCAGATCTCATTCATTCTATCTAATTTTTTTTTTTTTTTGAGACGGAATCTTGCTCTGTCCCCGGGGCTGGAGTGCAGTGGCCGGATCTCAGCTCACTGCAAGCTCCGCCTCCCGGCTTTACGCCATTCTCCTGCCTCAGCCTCCGGAGTAGCTGGGACTACAGGCGCCCGCCACCTCGCCCGGCTAGATTTTTGTATTTTTAGTAGAGATGGGGTTTCACCATGTTAGCCAGGATGGTCTCGATCTCCTGACCTCGTGATCCGCCCGCCTCAGCCTCCCAAAGTGCTGGGATTACAGGCTTGCGCCACCGCGCCCGGCTCATTCTATCTAATTATATTTTTGTGTCCATTAACCATTTCTCCTTCTCCCTCCCCCCACTACTCTTCCCAGCCTCTCGTAACCATTATTCTACTCTCTATTTCCATGAATTCAGTTGCTTTAATTTTTAGCTCCCACAAAGAAGAACATACAAACCTTGTCTTTCTATGCCTGGCTTACTTTACTTAACATAATGACCTCCAGTTCCATCCATATTGCTGCAAATGATAAGAATTCACCCTTTATGATGGCCAAACACACTCCATTGTGTATGTGTACCACATGTTCTTTATCCATTCATCTGTTGATGGACGCTTAGGTTGCTTCCAAATCTTGACTATTTTGAATAGTGCTGCAATAAACATGAAAATGCAGATATCTCTTCGATATACTGATTTTCTTTCTTTTGAGTATATACCTAGGAGTAGGATTGCTGGATCATATGGTAGCTCTGTTTTTAGTTTTTTGAGGAACCTCCAAGCTGTTCTCCATAGTGGGTATACTAATTTCCATTCCCACCAACAGTGTATGAGGGTTCCCCTTTTCTCCACATCCTCACCAGCATTCGTTATCATCTGTCTTTTGGATAAAAACCATTTTAATGAGGGTGAAGTGCTACCTCATTGTAGTTTTGATTTGCATTTGTCTGATGATCAATGATGGTGAGCACCTTCTCAGATACCTGTTTGCCATTTGTATGTCTTCTTTTGAGAAATGCCTCTTCAGATCTTTTGCCATTTTAAAAATTGGATTAGTAGATTTTTTCCTATAGAGTTGTTTGAGCTTATTATATATTTTTATTATTAATCCTTGTGAAATGGATTTGTTTGTAAATATTTGCTCCCATTCTGTGGGCTGTCTCTTCTCTTTGTTGTTTGTTTCCTTTGCTGTGCAGAAGCTTTTAAGGGTATTACTCAATAAATTTTTGCCCAGTCTAATGTCCTGGAGAGTTTCCCCAATGTTTTCTTTTAGCAGTTTCATAGCTTGAGGTCTTAGATTTAAGTCTTTTTATTTTCTGAGACAGGGTCTTACTATGTCACCCAGGCTAGAGTGCAGTAGTTTCAGCTGACTACAATTTCCGCCTCCCAGCTTAAAGCAATTCCCATGCCCCAGTCTCCTGAGTAGCTGGGATTACAGGTGTGCATCAACATGCCCAGCTAATTTTTGGATTTTTAGTAGAGACAGGGTTTTACCATGTTGGCCAGGCTGGTCTCAAACTCCTGGTCAAGTGATCCACCCACCTTGGCCTCCCAAAGTGCCAGGATTACAGGTGTGAGCCACCATGCCCAGCCAGATTTAAGTCTTTATTCCATTTTTCTTTGAGTTTTGTATGTGGCGAGAGTGAGAGATAGTGGTCTAGTTTCATTCTTCTGCATATGGATATCCAGTTTTCCCAGCACCATTTACTGAAGAGAGTGTCCTTTCTCCAATGTAGGTTTTTGACAACTTTGTTGAAAATAAGTTTACTGTAGATGTTTCTGGGTTCTCTATTATGTTTCATCGGTTTATGTGTCTGTTTTTATGCCAGTATCATGCTCTTTGGGTTACTATAGCTTTGTAGTATAATTTGAAGTCAGGTAATGTGATTCTTCCAGTTTTGTTCTTTTTGCTTAAGATAGTTTTGGCTGTTCTGGGTCTTTTGTGGTTCCATATAAATTTTAGGATTTTTTTTTTCCATTTCTGTGAAGAATGTAATTGGTATTTTGATAGGGTTTACATTGAATCTGTGGATTGCTTTAGGCAGTATGGATATTTTAACATATTGAGTCTCCCAATCCACGAACATGGAATATCTTTCCATTTTTTTGTGTCCTCTTCAATTTCTTTCATCAGTGTTTTATAGTTATCATTGTAGAGATCTTTTACTTCTTGGTTAAGAAGGTATTTAATATTAGATATTTAATATTATTTATAAAACAAATGATTATATGTTGATTTTCTTTTTCTTTTTTTTCTTTTTTTCTTTTTTTTGAGATGGAGCCTCACTTTGTCACCCAGGCTGGAGTGCAGTGGCGTGATCTTGGCTCATGGCAACCTCTGCCTCCTGGGTTCAAGTGATTCTCTTGCCTCAGCCTCCCGAGTAACTGAGACTACAGGTATGTGCCACCACACCCGGCTAATTTTTGTATTTTTAGTAGAGACGGGGTTTCACCATGTTGGCCACACTGGTCTTGAACTCCTGACCTGAAATGATCTGCCCACCTCAGCCTCCCAAAGTGCTGGGATTATAGCTGTGAGCCACCACGCCTGGTCTTTATGTTGACTTTGTATCCTCCAACTTTACTGAATTTATCAGTTCTAATAGTTTTTTGGTGGAGTCTTTAGGTTTTTCCAAATATAAGATCATATCATCTGCAAATAAGGATAATTTGACTTCTTCTTTTCCAGTTTGGATGCTCTTTATTTCTTTCTCTTGTCTGATTGCTCTAGCTAGGACTTCCAGTACTATTTTGAATAATAGTGGCGAAAGTGGGCATCTTTGTCATGTTCCAGATCTTTGAGAAAAGGATTTAGGTTTTCCCTTAATTCACTATGATACTAACTGTAGGTTTGTCTTTTATTGTGTTGAGCTTTTATTGTATTGAGCTTTTATTGTGTTGAGGTACGTTCCTTATGTGCCCAGTTTTTGAGGGGTTTTTAATCATGAAGGGATGTTGAATTTTATCAACTGTTTTTTCAGCATCAATTGAAATGATCATATGGTTTTTGCCCTTCATTCTGTTGATATGATGTATCACATTGATTGATTTGTGTATGTTGAACCATCCTTGCGTCTCTGGGATGCTTGGATGCATGATGAATGATTTTTTTTTCCACTGGAAAGATACTGCAGATGAGATGAATAGTCACTTTAATGTGTTGTTGAATTCAGTGTGCTAGTATGTTGCTGAGGATTTTTGCATCAGGGATATTTGCCTGTAGTTTTTTTTTGTTGTTGTTGTTGTTTTTTTTTTTTTTTTTTTTTTAAGACAGGGAATACTTTATTCAAAACTCATCACAGAAATGGACAGCTTGGGTCTGTAACAAAGCATTCATGTTTTAGAGCATAGGTCAGTAATTGTATATAAGAGCATACACTGCTACATACAAATTAACTGATCAGACCACAACTTTTCAACGTTTAAAACAGAATAAGCTTCCCTGTAAAAGCAGCACCTTTGTGACATTTTAACTTTAGTATTCCTCTCCTTCTTCCTCACCCTCTCCTTCAACAGAATCCACACCAACCTCCTCATAATCCTTCTCAAGGGCAGCCATGTCTTCACGGGCCTCAGAGAACTCGCCTTCCTCCATCCCCTCACCCACATACCAGTGAACAAAGGCACGCTTGGCATACATCAGGTCAAACTTGTGGTCCAGGCGAGCCCAGGCCTCGGCAATGGCTGTGGTGTTGCTCAGCATGCACACAGCTCTCTGAACCTTGGCCAGGTCTCCACCAGGCACCACAGTGGGAGGCTGGTAGTTGATGCCAACCTTGAAGCCAGTGGGGCACCAATCCACAAACTGGATGGTACGCTTGGTCTTGATGGTGGCAATGGCAGCATTGACATCTTTGGGAACCACATCACCACGGTACAACAGGCAGCAAGCCATGTATTTACCATGGCGAGGGTCACATTTCACCATCTGGTTGGCTGGCTCAAAGCAAGCATTGGTGATCTCTGCTACAGAAAGCTGTTCATGGTAGGCTTTCTCAGCAGAGATGACAGGGGCGTATGTGGCCAGAGGGAAGTGGATGCGGGGGTAGGGCACCAGGTTGGTCTGGAATTCTGTCAGGTCAACATTCAGGGCTCCATCAAATCTCAGGGAAGCAGTGATGGAGGACACAATCTGACCTATTAACCTATTCAGGTTAGTATAGGTTGGACGCTCAATATCAAGGTTTCTACGACAGATGTCATAGATGGCCTCATTGTCTACCATGAAGGCACAATCAGAGTGCTCCAGGGTGGTGTGGGTGGTGAGGATGGAGTTGTAGGGCTCAACTACAGCTGTGGAAACCTGGGGTGCTGGGTAAATGGAGAACTCCAGCTTGGACTTCTTGCCATAATCAACTGAGAGACGTTCCATGAGCAGGGAGGTGAACCCAGAACCAGTTCCCCCACCAAAGCTGTGGAAAACCAAGAAGCCCTGAAGACCGGTGCATTGGTCAGCCAGCTTGCGAATTCGGTCCAACACAAGGTCAATGATCTCCTTGCCAATGGTGTAGTGCCCTCGGGCATAGTTATTGGCAGCATCTTCCTTGCCTGTGATGAGCTGCTCAGGGTGGAAGAGCTGGCGGTAGGTGCCAGTGCGAACTTCATCAATGACAGTAGGTTCTAGGTCTACAAACACGGCCCGGGGCACATGCTTGCCAGCGCCCGTCTCACTGAAGAAGGTGTTGAAGGAATCATCTCCTCCCCCAATGGTCTTGTCACTTGGCATCTGACCATCGGGCTGGATGCCATGTTCCAGGCAGTAGAGCTCCCAGCAGGCATTGCCAATCTGGACACCAGCCTGGCCAACATGGATGGAGATGCACTCACGCATGGTTGCTGCTTCGCGACTGCCGAGCAGATGGCGGAGACGAGGAGGAGAAGGTTGTTGCTTCTTACAGCGCGACTCTTAGGCGGTCGATGTCTGTTTTTTTTTTTAAATGTGCCTGTCTAGTTTTGGCATCAAGGTAATACCGGCCACGTAGAATGAGTTTGAAAACACTCCCTCTTCCTCTATTTTTCAGAATAGTTTGTGTAGGGTTGGTGTTTTGGGTCTTTCTTGCATTGCTATAAAGAAATAACTGAGGCTGGGCATGGTGGCTCATGCCTGTAATCCCAGCACTTTGGGAGGCTGAGGCAGGCAGATCACTTGAGGCCAGGAGTTTGAGACCAGCCTGGCTAACATGGTGAAACCCCATCTCTACTAAAAATATGAAAATTAGCCAGGTGTGGTGGTGCACACCTGTTCTTTTAGCTACTCAGGAAGCTGAGGCACAAGAATTGCTTGAACCCAGGGGGCAGAGGTTGCAGTGAGCTGAGATTGCACCACTGCCCTCCAGCCTGGGTGACAGAGTGAGACCCTGTCTCCAAAAAAAAAATAATAATAATAAGAGAGAGAGAGAGAAATACATGAGGCTGGAAAATTTACAAAGAAAAGACTTTTAATTGGCTTATGGTCTGTAGGCTGTACAAACATGGTATGGTGCTGGCCTCTGCTCAGCTACTGGGGAGACCTTAGGGAGCTTTTACTCATGGCAGAAGGGTGCCAGGCACTTCACATGGTAAGAGTGGGAACAAGAGGTGGCGAGGGGAGGTGTCACATTTTACCAACAACCAGATCTCTCAAGAATGCACTCACTATCGCAAGGACAGCACCAAGCCATGAGGGATCTGCCCCCATGACCCAAACACCTATCACCAGGCCCCACCTCCAATACTAGGGATTACAATTCAACATGAGATTTGGGTAGGGACCTATATTGAAACTCTATCAGTTGGTATTAGTTCTTCTTCATATGTTTAGTAACGTTTAGCAGTGAAGCCATAGAGTCCTGGGCTTTTATTTGTTACTTGTTATTGGTCTGTTCTGGTTTTGGATTTCTTCAAGGTTCAATCTTGGTAGGTTGTATGTGTCTCAGAATTTATCCATTTCTTCTAGGTTTTCCAATTTATTGGCATGTAGTTGCTCATAGTAGACTCTAATGATCCTTTGAATTTCTGTGATGTTGGTTGTAATGTCTCCTTTTTCATCTCTGATTTTATTTATATGAGTCTTCTCTCTTTTTTTTCTTAGTGAATCTGGCTAAAGATTTGTTGATTTTTGTCTTTAAAAAAACTTTTCTTTTTGTTGATCTTTTGTATTGTTTTCTTCATTTCAATTTCATTTGCTCTCATCTTTATTATTTCTTTTCTTCTATTAATTTTGGGTTTGGCTTGCTCTTGCTTTTCTAGTTCTTTGAAATGCATCATTATGTTGTTTATTTGAAGTTTTTCTGTTTTTTTTTTTTTTTTTTTTTTTAATGTAGGTGCTTATAGCTATAGACTTTCTTCTTATTACTGCCTTTTCTGTATTCCATAGGTTTTGGTATGTTGTGTTTCCATTATCATTTGTTTCCAGAATTTAAAAAAATGTCCTCCTTAATTTGTTGACCCACAGTCATGTAGGAGCACACTGTTTAATTTCCATGTATTTGTACAGTTTCAAAAATTCCTCTTGTTATTGATTTCTAGTTTTTTTCCATTGTGGTCAGAGAAGATATTTGATATAATTTCAATTTTTTAAGACTTATTTTGTGACCTAACATATGGTCTATCCTTGAGAATGATCCATGTGCTGAGGAGAAGAATGGGTATTCTGTAGCCATTGGATAAAATGTTCTGTAAATATCTATTATATCTGACCAGGCGTGGTGGCTCATGCCTGTAACCCCAGCACTCTGGGAGGCCAAAGTGGGCAGATCATGAGGTCAGGAGATCAAGACCATCCTGGCTAACACGGTGAAGCCCTGTCTCTACTAAAAATACAAAAAATTAGCCAGGCATGGTGGTGGGCACCTGTAGTCCCAGTTACTCGGGAGGCTGAGGCAGGAGAATGGTGTGAACCTGGGAGGTGGAGCTTGCAGTGAGCTGAGATTGTGCCACTGCACTCCAGCCTGGACAACAGAGCAAGACTCCCTCTCAAAAAAAAAAAAAAAATCTATTAGAGTCATTTGATCAATAGTGCAGATTAAGTCTGATGTTTCTTTGTTGATTTTTGGTCTGGACGATCTGTCCAATGCTGAAAGTGGGGTGTTGACGTCTCCAGCTATTATTGTACTGGGTCCTCTCTCTTTAGCTCTAATAATATTTACTTTATATATCTGGGTGCTCCAGTTGGAGTGCATATATTTTTACAATTGTTATATACTGTTGCCAAATTAACCTCTTTTCATTATATAATGACCTTCTTTGTCTCTTTTTATAGTTTTTGTCTTGAAATCTATTTTGTCTGATGTAAGTATAGCTATTCATCATCCTTTTTGGTTTCCATTGGAATGGAATATATTTTTCCATCCCTTTATTTTAGTCTATGTGTGTCTTTATGGGTGAAGTGTGCTTCTGTATTTTTTTTAAATCCATTCAGCTACTCTATGTCTTTTGAATGGAGAGTTTAGTCCATTTAGATTCAATATTATTATTGATAAGTAAGGACTTACTCTTGCCATTTTGTTACTTGTTTTCTAGTTGTTTTGTGGTCCTCTGTTCCCTCCTTCTTCCTTCCTGTCTTCCTTTCTGTGAAAGTGATTTTCTCTGGTAGTATTTAAAAATTTCTTGCTTTTTACTTTTTGTATATCTCTTGTATGTTGTTCTGGGGATTTTTTTTTTGGGGGGGGGATGGGAGTCTCACTTTGTCACCCAGGCTAGAGTGCAGTGGTGCAGTCTTGGCTCACTGCAACCTCTGCCTTTCAGGCTCAAGTGATCCACCTACCTTAGCCTCCCAAGTAGTTGGGAACACAGGTGAGTGTCACTATGCCTGGCTAATTTTTTTTTTTTTTTTTTTTTTTTTTTTTTGTAGAGACAAGCACTTTTGTAGAGACAGTACTTTCACTGTGTTTTCCAGGCTAGTTTCAAACTCCTGAGCTCAAGCCATCTGCCTGCTTCGGCCTCCCAAAGTGCTAGGATTACAGGTGGGAGCCACCACTCCTGGCCCCTGTTGTATGCTTTTTTATTTCAGGTTACCATAAGGCTTGCATTTAATATTTTATATCCCATTATTTCATTTTATTATTTTTTGACATATTCACAACATAACCCATTATTTTAAAACAATGACAACTTACCACTGATCACATAAATAAAGAAGCAAAGAAAAAATTAATAAAACTCTACACTTTAACTTTGTCCCATTCCTTTTAATTCTTTGTTGTTTGTGTTTATGTCATATTGTACTGTCTATATCTTGAAAAGTTGTTATAGTTATTAGTTTTGACTGGTTTACCTTTTTGTCTTTCCACTTGAGATATCAGTAGTTTACATACCATGATTACAGTGTTATAATATTCTGTTTTTTTCCTGTGTACTTCTAATTACCAGTGAGTTTTACACCTTCAAATTATTTTTCATTGCTCATTAATGTCCTTTTCTTTCAGATTAAAGAACTCCCTTCAGCATTTCTTGTAGGACAGGTCTAGTGTTGATGAAACCCCTCAACTTTTGTTTGTCTAGGAAAGTCTTTGTTTCTCCTTCATACTTCAAGGATATTTTCACCAGATACACTATTCTAGGATAAAATATTTTTTCCTTCAGCACTTTAAATATGCCATGCTAGTCTTCCCTGGCCTGTAAGGTTTCCACTGGAAAGTCTGCTGCCAGACATACTGGAGCTCCAAATAACTGGTATGTTATTTGTTTATTTTCTGTTGCTGCTTTTAGCATCCTTTCTGTATTCTTGACCTTGGGAGTTTGTTTATTAAATGTTTTGAGGTAGTCTTCTTTGGGTTGAATTTGTTTGGTGTTGTATAACCTTCATATACTTGAATATTGATATCTTTCCCTAGGTTTGGGAAGCTCTTTGTTACTATCCCTTTGAATAAACTTTCTACCCCATCTCTCTCTCTACCTCCTCTTTAAGGCCAATAAGTTTTTTTTTTTTTTTCCTTTTTGAGACAGAGTCTCAATCTGTTGCCCAGGCTGGAGTGCAGTGGTGTGATCTTGGTTCACTGCAGCCTCCACCTCCCAGGTTCAAGCAATTCTTCTGCGTCAGCCTCCAGAGTGGCTGGGATTACAGGCACCTGCTGCCTCGCCCAGCTAATTTTTGTATTTTAGTAGAGATGGGCTTTCACGATGTTGGTCAGGCTGGTCTCAAAGTCCTGACTGCATGATCTGCCCACCTCAGCCTCCCAAAGTGCCGGGATTACAGGCGTGAGCCACCACGCTTGGCTGCAGCCAATAGCTCTTAAATTTGCCGTTTTGAAGCTATTTTCTAGATCTTGTAGGCATGCTTCATTCTTTTTTATTCTTGTTTCTTTTGTCTCTTCTGATTATATTTTCAAATAGCCTGTCTTCAAGCTCACTAATTCTTTCTTCCACTTGATCAGTTCTACTGGTAAGAGACTCTGATGCATCCCTGAGTATGTCAGTTTCATTTTTTAACTCCGTAATTTTTGCTTGATTCTTTTTAGTTATTTCAGTCTCTTTGTTAAAGTTATATGACAGGGTTCTGAATTCCTTCTCTGTGTTAGCTTTACTTTCTTTGAGTTTCCTCAAAATAGTTTTTTTTTTTTTTTTTTTTGGACAGAGTCTTGCTCTGTTGCCCAGGCTGGAGTGTAGTGGTGCAATCACGGCTCACTGAATCTTCACCTCCCAAGTTTAAGCAATTCTCCTGCCTCAGCCTCCTGAGTAGCTGGGGTTACAGGCACACCCCAACACACCCAGCTAATTTTTGTATTTTTAGTAGAGATAGGGT
Organism: Piliocolobus tephrosceles; assembly: GCF_002776525.5. Lineage (NCBI taxonomy): Eukaryota > Metazoa > Chordata > Mammalia > Primates > Cercopithecidae > Piliocolobus > Piliocolobus tephrosceles. Next base: position 146,476,287 of record NC_045439.1, read on the forward strand.
TTCACCATGTTGGCCAGGCTGGTTTGAACTCCTGAGCTCAAGTGATCTACCCACCTTGGCCTCCCAAGATGTTGGGATTACAGGTGTGAGCCACTGTGCCTGGCCAAAACAGCTATTTTGAATTCTGTTTCAAAGGTCACATATCTCTGTTTCTCTAGGATTGGTCCCTGGTGCCTTATTTAGTTCATTTGATGAGGTCATGTTTTCCTGGCTGGTCCTGATGCTTGTGGATGTTCATCAGTGTCTGAGTTAAATATTTATCATAGTCTTCGCAGTCTGGGCTGTTTGTATCTGTCCTTCTTTGGAAGGCTTTTCAGGAATTCAAAGGAACGTGGGTGTTGTGATCTAAGTTTTTGGTCAACGCAGCTGTATCTGCATTAGAGGGCACACCAAGCATAGAAATGCTGTGGCTCTTTCATAGTCTGTTGTATGTTTTTTGATTTGAGGTCACCATGATGTTTGCAGATAATATCTTATCACTCATTATTTTAAACTGCTGACAAGTTAACACTGATTACTCATGGAGGCACTGCCTTGGTGGTCTTGGATAATATCTGGAAGAATTCTCTGGATTACCGGGCAGAGACTCTTATTGTCTTCCCTTCTTTCCCCCAAACAAAGTCTGTCTTTCTGTGATCAGCTGCCTGGAGCTGGGGGAGAAGTGACACAAACACCCCTGTGACCACCACTACTGGGACTGTGCAGGGTCAGAGGTGAAGCCAGCACAGTACTGGGTCTTGCCTAAGGCCTATGGTAACCACTCCCTGGCTACTACCTATGTTCATGCAAGGCCCTATGGCTCTAAAATCAGCAGGTGGCAAAGCCAGCCAAGCTTATGTCCTCTTCAGGGTGGCAAGTTCCCCCCAGCCTGGGGTGAATCCAGAGATGCCTTCCAGGAGCTAGGCCTAATGAGAAAAGTTAGGAATCTACTTGGTACTCGATTGTACTGCAGCTGAACTGGCACCCAAGCCACAAGACAAAGTCCTTCCCACTTTTCCCTCCCCCTTCCACAAGCTGAGAATTCTCTTCCCATGGCCACTTCCACCCCAGGCCTGTGATGGGTACTGTCTGGCTACTGCTGATGTATACTCAAGGCCCAAGGGCTCTTCAGTAAGCTTGTGGTGAATGCTGCCCAGCCTGGGACTCACCCTTCAGGGAAGTGGGCTCCCCTCTGGCCCAGAGCAGGTCCAGAAATGCTATCTAAGAGCCAAAGCCTGGAATCAGAGATCCTAAGAGCCCACTTCGTATTCTAACCCCACAGTGGCCAAGTCACCTTTACTCTTTCCTCTTCTTTTCTCAAGCAGAAGGAATTTCTCCCCATAGCCGCCACAGCTGGAATGTGCTGGGTCATACCTGAAGCCTGCATGTCTCTGAGTCTCACCCAAAGCCCATGATAAGTACTACCTGGCTACTTCTGATTATTCAGGGCCAAAGGGCTCGTTAGTCAGCTGGGGAGGAATCCTGCCAGGACTGGTCCTTCCCTTCAAGGCAGCAGGTTCCCTTCTGGCCCAGGGTGTGGCTAGACATGTCAGCTTGGAGCTATGGCCTGGAATGTGGGCCTCAGGACTCTGCCTGGTGCTCTGTCCTACTGCAGCTGAGCTGGTATCCAAGATGCAAGACAAAGTCATCTTTGTTCTTCCCTCTCCTCTTCTCAAGCAGAGGAAAGAAGTCTCTCTCTGAGCTTTGAGCTCCGCTGCCTGGGGTTGGGAGAGGGGTGGTGCAAGCAATCCCTTGGCCATCCCAGCTGGTGTCTCACTAGGTTGTGTACCCCCCATTCACTGGCTCTGAGCCCAGCACAGCACCAGGACTTGCCCAGGAATTGCAATCCTTGTGGCCTAGACTGCCTTTCAAGTTTATGTAGAACCTCAGAGCACTTCAGCCCATGGTGGTGAGACTTACTGGAACTCAGGTTCCCACTGCTGAGATGGATGATTGGCTTCCAGCTAGGCTGGTCTGAATGATCCCTCCGTGGGCCCTGGGTGAGTTCTTCCTAGTGTCGATTTGTGCTATGACTGGGGCAGCACTTGAGTTCCAATGCAAAGTCTGATAATCACTGCACTCTTCTTCTCCCAGAAGCACAGATTCTGTCTCCACGCTAGGTGGCTGCTGCCGGGGAATGGGAGAGAGACAGCATTTAGCAATTTAAGACTGTCTTACCCTCTTCAGTTCCTCTTTCAGTGATATGAAGTTAAAACCAGGTACTGTGATTGCTCACTTGATTTTTCGTTCTTATGAAGGTGCTTTTTTTGTGTGGATAGTTACTCAATATGGTGATCCTGCAGGGAGCAGGATTAGTGGAGTCTTCTATTCAGCCATCTTGCTCCACCTCCCTGGCTATGTCCTTTTAAATATTTATAATCCATATACAATAAATTACACTTAAAGTATACAATAAGTTCTAAAATATAACTGTGAAATCATCATCAAACTCTAGATAATTAACATATCCATCAACCCGAAAGTTTCCTCATGTTTAGATGATCTCCTTTCCCTCTAGAAACGACTCATCTACTCTCTGTCATATAGATTATAGTTTGCCTTTTCTGGAGTTTTATATAAACAGAATCATATAGTATATGCTCTTTTCTGTCTGACTTATTTTACTTACCATGATTATTTCATCCATGTTACATGTATCAACAGTTTTTTCCTTATTTGTTGATGATAATATTTCATTGTATGGATATATACTCCAGTGGGTTTATTCATTTACCTGTTGATGTGTGTTGGATCGTTTCTAGTTTCAGCTATCACAAATAAAAGTGCTGTAAACATTAATGTCCAAGTCTTTGTATAGACATATGATTTCGTTTTCTCTTGGGGAAATATCTTGGGTGGAGTGGCTGGATCTAATGGCCAGTGTATGTTTAACTTTATAAAGAGCTGTCAAAGTGTTTTCCCTTTTTTTTTTTTTTTTTTTTTGAGACAGAATCTTGCTCTGTTGCCCAGGCTGGAGTATGGTGGTGCAATCTCAGCTCACTGCAACCTCTGCCTCCCAGCTTAAAGTGATTCTCCTGCCTCAGCCTCCTGAGCAGTTGGGGTTACAGATGCCCACCACCATACCCAGCTAATTTTTGTATTTTTAGTGGAGACAAGGTTTCACCATGTTGACCAGGCTGGTCTCATACTTCTGGTCTCAAGTGATCCGCCTGCCTTGACCTCCCAAAGTGCTCAGATTACAGGTGTGAGCCATCATGCCCAGCCCAAAATTGTTTATACCATTTTATATTCCCACCAGGATTGTATGAGAGTTCCAGTTCTTCTAAATTCTTGCCAACATTTACTATTTTGAATAAATGCTCATTGTAAAAAAATTTTAAGAAGGTTATATAGGGAAAAAAAGGCCGCTGTTAATCTGTTAATTGCACTACAGGGAGATAAAGTTATTAAACTGTCATATTTGTGGCTGGGCGTGGTAACACATGCCTGTGATCTTAGCACTGTGGGAGGCTGAGGAAGGAGGATCACTTGAGACCAGGAGTTCGAGACTAGCCTGGAAAACATAGCAAGACTCTGTCTCCACAAAAAAAATTAAAAATTAAAGAAAAGGACATTGTCATGTTTGTAGACTTCCCAAATTTGCCCTCCTAGGCAAACAGTGCTCTTGTTTTTAAACAAATAGTTGTATATATAATTTTCACCCTCATTATTCAAAACATGTCATAAATGGTAAATCCAAGAAAAATACAGGTATTCCCCACCCACAGAAAACTGTAAAATAGACTTTTTTCTGTTTCTACTGTTTTTTATTGCTTTTTAAATTGGTTTTCCAAGTGAGTAAGTCAGAATCTATCTGTAATGGATTTTAAATTTAGTATTTCTCTGTGATGTAGTAAACAAGAAACTAGAGGCAAAAATAGCCCTGGCCCTTGCTAAACTTCTAACGCACTTTTCTAGTACAATTCAACACTAACATTTCAGGCCTTTAGTGCCTTATGTGAGTTTTTAAAAGGGGAAGAAGGGAGGGAGCAAGAGTGTCTTATTTCATAAACTTGTGCATAACAATTATTCTTATATTTTAGTTATTGAGAGGGCTGGTAGAAAAACTAGGTAAATAATATTAATAATTATAGCCCTTATTATACACTATAGAACACGTATTATGTGCCAGGCATTGTGGGAGGCTCTCTCTTGTGCATTATCTCATTTCATTAGGTCCATGGAGAGTATTGCATTTTCTTAGTTTAGGCATGGCCTCCACAATAAGGATTATCAAAAGCCTAAAAATATGTAAAAGAAACCTAGAAGGTATTTGTTGTGCTCTTTGGGGAAGCTAGGCAAATCCTTTCAGCTGAAAACCACGGTGACTTCCAAGATCTCTGCCCCTCCCCATCCCCATGGTCCACTTCCTCTTCTCACTGTTCCTCTTAGAAAAGACCTGTGGACTCCCCCACTACGAAATGGCAGCACCTTATTTACGGTTAGAGTGTAGGTTTTCTTAATGGGTCTGCCTGTCATGTTTAACGTCCTTGGCTGGGCCCAAGGCAGATGCAGTCCAAACTCTCACTAAAATTGCCAAGCCCTTTGTCTTCCAGTGTCTAAATTATGAATGTCAATGGAATCAGGCCAGAGTTTGAATTCTAGTCTCTCAGCCTTTGTTTCCCCTGTTCATAAAATGAATAGGGGTAATTCTTTCCTCCTACAGTTTATTTACGTATTCACTAATTCATCCATCCATCCATCCATCCATTCATTCAGTTTACTGAGTAGGTACTATGTGCCAGTCCCTGTTCTAGGGTGGAAACTAAGAGAATGTTGTACCTGGAGGGCGCTGGAAGCTCTAAAGCCCTAAGCAGTTACTGCTTTTACTATTAGTGGTCCCCTTCCCCCCCACACAAATCAACAGAACAAAGAAAATTACCTAAATATCAAGGACACAGGGAGGAACTTCTTGGCTCAGAACTTTCCAAACACTTTTTCCTGAAGGGATTCAAGAAGCAAGAAAGGTACTCAGTTTGCTAGGACCCTCTCTGAGCTGTGCTCAGGATGCTTCTGGGACTATTTTTCTTGCCCAGAGAATCGAGAAACGCTGCAGCCAATTCCCAAGCTGTAGTTATAAACCGAAGTTCTCCTGCTAGGTAGCATTCAACGATCTTAATCTTCTGGGTTTCAGTTTTCTCGAATGAAAAATGCAGATCCGAGTCCTTAACTGGCTGGGGCACCATTAGCAAGTGACTTAGTATCTCTGGGGCCAGTTTGCAATGCGAGGAGGGGGCCTTAAGGTGCCTCCAGCTGAAGTCCTAGAATGAGCGCCACGTGTCCCAAGCTGGGGCGCGCACCCCAGATCGGAGGGCGCCGATGTACAGACAGCAAACCCACTCAATCTAGTGCATGCCTTCTTAAACATCACGAGACTCTAAGAAAAGGAAACCGAAAACGGGAAAGTCCCTCTCTCTAACCTGGCACTGCGTCGCTGGCTTGGAGACGGGTGACGGTCCCCGCGGGCCTTGCCCTGATTGGCTGTGCCCGCGTGGAATATAAGGGGAGGCGTCGCGCCCGGCGGGCATTCCAGCGGCGGACAGCACTCGGGCCGAGATGTCTCGCTCAGTGGCCTTAGCCGTGCTCACGCTACTCTCTCTTTCTGGCCTGGAGGCTATCCAGCGTGAGTCTCTCCTACCCTCCCGCTCTGGTCCTTCCTCTCCCGCTCCGCACCCTCTGTGGCCCTCTCTGTGCTCTCTCGCTCCGTGACCTCCCTTCTCCAAGTTCTCCTTGGTGGCCCGCCGGGGGGCTAGTCCAGGGCTGGGTCTCCGGGAAGCGGTGGGGTGGCCTGGGAGTGGGAAAGGGGGTGCGCACCCCGGACGCGCGCTTCTTGCCCCTTTCGGCGGGGAGCAGGGGAGACATTTGGCCTACGGCGACTGGAGGGTCGGTACAAAGTTTAGGGCGTTGATAAGCGTCAGAGCGCCGAGGTTGGGGGAGGGTTTCTCTTCCGCTCTTTCGCGGGTCCTCTGGCTCCCCGAGCGCAGCTGGAGTGGGGGACGGGTAGGCTCGTCCCAAAGGCGCGGAGCTGAGGGCTGTGAATGCGTGGAGGGGCGCCTGGGGTCTGGGGGAGGCGTCGTCCGGGTAAACCTGTCTGCTGCAGCTCTGCTTCCCTCAGACCGGAGAGCTGTGGACTTCGTCTAGGAGCCGCTAAGTTCGCCTGCCCTGCACCTCCGGGTCTATGTGGGGCCACACCGTGGCGGGGAAACAGCACGCGACGTTTGTAGAATGCTTGGCTGTGATACAAAGCGGTTTCGAATCATTAACCTATTTGTTCCCATCACCTGTCACTTTTAAAAATCATAAGAACTACCCGTTATTGCCATCTTTCTGTGTGCCAAGGACTTTACGTGCTTTGCGTCATTTAATTTTTTAAAATAGTTATCTTCCACCATAGATAACTACTATGGTTATCTTCTGCCTCTCACAGATGAAGAAACTGAGGCACCGAGATTTTAAGAAACTTAATTACACAGGGGATAAATGGCAGCAATCGAGATTGAAATCAAGCCTGACCAGGGCCTTTTGCGGGAACGCATGCCTTTTGGGTGTAATTTGTGCGTTTTTTTAAAGAAACATGCCTACCTTCTGCGTGAGATTCTCCAGAGCAAACCGGGCGGCCACGGGCCCTGTGGTCTTTTCTTTCTTTTTTTTTTTTTTTTGAGACGGAGTCTGGCTCTGTCTCCCGGGCTGGAGTGCAGGAAACCTGGGAGGCGGAGCTTGCAGTGAGCTGTGGTCTTTTCTTACAGAAGGCTTCGTCTTTGGCTCTTTGCCTGGTTCTTTCCGAGATGTACTGTGCCTCTTTCTTTCGGTTTTGAAAACATGAGGGGGGTTGGGCGTGGTAGCTCACGCCTGTAATCCCAGCACTTAGGGAGGCCGAGGCGGGAGGATCGCTTGAGGTCAGTAGTTGAGACCAGCCTGGCCAACATGGTGAAACCTCGTCTGTATAAAAAATAAAAGAAAAAATTAGCCAGGTGTGGTGGCTGGCGCCTGTGGCCCAAGCTACTCGGGTGGCTGAGGCGGGAGGATCTCTTGAGCCAGGAGTTTGAGTTATCATGGCGCCAGTGCATTCCAGTCTGGGCAACAGAGCGAGATCCTGTCCCTTAAAAAAGACAAAAAAAGGAAGAAAGAAAAAAGGGAAGGTTTGTCAAAGTCAGGGGAGTTGTAAAACCTTTAATAAAGATAATCCAAGATGGTTACCAAGACTGTTGAGGACACCAAAGATCTTGAGCACTTTCTAAATACCTGGTAATACACTAAGCCGTCTCACCTTTTCCCCCTGGCAAAGCATGATCAAAAGCAGAATGTTTTGATCATGAGAAAATTGCATTTAATTTGAATACAATTTATTGACAACATAAAGGATAATGTATATATCATCACCATTACTAGTATTTGCTGGTTATGTTAGATGTCGTTTTAAAAAATAACAATCAGATGTTTTTTAAAAAATCTTATTTTGAAAATTTTCAAAGTAATACATGCCATGCATAGACCATTTCTGGAAGATACCACAAGAAGCATGTAATGGTGATTACCTCTGAAGGTCTTTTTTCCCCTCTGTCCTGTGTGTGGTTTTGTTTTGTTTTACTGTGAGCATAAATTAATTTTTCGGTTAAGTTTTGTAAGCTTAAATAACTCTCCAAAAGTCACAAAGCCAGTAACTGGTTGAGCCCCAATTCAAACCCAGCCTGTCTGATACTTGTCCTCTTCTTAGAAAAGATTAAAGTGATGCTCTCACCAAATCTTGCTGCCTTCCCTCAAACAGAGAGTTCCAGGCAGGATGAATCTCCGCTCTGACCCCTGAGGCATTTATTAGGTTCTTATTATTAGAAGCTCAGATGCAAAGAGCTCTCTTAGCTTTTAATGTTATGAAAAAAATCAAGTCTTCATTAGATTCCCCAATCCACCTCTCCATGGGGCTAGTAGCCTTTCCTTGATGATAGGGTGTTTCTAGAGAGATTTATCTGGTCAAGGTGGCCTGGTACTCCTCCTTCTCCCCACAACCTCCCAGACATGGAGGAGTAGCTGCCTTTTAGTGATCATGTACCCTGAATATAAGTGTATTTAAAAGAATTGTGGCCGGGCGCAGTGGCTCAAGCCTGTAATCCCAGCACTTTGGGAGGCCGAGACGGGCGGATCACGAGGTCAGGAGATCCAGACCATCCTGGCTAACACAGTGAAACCCCGTCTCTACTGAAAAATACAAAAAGCTAGCCGGGCGAGGTGGCTGGCGCCTGTAGTCCCAGCTACTCGGGAGGCTGAGGCAGGAGAATGGCGTAAACCCGGGAGGCGGAGCTTGCAGTGAGCTGAGATCCCGCCACTGCACTCCAGCCCAGGCGACAGAGCAAGACTCTGTCTCAAAAAAAAAAAAAAAAAAAAAAAAAAAAAAAAAAAAAAAAAAAAAAAATCAGAGCGGGATCTGGCATATAAACCCTTGGCAGAAATAAAGAGGTTTTGTTGTTTGGTAAGAACATACCTTGGATTGGGCTGGGCGCAGTAGCTCATGCCTGTAATCCCAGCACTTTGGGAGGCCAAGGCAGGCAGATCACTAGAGGTTGGGAGTTCGAGACCAGCCTGGCCAATATAGTGAAACCTCGTCTCTACTAAAAATACAAAAATTAACCTGGCATGGTGGTGTGTGCCTGTAGTCCCAGGAATCACTTGAACCAAGGCAGAGGTTGCAATGAGCTGAGATCTCACCACTGCACTCCAGCCTGGGCAACAGAATGAGATTCCATCTCAAACAAACAAACAAACAAAAAACCAACAAAAACAACAAAATAAAACATACCTTGGGTTGATCTGCTTAGGAACCTGAGGTAATAATAATAACATCTGCCACGTATAGAGCAATTGCTATATCCCAGGCACTCTTCTAGACACTTAATACAGTTTAGAAAATCAGGTGGGTGTAGATCGAGGCAGGAGCAGGAGCCAAAAAGAAAGGAGTAAACGTAAGGAAAAAAATGGAAGGGGTGGAAACAGAGTACAGTAACATGAGTAATTTGATGGGGCTATTATGAACTGAGAAATGACCTTTGAAAAGGAGCTTGGAGCCAAATCATGTAGACTCTTGAGTGATGTGTTAAAGAATGCTATGAGTGCTGAGAAGCCATCAGAAGTGCTTGAGAGCATCCAGAAAAAGGTTCTTAAAAATGCAGCACAATCTCCAGTGACAGAAGATACTGCTAGAAATATGCTAGAAAAAAAACCAAAAAAGTCATGTATAGAGGAATTATGAGGGAAAGATACCAAGTCATGGTTTATTCCTCAAAATGGAGGTGGCTTGTTGGGAAGGGGGAAGCTCATTTGGCCAGAGTGGAAATGGAATTGGGAGAAATCGATGATCAAATGTAAACACTTGGTGCCTCATGGAGCTTGAGACCAAGTTAGCCCCAAGTGAAATACCCTGGCAATATTAATGTGTCTTTTTCCTATGTTCCTCAGGTACTCCAAAGATTCAGGTTTACTCACGCCATCCACCAGAGAATGGAAAGCCAAATTTCCTGAATTGTTATGTGTCTGGGTTTCATCCATCTGATATTGAAGTTGACTTACTGAAGAATGGAGAGAAAATGGCAAAAGTGGAGCATTCAGACTTGTCTTTCAGCAAAGACTGGTCTTTCTATCTCTTGTACTACACTGAATTCACCCCCAATGAAAAAGATGAGTATGCCTGCCGTGTGAACCATGTGACTTTGACAGGGCCCAGGACAGTTAAGTGGGGTAAGTCTTACATTCTTTTGTAAGCTGCTGAAAGTTGTGTATGACTAGTCATATCATAAAGCTGCTTTGATATAAAAAAAGTCTATGGCTATACTACCCTGAATGAGTCCCATCCCATCTGATATAAACAATCTGCATATTGGGATTGTCAGAGAATGTTCTTAAAGATCAGATTAGTGGCACCTGCTGAGAGATTGCTGCACAGCATGGTTTCTGAACCAGTAGTTTCCCTGCAGTTGAGCAGGGAGCAGCAGCAGCACTTGCATGAATACATATGCACTCTTAACACTTCTTACCTACTGGCTTCCTCTAGCTTTCGTGGCAGCTTCAGGTATATTGAGCACTAACGAACATCTCAAGAAGGTATAGACCTTTGTTTGTAAGTCCTGCGTATCCTAGCATCCTATAATCCTGGACTCCTCCAGTACTCTCTGGCTGGATTGGTATCTGAGGCTAGTAGGAAGGGCATGTTCCTGCTGGGTAGCTCTAAACAAGGTATACATGGATAGGAACAGCAGCCTATTCTGCCATCCTTATTTCTAACCATTTTAGACATTTATTAGTACATGGTATTTTAAAAGTATAACTTAATGTCTTCCTTTTTCTTTCTCCACTGTCTTTTTCATAGATCGAGACATGTAAGCAGCATCATGGAGGTAAGTTTTTGACCTTAAGAAAATGTTTTTGTTTCACTATCCTGAGGACTATTTATAGACAGTTCTAACATGATAACCCTCACTATGTGGAGAACATTGACAGAGTAGCATTTTAGCAGGCAAAGAAGAATCCTACAGGGTCACATTCCCTTCTCCTGTGGTATGAAGAAGGTGTGTGGCCCCGGGTGTGGCCACATTACTGACCCTCTACAGAGAGGGCAAAGGAACTGCCAGTATGGTATTGCAGGATAGAGGCAGGTGGTTACCCACATTACCTGCAAGGCTTTGATCTTTCTTCTGCCATTTCCACATTGGACATCTCTGCTGAGAAGAGAAAATGAATCACTCTCTTCCTTTGTATAATAGTTGTTTTATTCTTCAGACAGAAGAGAGGAGTTATACAGTTCTGCAAACATCCCATTCCTGTGTGGGGACTGTGTTTGCCTCTTCGAGGCTCCCAGGCCACTAGATGAAATAAAGGGAACCAGATTGTTAAAACTTGATGTAGTGATACTATAATAGATGTGACTACAAGGAACTCCAGAAGCAAGAGAGAGGGAGGAACTTGGCCTTCTCTGCATCTTTAGTTGGAGTCCAAATGTATAAGATCCAGCTTTTCGGTGAAATTCTACTGCCCAGGGTACCTTGATGCTGAAAACCCATTCAAATCTCCTGTTATATTCTAGAACAGGGAATTGATTTGAGAGAGCATCAGGAAGGTGGATGATCTGCCCTGTCACACTGGTAGTAAATTGTAGAGCCAGGACTTGAATTCGAATATAGTCATGTGTTACTTAATGACAGGGACATATTCCAAGAAATGCTTACACAAACCTAGATATTGTAGCCTACTACACACATAAGCTACATGGTCTAGCCTATTGCTCCTAAGCTACAAACCTGTACAGCCTGTTACTGTACTGAATACTGTGGGCAGTTGTAACACAATAGTATTTGTGTATCTAAACATAGAAAAGGTACAGTAAAAAGTATGCTATTTTAATCTCATGAGACCACTGTCATATATACAGTCCAGCACTGACCAAAATATCATATCAGCATTTTTTCTTCTAAGATTTTGGCAGCACCAAACGGATACACTAACAGGATATACTCTTTGTAATGGGTTTGGAGAACTGTCCGCAGTTACTTGTTTTAAAAAGGTGATCTACACAGTAGAAATTAGACAGGTTTGGTAATGAGATCTGCAATCCAAATAAAGTAAATTCATTTGCTCACCTTTTTCTTTTCTTTTCAGGTTTGAAGATGCCGCATTTGGATTTGATGAATTCTAAATTCTCCTTCCTTGCTTTTTAATATTGATATGCTTAAACACTTTATGCAAAAAACGCAGTTATAATAATGTTAACACAGGCATGATCTTTTTTATAATTCTACTTGGAGTGCTATCTCCACGTTTGAGGTATCTGGGCAGGTAGCTCTAGGAGGGCTGGCAACTTAGAGGTGGGGAGCAGAGAATTCTCATATCCAACATCAACATCTTGGTCAGATCTTAACTCCTCAATCTCTTGCACTCGAAGCTTGATAAGATAGTTATGCGTGTATAAGTTTACTTCCAATTTACATATTGTGCTTAGAATTTGGAGGAAAAATTTAGAAATATAATTGAAGGGTTATTGGAAATTTGTTATAATGAGTAAAACATTTTGTCATATAAGATTCATATTTACTTCTTATACATTTGATAAAGTTACGGTTAATCTGATTCATTTTTGTTCCACTAGTTAAATAAAACCGTGAAATTTGATGTGTTGTCTCTTATATCTCGCTCCCACTATTACCCCTTTATTTTCAAACAGGGAAACAGTCTTCAAGTACCACGTGGTAAAAAGTGTGAACCCCTTGTATATAGGGTTTGGCTCACAGTGTAAAGGGCCTCAGTGATCCACATTTTCCAGATTAGGAATCTGATGCTCAAAGAAGTTAAATGGCATAGTTGGGGTGACACAGCTGTCTAGTGAGAGGCCAGCCTTCTATACTTTAGCCAGAGTTCTTTCTTGCGGGCCAGGTCATGAGGAGTATGCAGACTCTAAGAGGGAGCAAAAGTATCTAAGGATTTAATATTTTAGCAAGGAATAGATACCCAGTCATCCCTTGGTCTCCCTGGGGGATTGGTTTCAGGATCCCTTCTTGGACACCAAAATCTCTGGATATTTAAGTCCCTTCTATAAAATGGTATAGTATTTGCATATAACCTATGCACATCCTCCTGTATACTTTAAATCATTTCTAGATTACTTATAATACCTAATACAATGTAAATGCTATGTAAATGGTTGTTATTGTTTAAGGAATAATGACAAGAAAAAAAAGTGTGTACATGTTCAGTAAAGACACAACCATCCCTTTTTTTTCCCCAATGTTTTTGATCCATGGTTTGCTGAATCCACAGATGTGGAGCCCCTGGATACTAAAGGCCAAGTGTACTTTGAATGACAATGGATTTAAAATTTTCAAGGCATAGTTTTATACCTGATGGCCAGTTTTGTTTATTTGATCAAGAATCTGAATTAGCTAGTTCTAGGTACTGACAGGATAAATACAACACTGCTCCCAATCGTCTCAGTTTAGCGGAGGGACAGATATGCACTCAAATAATTAAAATATATACCTGATAAGAATATAGCATAGGTACTCGCAAAGAACTTGGCAATGGAAATTTTGTTGTTCAGGCTGGGCGAGGTGTCTCATGTCTGTAATCCCAGCACTTTGGGAGGCCGTGGTAGGATGATCACTTGAGCCCAGGAGTCCAAGACCAGCCTGGGCGACATAACAAGACCCTGTCTCAATTCAAAAAATTGAATTAAAAAAAAAATAATTTTTTACAAAAGAAATAACGTTGTTCAAGGAACAACAACAAAAATCTGGGGAGGTGTTAGAGAAGCCATTCGCCTGAGCTGAGAGTAAGTGGGTAGTGGTTCTCTTGATTGGTGGGTGGGGCCTGGGTTTCCAGGCAATGGAGCCAGGAAGGACAGCCACTGGCAGGTTTGTGTAATTCCAAACAGTGGAGCAAGGGTATCTGAGGGAAGACTTGTAGGAACTTGGCTGAACAAATTGGAGGGTGATACTCTGAAAGAAAAACAAAGTTTTAAAATTTCAACTCTTATACTCAACACAGAATGCTTCTGTAACCAGATACGTTTTCCACATTCTGTGAGAAGAAAAACTTTAGACAGATTAAATTTAACAGAGTTTAACTGAGCAAAAATGATTCTCGAATCAGGCAGCTGCCGGAACCAGAACAGATTCAAAATGACTCTGGGGATGCCACATGGATGGATAACATTTAGGGTCAGAAAAAGGAAAGTGATGTGCAGAAAATGGAAGTCAGGGGAAGAAACAGCCAGATTGGTTGCAGCTCAGCATTTGCCTCATTTAAACAGGGTTTGAAGAGTTGACCACGTGTGATTGGCTGAGACTCTGTGGTATAACAGTAAGTTACAGTCTGTTGACATATCCAGTTAGGTTACAGTATGCATAGAGAAACCTTTAGCCTGAACTTACATAGGGAGGCAGCTTTATTTATTTACTTTTTGTTTTGAGACAAGGTCTCACTGTGTCACCCAGGCTGGAGTTCAGTGGTATGATCATGGCTTACTGCAGCCTCGACTTCCTGCCCTCAAGCAATCCTCCTGCCTCAGGCTCCAGAGTAGCTGGGGCTACAGGCACATGTCACCATGCCTGGCTAATTTTGTTTTTTAATTTTTAGTAGAGATGAACTCCTGGCCTTGAGCAATTCTTTCACCTCAGCCTCCCAAAATGCTGGGATTACAGGTGTGAGCCACTGCGCCCAGCCAAGGCAACTTTAGGCTAAACCTTTTTTTGAGACTGAGTTTCTCTCTTGTTGTCTAGGCTGGAGTGCACCATTTTGGCTCACTGCAACCTCCACCTCCAGGGTTCAAGTGATTCTCATGCCTCAGCCTCCCGAGTAGCGGGGATTACAGGCATGCACCACCACACCTGGCTAATTTTGTATTTTTAGTAGAGATGGCGTTTCACCATGTTGTCCAGGCTGGTCTCAAACTCCTAGCCTCAAGTGATCCTCTGGCCTCAGCCTCCCAGAGTACTGAGATTACAGGCATGAGCCACTGCACCTTTCCTAGGCTAAACTTAATTTAACAACACCAAACAATCTCCAGCAGACACCAACTGGGTATCCTATAATTCAATTTGATTCTGATGGGATCTACCTGGAGATGGTGTCAGATCCACTGGTTGAGGGTTCAGTCCCACAAGACTGCCCTCCACTTCAGATGCCAATCACACATAGTAGGTTGTTACCTCTACTTCTGACTGACCAGCTGGAAACCAGGACTCCCATGACTCCCTCCTTGATTTTGATTAATTTGCTAGGACAGTTCACATTTACCAATCCATTATAAAAGATATTATAAAGGCTACAGACAAATAGCTAGATGAAGAGATTAATAGGGTTGTATGTAGGGGGTTTTGGTGGTGAGAGTCCATGCCCTCTCCAGGTGTATGCCACCCTCACAGCACCTCCACACATTCAGCAAACAAGAAGCTCATCGTTCAAGAGTTTTTGTAGAGCTTGATCTCCAACTCTGCTTCACCTTCCCAGAAATGGACACGTCGGGGTGGAAGTTCCAACACACTAATCTTTTCATCAGTTGGTCTTTCTGGTGACTAGTACCATCCTGAGGCTATCTAGGGGCCCCAACCTATAATGAGTATAACTTCATTAACATATACTCAAGGGTTATCAAAGAGTCTTATTATAAATAACAAAAGACACTCCTATCACTCAAAATTCAAAGGGTTTTAGGAGCTTATGACAGGAACTGGGGACAAAGACCAAATGTGTTTCATATTATACCACACTTACCTAGGCCATTCATTAACTCTTCACTTGGCTGCAAACTAAAATTACATATAGAGTTTATAAAAACAAAACAAAGAAAAACAAACACACACACACACACAAACAACAAGCTGGATGTGGTGGCTCACGCCTGTAATCCCAACACTTTGAGAGGCCAAGGTGAGCTGATCATGAGGTCAGGAGTTCAAGACCAGCCTGGCCAACATGGTGAAACCCTGTCTCTACTAAGAATACAAAAATTAGCCGGGCGTGGTGGTGGTGCGTGCCTGTAATCCCAGCTACTCAGGAGGCAGAGGCAAGAGAATCGCTTGAACCTGGGAGGCAGAGGTTGCAGTGAGCTGAGATCATGCCATTGAACTCCAGCCTGGGCAACAGAGTGAGACTCTGTCTCAAAAACAGCAATAACAACAACAAAAACCTTACCAGCTTCCCGGACTCTCATCCAGGCCAACTAAATCATAATCTCTTGGTTTGGAGCTCAGGTATAGTGTTATTTTTTTAAAAACCTCTAGATAGTTTTAATGTATATCCAAGATTGAGAGACCCATTGAGTTAAATAATAAAGAACTCTTTCTCCATTCTGTATCATTCAACAGAGCTATTTTGTGAGGGGCTGCTGGGCTGGCTGATATTACAAGGTAATAGTATATCAAAGTCAAATGAAATATAGAGATGAATCTCTGAAATTAAAATGTTTTATTTGGGAGGAAAGAATTGCAATTCAGGGCATACACACAGACCAGCTGGTCTTTGGCATGACTGAAGTACAAAAAGATTTTATAAAATGCAAAAATGTCACACATTGTTCTGAGAAATTTCACTGGTGCTAGTAAGGTTTTGAGGAGCTGGCAAGTTCGGATTGGCAAATGATGGCAATGAACAGAGCTAGTCTGTTCAATGTAGTTGTAGCAGGTTGTTTCAGTAGCCTTAGTTAAACCTGGTTTCAGGTGATAGCAGGCAGTTTCAGCTGCCAGGCTTGCAGAAAATTGCAGTTTTGGAGCAATGTTTTGTGCCCTGAGTGCTTCTCCCTGGCTTCTTGACTCTGTTTTTGTTGAGTAAGACAAAAATGACCCAATTTGTAGGATCAACTTTCACAGTTCCTTTGGAACATGAGTTAGCTCCTCTTTTCAGAAGAAGAGAGTAAGCAAAGAGGAGGAATACTGGAAATTTAATTAACCTTATTAAATATAATTGTGCAATGCAAATCAAACTGAAAAGTCCCAACGCCAGTAATAAAGAAGTAGATCTTACATACTGATATGGAGGAATACCCATACTATATTGCTGAAACAAGAATTACTTTCTAGAAAATATATGTAAGAAGCCCCTTTAAAAAAACAAACTAGGTGGGGTGTGGTGGCTTACGCCTGTAATCCCAGCACTTTGGGAGCCTGAGGTAGGTGGTCACTTGAGGACAGGAGTTTCAGACCAGCCTGGCCAACGTGGCAAAACCCTGTCTCTACTAATATTACAAAAATTAGCCAGGCATGGTGGTGGGCGCCTGTAATTCCAGCTACTCGGGAGGCTGAGGCACAGGAGAATTGCTCGAACCCGGGAGGTGGAGGTTGCAGTGAGCAGAGATGGCACTACTGCACTCCAGCCTGGGTGACAGACTGAGACTCTGTCTCAATAAAAAATAAAAAGTAAAAAGAAAGAAAGAAAGAAAAAATTGTGTACACCCCTGTAATCACTTATAACATGCAAATTACCGTCTTTGGGACCCTACTATATTCTACTTTATAGAGGTGGCTCTCAGTGTGTACACATAACTCCCCACCTTATATTATGGTTATTTAAATTTTTAAAAATTGTTATTAATAATTAAACTTTGTCAAATAGGTATCCTTACATTTCCTTATATATTCAACTCTTGAATAATACGGAGTTCAAGGTGGCAACCCCCGATGCCGTCAAAATCCAAGTATAACCTTTAACTCCTCAAAACTTAACTGCTAATAGCCTACTGCTGACTGGAAGCCCTATTGATGATGTAAACAGTCAACACATATTTTATATGTTATGTATACTATATATACTGTATTCTGACAATAAAGTAAGCTAGAGAAAAGCAAATGTTATTAAGAAAATCATAAGGAAGAGAAAATGTATTTACTATTCATTAAGTGACAGTGCATCATCATAAAGATCTTCATTCTCATCATCTTCAGGTTGAATAGGCCAAGGAGGAGGAGGAAGAGGAGGGGTTGGTCTTATTGTCTCAGGGGAGGCAGAGGCAGAAGAAAATCCACATAAAAGTGAACTCTTGGCCGGGTGCAGTGGCTCACACCTGTAATCCCAGAACTTTGGGAGGCCGAGGCAGGCAGATCATGTAAGGTTGGGAGTTCGAGACCAGCCTGGCTAACATGGTGAAACTCCATCTCTACTAAAAATACAAAAATTAGCTGGATGTGGTAGTGCATACCTGTAATCCCAGCTACTTGGGAGGCTGAGGCAGCAGAATCACTTGGACCCGGAGGGGGAGGTTGCAGTGAGTGGAGATCGCGTCACTGCACACTATCCTGGGTGACAGAGCAAGACTTTGTCACCAAAAAAAAAAAAGTGGACCCTTGCATCACCTGAGCCTGGGAGGTTGAGGCTGCAGTGATCAGAGATCAGGACACTACACTCCAGCCTGGGCGATGAAGCAAGTCCCCGTCAAAAAGGAAAAAAAAAGGGGATCCTTGCACCCCAAACCTGTGTTGTTCAAAGGTTAACTGTATCCTCCTTTAAAAAAGTGGTTATTGTTAAATAATAATTTTTATATCTTACTTTTCTTCATAATCCCTAATGAAAACATGTCATAAATGGACATGTCTTTTCTAGTTTTGTCAACAACCACTCTAATAGTATTTTTGGGCTGTTGCTTTTTACTTGTCATTCTTGTGTTGTAAACCCTTGAAGCAAAACTCAAGGTCTTTTCTTTTTTCTTTTCTTTTCGTTTTGTTTCTTTTCTGAGACAGGATATCACCCTGTCACCCAGGCTTGTGTTCAGTGGCACAATCTTGGCTCACTGCAGCCTCAGCCTCTTGGACTCAAGCAATCCTCTCATCTCAGCCTCCTAAGTAGCTGAGACCATAGGTGTACACCACCCATTCCTGACTAATTTTATTTTTGTATTTTTTTGTAGAGATGGGGGTCTCACTATGTTGCCCTGGCTGGTCTTGAACTCCTGGGTTCAAGCGATCCTCCAGTCTTGACCTCTCGAAGTGCTGGGATTACAGAGCCACCGCACCCAGCCACTTCCTATAATAAAAAAAATATTTTGTCTGTGATGCGGCCTCAAAGTTTTAGGGGGAAAACATTGGCATTGTCTTTTCCTGGAGTCTAGACCTATAAGAAAAAAATTGAAGGCTAACATTTGGGTTCTAGATATCTTAAAATAAATAATAAAGTGTCTGTGATTACTTTGATCGAAAAGTTTGTGCATAGAAATTATTCTGGTACTTTGGAGAGCTACAAGAAGGGCTAATGGAAAAAAAAACTGATAAATACAATTAAAATAACAGTCAAGCATATATTAAGCACTTACTATGCACTAAACTCTATATATCTCCTGTCATTAGTTGGATGCAATTTTTAGACATCTTTGGTCCTCCACAACATAGGTGATTAAAAAGTCTAAGAAACTGAGGAGATATCTATGTCTTTGGTAAGACACACAGGCCCAAATGAAGCCTGCAATGATGTGCAGGCCTCCCCTCCCCCATGGACCACATGAACCACTTGCTGTTTTTTTTTTTTTTTTTTTTTTAGACAGAGTCTCACTCTATCACCGAGGCTGGAGTGCAGTGGCACAATCTCAGCTCACTCCAACCTCTGCTTCCTGCCTCCTGGCTTAGTCTCTCGAGTAGCTGGGATTACAGGTGTGCACCACCATGCCTAATTTATTTTTATTTTTGTTTTTAGTAGCGATGGGGTTTTACCATGCTGGCCAGGCTGATTTCAAACTCCTGACCTTGTGATCCGCTCTCCTTGGCCTCCCAAAGTGCTGGGATTAGAGGCACTTCCTCTTTTTACTGTTTTCACTCAGAAAAACAGAGAGGACTTTTGCTACCAGTAAATGACAGCATAGTTGAAGCGGTTTTCTCGTCATTTATTATAGCTCGAATGTTTGTCCCTTATGAAATTCATGTTGAAACTTAATCCTGACTGGGCACAGTGGCTCACACTTCTAATCCCAGCACTTTGGGAGCCTGAGACTGGAGGATCGCGTGAGCCCAAGAGTTTGAGACCAGCCTGGGCAACATAGTGAGTCCTCCTCTCTACGAAAACAAACAAAAACTAGTAGCACACACCTGTAGTCCCAGCTACTTGGAAGGCTGAGGCGGGAAGATTGTTTGAGCCCAGGAGGAGTTCAAGAGCAGTCTGGGCAATATAGTGAGACCTCGTATCTGTCTATCATCTATTATCTATCTATCTATCTATCTATCTATCTATCTATCTATCTAAAATAAATTAAATTTAAAAATAAAAAATAATGAAGCAAAGAAAAGAAAGCTAATCTTCAATATAACAGTATTAAGAAGTAGGGCCTTTAAGAGGTAACTGGGTCACTAGGGCTCCTTCATGAATGGATTAATGGATTAATCGAGAATGGGTCTGTTATAAAAGCCAGTTTGGCTCTCTCTCGTGTCCCTCTAAATCTTTATCTTTAGCCATGTTATGATGCCTCTCTGATATCTTTAGCTATGTTATGGTGTGGAATAAGGCCCTCACTCAAAGCAAACCAGATACAGTCCCTCAACGTTGAACTTCTCAGCCTCTTCCATACATCTCTTTCTTTCTTTCTTTTTCTTTCTTTCTTTCTTTCTTTCTTTCTTTCTTTCTTTCTTTCTTTCTTTCTTTCT
>NC_045439.1:146496368-146517793 GCF_002776525.5 Piliocolobus tephrosceles
TCTTTCTTTCTTTCTTTCTTTCTTTCTTTCTTTCTTTCTTTCTTTCTCTTTCTTTCTCTCCCTCTCTCTCTCTTTCTTTCTTTCTTTTTTTTTTTTTGAGATAGGATCTTGCTCTGTCATTGTGCCATTGCAGCCTCAAACTCCTGGGCTCAAGTGATCCTTCTGCTTCAGCATCCCAAGTAGCTGAGCTTACAGACGTGCACCACCATGCATCACTAATTTTTTTTTTTTTTTGAGATGGAGTCTTGCTCTGTCACCCAGGCTGGAGTGCAGTGGCGCGATCTCAGCTCACTGCAAGTTCCACCTCCCAGGTTCACGCCATTCTCCTGCCTCAGCCTCCAGAGTAGCTGGGACTACAGGCGCCTGCCACCATGCCCGGCTAATTTTTTTGTATTTTTATTAGAGATGGGGTTTCACCGTGTTAGCCAGCATGGTCTTGATCTCCTGACCTCGTGATCTGCCCGTCTCGGCCTCCCAAAGTGCTGGGATTACAGGCGTGAGCCACTGTACTCGGCCACATGGTTAATTTTTAAAAACTTTTTGTAGAGACATTCTCACTATGTTGCCAAGGCTGGTCTGAAACTCCTGGCCTCAAGTGATCCTCCAGCCTCGGTCTCCCAAAAAGATGGGATTACAGGCATGAGCCACCGCACCTGGCCTCTTTTTTTGTATATTACCTGATCTCAGGTATTCTGTTACAGCAACAGAAAGACTAAGACAGAATCCTTAGCTGTCTGCAAGTGTGCATGCCATTTTCACCATCTGAAGAGTGAGTGAGTGTCTTAGGTGGAATCTTGCAAAAGCAGGCCCTGAGCCAAAGATTTGGATGCAAGTGACTTACTATGAAAGGGCTCTTCAAGGCCGCACCATTGCACTCCAGCCTGGGCAAGAAGAGTGAAACTCCGTCTCAAAAAAAAAAAAAAAAAAGACTTCTAGGAAAAGAACAGTAAAGGAGTGGGGGATGAAGGACAGGAAATGGTAAGAAGCCAAGCGAGAGCGTGATTTCACAAGTCCTACACTCAGCCTGATCACACAGGAAGCTCTAGAACAAAGAATACACCTCAGAGTTTTTCCTGCCTTAACACAAAGGACCTGGGCTTTGGTGCTTTTCATCAGCCTGTCTTTGGCTATCCAGGGTTGTGAATGAGGTGAAACATAAAACTCCCAGATACTTCCAGCTCCTTCCAGTGTCTGAGGGTAATCTGCAGGACTGAGGGTAATCACAGATGCTAGCTGTTAGCAGCAAACTATGCAAAAGCTGAGGACTGGCTCATAAAGCCAGATCTGGGTGAGGCATGTTTCCTGTCAACATCCTCTCCTGGGCCCATAACACATGCAACCCCAAACTTCCATTAATGCTAAGGGGATAGCATTACAGTGTGTATGACATTGGACTCAGACCTGAGTTTGAATCCTAATTCCACAAAAGAAATTGGAAAAGAGTCAGATTGCTGACTTGACCCTTTGTCGCCATATCCATAAAATGGGATAATTATTCCTATATCATAAATTTACTTATTTATTCACTTAATCATTTGTTAAATAAATATGGAGTGTCTACTTTGTGCCGGGCACTCTTTCAGGGTGGTTCTGAGAAGGGGATGGCAATCAGAAGGGCTCTGTAAGATGCAAGACTCCAGGCAACTGGTTTTACTTCCAGTGGTTCTTTACTTTCACAGCTCATTAGAGCAAATTACCACAGCAGGGAGATACAGGTTGAGTATCCCTTATTCGAAAGGCCTGGCACCAGAAGTGTTTTAAATTTTGGATTTTTTCGGACTTTGGAATATTTGCTAATTATCAGTTGAGCATCTCTAATGTGAAAAATCTGTCCGGAGCCATGAGGCCCGGAGTTAGCCGACCTCTGTTGCTTGATCGCCGCAAAGCGGAGACAAAATGGCACATTTCCGGGTTCTTCATTATAAACTGTTCCCGCGCGCCTAAAACCTTTCCCGCGCGCGCCCAAACCTTTCCCGCGCGCTCAAACTTTTTCGCACCTAGAAAGATATGGAGCCTACGGCGCAGGTGCGATCCCACGTCCGGGACAATTACAAACCCACGGCGCATGCGCAATTGTAATTTGAGACGACCGGACCCCGTCACCGCCCTGGCCCAACCTCTTCCTCTGCCAGCCTATATAAGGCATCGCACCACCATTATTAAACGAGACTTGATCAGGCTATTTGTCTTGTCTCCGTTTCTCGTGTTTTCTTGTCTCCTCCATTCCCACTCCCCCTTCCAGGGCCCGTTCGACTGTCCTGCAGGTCGGGACAAAAATCTAAAATCCAAAATGCCCCAATTACCTTTTCCTTTGAGCATCATGTTGGCGCTCAAAAAGTTTGAGATGTTGGAGCATTTAGGATTTCAGATTTTCAGATTAGGGATACTCATTTTGTACAATGGAAAACTTCTTGGCACTGATCTGGTGAAAGAAGAAACTATGGAAGAAGCCCTTTCCCTAAAAGGCTTTAGGTAACAAGATGGCCCTGACTCATTCTGGACAGTTCCTCCAAAGGTAGGCCTACAGGTAGAGCTCTTTTCTGGCAGCATGGGGGTTTTTGAGAAATTTTTTTTTTTGTTTGTTTTTGTTTTTGTTTTTTCTGAGGCCGGGAAAGGTTAAGAGAATGAAAGGGTTCCTAGTGATGATGCAGTATCCAAGTCATTTGTATAAAAGAGCCTTATCTGACAGGTTTCTAGGATAGAAACTCAGTATCCAAGCTCAGGCTTGGCAGACCGAGGTGGGCACAGTCCCCAGGATTCCAGTGTGGATTAGAGGTTTCAATCCCAATCGTATTCAACAGTCCCCTTTCCCCTAACAACCCCTTTTTATAACAATTGTTTTGTGGTGATTCTTTTACTAATATGATTATGAAAATTAAGTAATTTAGCTTGTGAATGCTCTAGCTTGGCTGCGCTGCTGGTATAAAGAAGTGCCAGACACTTGTAACTGCCTGGGATCTCTGTGAACCAGCGGCATGGAAGACTGAGAGGCACGTTGTACCGATGGCTCAGATTCAGATATGGCATTGCTGGTTCTGGTGTAATTTTCTAAAATGGCAAAAATCTCTAGGTAAAATTCCAAAAATAGAAAACCAACATACACTCCTTTGAGTTGCCTGGTAGTTATATTCCTGGAAAATTCAGTGTATGTGAGCCTAAGGTAGTAGATGGTCAATAAATAAGAAATAAAATAATCGAAAAATATAAAAACATAACACATGTCTTACATGTCCTTGGTGCTTGTAAGCCCAGATTATATGCAGGATTTTTTTTTTTTTTTTTTTTTTTTTTTTTTTTTTTTTCCAGACGGAGTCTCTTGCCCAGGCTGGAGTGAAGTGGTGTGATCTTAGCTCACTGCAACCTCCACCTCCTGGGTTCAAGCGATTCTCCTGCCTCAGCCTCCTGAGTAGCTGGGATTACAGACACGCGCCAGCACGCCCGGCTGATTTTTGTATTTTTAGTAGAGACAGGGTTTCACCATGTTGGCCAGGCTGATGTCGAACTCCTGACTGATGTCGAACTCCTGACCTCAAGTGATCCGCCCGCCTCAGCCTCTCAAAGTGCTGGGATTACAGGCGTGAGCCACCGCGCCCGGCTGCTTTTTTATACATTAAGTGTGCTTGCATGTAGACTGCGACCTCTGGCCCTCACCTGTTAATAAATACTCCAAATGACTTCATTGGAACAACCAGAGAATCACCCATCTATAGAGTGGGAAGTTGCTGATCTCATCACTGCGTGGGGTGGGGCGAAGGAAGCAACCCTCACCCTTTCTCGGAAAGCAGCTGGCTTTGAAGAAAGAGGAACCAGGACGGGGAAGTCCTGATTTCTAATCTGAAACAAAGCTTTTTGTCCAGAGACCGGTGACGAGCGACCCTGGGCTCGGGTTTTGATTGGGCAGTTCGAAACTGTAAAAGCGAATTAAAAGGGTGACAAGCTAGCGCTTTAGCCTATTCAGTTCAGGGAGTTTGCACCGTGACGCTCTGCTTCGTGATCTTGGCTCTGCTCTGTGGGCACCGCCCAGCCTGGGCGCGTCCATCGTTGAGTACCTTCTCCTCTGCCTCCCCCTCCCTCTGCTTCTCTCTCTCTCCAACGGCCCTCCCTGGCCTGTGGCTGCCCGGTCCTCCTTCCCAGCCCGGTGTAGCCGGGTACCCGGGTTCGGCTCGCTTGGGTCTCTGTCCAGGACTGGGAAGCCACGGAGGGCCCGGAAAGCGGCGCACTACTGGAGCGCATGCTTCGTACTCCCTCATCGCTGAATAACTTACCGGGCAGGACTGGGTGGAACAGACAGCATATCTAGGTCATTGATGGGCTGCTGGGTACATGGATGGAGCTGGAAGGTGATGGGCACTGCTTTCTGGGGCTGCCCAGCTTCATTCTGAGGGCTCTTTTCTCCTGGGCAGAGCGGGAAAGAGGAGGGGCAGGCCGGTCGCGAAACGCAAATAGTCGAGAATAGCGATCCGGGGAGAGGCAGGTGTCTGTGGGGCCCAAGAGAAGTACCCCCTCGGTAAGCAGGCCGGTGCATGCAGGAGAGCGCAGAGCCCTAAGCCCTTCTCTGGGCTCCACCCGTTTTCCTGCTGGGCTTCTCATTTCCTCACTAGGTTCTAGGGTTTGCCGATCTAAATCCAGTTCGTGTATCATTGTATTGTGTAACATTTTTGGCAGCTTACATCTTTGTTTATTGAGATGTAGTTCACAAACCATACAATTAACACATTTAAATATACATTTCAGTGGGTTTTAGTATATTCACAGAGTTGTGTAACCGTCACCTCAATTTTAGGACATTTTCATCACTCCCAAAATAAATTCTGTACCAGTTAGGTGTCACTCCCATTTCTCCCAAATCCCTAGTCCTAGGAAACCACCAATCTTTCTGTCTCTATGGGTTTGCCTATAGTATTTCATAGAAACAGCAACATATAATATGTGGTCTTTTGTAACTGGCTTCTGTTTTCAAAGATCATCATATTGTAGCAAGGATCAGCTCTTTGCTCCTTTTTATTGATGAATAATACTCTACTGTATAGATACACTAAGTTTTGTTTATCCATCATTAGTTAATCGGAATTTGGGTTGTTTCCACTTTTTGGCTCTTGAGAATAAAATGTGATTATCAATATTCATGTATACATTTTTGGTGTGGACATAGGTTTTCAATTCTGTTGAGTATATATGTAGGAGTGGAACTGCTGGGTGATATGGTAACTCTATGTTTAATCTTTTAAGGAACTACTAGACTGTTCTCCAAAGATTAATGTACCATTGTGTATGAGAGTTCCAATTTTTCTTTTTTCTTTTTTTTTCTTTTTTTGAGACGGAGTCTCGCTCGTAGCCCAGGCTGGAGTGCAGTGGCCAGATCTCAGCTCACTGCAAGCTCCGCCTCCCGGGTTTACGGCATTCTCCTGCCTCAGCCTCCTGGGTAGCTGGGACTATAGGCGCCCACCACCTCGCCCGGCTAGTTTTTTTTTTTTTTGTATTTTTTAGTAGAGACGGGGTTTCAGCATGTTAGCCAGGATGGTCTCGATCTCCTGACCTTGTGATCCGCTCGTCTCGGCCTCCCAAAGTGCTGGGATTACAGGCTTGAGCCACCGCGCCCGGCCGAGAGTTCCAATTTTTCTACATCCTCACCAACACTTATTATCTTTTTTGTTATAACCATTCTAGTGGATATGAAATGGTATCTTTATGGTTTTGATTTGTATTTCCCTAATGGCTAATTATGCATTATTTAAAAATTATAAGCTAATTAATTTTTACAAAGATTTACATGCTGTGATTTTGACAACTTAACTTCTAGGTCACGTGCCCAAAAGTCACAGAGCCTAGACCCAAACCAAGTCTCTGTAAGGCTAATGCTTGAACTCCATCCTCTCTTTTCCTAGAAGACAATCTGGAATACATTTTTCAGAACTCCATTTGTTGCCTCTGTTAGAAAACACTGGGCAAGATGAACCTGCAAGTAGACTTAACAGTTTATTTCTTATTTGCTGTTAGGAGTGTGTAAGGAGATTTTTTGGTCTCCCATTTTTACTTTATAAAAAATGAGTGAGTGGGCCAAGCACAGTGGCTCATGCACGTAATCCCAGCACGTTGTGAGGCCGAGGCAGGCAGATCACTTGAGGTCAGGAGTTTGATATCAGCCTGGCCAACATGGCAAAATCCCATCTCTACTAAAAATACAAAAAATTATCCGGGTGTAGTGGCATGCACCTGCAATTCCAGCTATACGGGAGGCTAAGGAATGAACATTGCTTGAACCCCGGAGAGGCGGAGGTTGCAGTGAGCCAAGATTGCGCCACTGCACTCCAGCCTGGGCGACAGAGTGAGGCTGTTTATCAAAAAAAAAAAAAAAAGTAAAATAAAGAAAAGAAAAAGCTCTTAATTGAAGTAGTAACCCTTTCTTGGGTGTTTAATGATACTGTGTTTCTCTTCATGTAAGTGCCCCTTGGATTCCTCCTCCCCACTACCATCAGGTCATGGAATGGGGAGGGGCACTCAGTTTCAACAGCAGTGGTCTCCAAATTTTGTTCAAATGCATAACTATAAAAAATTTTTGATATACATTCTCTACATATAGCTATACATTTTATACATATACTACTATCAATCTTGATTTAGACATTACTAAAGCTTAATTTTTCTCTCATTTTTTTTTCCATTAAAAATTCAGATGGAACTATCTTACAAGTGGCTCCCAGAAGACCCACTCCCTGTGGGAGCACAGCAGTTGTGGAGGTGAAGACAGGACTGGACCCAGAATAAGAGTTCATATATGCCAGGAAATCTGACCTCTAAATTCTTATAAGTCAGAGAGTGACTGAACAACAGCAGTGAGACATTGAAGACTTTTAATATTTGCAGTAAACCTTGGCATAGATCACTTACTTCCCTAAGACTGAATCCAAAAAACACAATGGAATACTATAATAAGCTGTGACAGCATGGTGACAAGCCTGAGCATTCCCTGTAGCCAGAGGAGGCCCAACTCCTAACATAGCTTTGGATGCAGAACTGATAGAACTTGAGGAAAGTAATGAAGTAGTTGACCTCACCTGTGAATCTCTAGCACCTGTAGTGATTGACCTAACTCACCATGACTCTGTTGTGATTATTGAACAAAGGAGGAGGCCAAGAGCCAACACAAGGTCACTCCAAGACCAAACTGGCAGTTGTGTGGTGAACACTGATGAGGAGGGGTTGAAGAGGGACAGAGATGCATGTACAACCAACAGTGCCCACCATAATTCCTTGCAAAAAAAATGTTTTTGTCATATACTACCTGGTTATATTCAGTGTCAAGTTTGTGTGGATGGATACTCAGAGATTGAACTTAGTATACTACACATCTACTCTATAGAATGTGGTCACATCTGTAGTCAGTGTTTCTGCACTTCCTTTAAATATACTAACACTTGCCCAGTTTGTTTGAAAAAAAAAATCAGCCTTCGTCAGTATCACTGCGTTTATATATGATGTATGCCTTGTTGCTCAAGACATATCCTGTGGCTGGATTTTTCCATGTCTTTGTGCAGGAACTATGGGTTGTTGGCATCCAACACTCTGAGCTTAAAGACTGATTTTTAAAATTGCTATCTGCAGTATGTAAAAAACTCTTTGATTTCTCACATGCTGTGAGACTGCTTTTTGTTTCCTTTGGTTTTATGCTTTAGCGCTGGACTTTGGGTGTCAGAGTGTGCCAGATACTGGGGTCGTCCTTAAAGCAACTTTCTCTTTCTTTTAGTCATCAATTTTTAGTTGAATGGAACCCCTCTTGACCAAAGTGACCCCAGAAGAACCTTAAAACTGAGTTCCTGGCTGTGACAGGATGGGAGATCAGACACGTTTCATTATACCCCCGTCTCTTATGGTTTAGACACAACAACTGACCAGCATTAATGTCAAATTAGAGATCATAAGGCTGACAGAACAGACCCTTTGTGGCAATAACAAATTATTCGTAAGACCTAAGGCCATGCCAGGCAAGTGTTATGTCATGAACTCCTACACTTAAAGAATAAACTATGTTCTAATTGCCACAGGTTTTTCTATTAATTTTTTGAGACGGAGTTCTGCCCGCCCAGTTTTTCCTTTTTGTTTAGCAGCTAAACAAGCACCAGCTGAGATAAGCAATTTTTTTTTTTTTTTGAGATGAAGTCTCACTCTGTCGCCCAGGCTGGAGTGCATTGGCCCAATCTCGGCTCACTGCAAGCTCCGCCTCCTGGGTTCACACCATTCTCCTGGCTCAGCCTCCCAAGTAGCTGGGACTACAGGTGCCCGCCACCATGCCTGGCTAATTTTTAATAGAGACGGAGTTTCACTGTGTTAGCCAGGATGGTCTCGATCTCCTGACCTTATGAACCACCTGCCTTGGCCTCCCAAAGTGCTGGGATTACAGGGGTGAGCCACCACGCCCAGCCACTTTCTCTTGATAAGAAGACCACTGACTATGAGCTGGTTCTGGCCAGTTTACAGAGGCTAAGCACTCTTGTTCCTTCCTGTCCTGAACAAGCATTTTGACTTATAGGGCCTAACTGTCATAGATTTAAATGTTAAGTCTCCACCTTAGGCCTGGCATGGTGGCTCATGCCTGTAATCCCAGCACTTTGGGAGGCTGACGTGCGTAAATCACCTGAGGTCAGGAGTTCGAGACCAGCCTGACCAACATGGCAAAACCCCGTCTCTACTAAAAATACAAAAATTAGCCGAGTGTGGTGGTGCATGCCTGTAATCCCAGCTACTTGGGAGGCTGAGGAAGGAGAATCATTTGAACCTGGGAGGCAGAGGTTGCAGTGAGCTGAGATGGCGCCACTGCACTCCAGCTTGGGTGCAGAGCAAGACTCCGTCATGAAAAACAAAACAAAAAAAGAGTTAAGTCTCTACCTCAGAGTGAACATGGGTTGTATGTTACATGCATGTTTGTTCAATAAGCATGAGTCAGGATGACCTTCATGATTATTCATAACGCCTCCTGTAACCTGTTGAATATGTACGTTTAGCCAACCTGTTCAGCATCGGGTTCCTACCCCAACCCCTCCTCCTTTGAAGTGCCCGTCTCTGGTCTTTGCCAGAGATTGTAGTTCCTGGCCTGTGGGATGGCCACCTTGCAGGCCTTTAACCCTTTATAAGAAATAAAGTCTCCTCTCCAAATTTCTGGATGTTGTGAGTTCTAAGTTAACAAAGTAAAGAGAAGGAATTTGGGAGACTGACAACTTTGCAAACCAGAGCCACTATAGAAGTTTGAACTTTTACTTAAGAGAGAAATAAATGTCATTCTTGCTTAAGCAACTTTTATACTGGGTATATCAGTCGGGTTGATATATAAAATTAACCATCACTCTGGGTCTCGTTTACAGCAATGGAATTTATTTATTTTTTATTTTTTTTTGAGACAAGGTCTTACTCTGTCAACCATGCTGGAGTGCAGGGGTGTGATCATGGCTTACTGCAGCCTTGACCTCCTAGGCACAAATGATCCTCCCACTTCAGCCTCCTGAGTAGCTGGGACCACAGACACTGGCTAATTTTTAAATTTTTTGTAGGGACAGGGTCTCGCCATCTTGCCCAGGCTGGTCTTGAACTCCTGGGCTCAGGTGATCGTCCCACCTCAGCCTCCCAAAGTGCTGAGATTACAGGCGTGAGCCATCATGCCTGGACACTGTTTTTAAATAGTGAAAAAAAGGACTTGAAGTACTATTTGTGAAGATTGAGACCTCTTGCTACATAGGATTTGGAATCACAGGCTTCTAGAGATGAATTCTTAAGAATTCACATTTTAAAGAAGGAGGAACTGATACCCATAGGAGTTAAATGTCTTAGCTAAGGCTACTCAGTGCTCTGGTGAGAGACAAGGTTTCCACCTTCTAAGCCAGTACTCTTACCCCTAGGCAAAAGGTTCAAGAATGTGCAGGCGCCAGGCTTTAGTAAAATCAGCTATACTAAGCATTGTCAAATGTTTTAGCCAACAACAAAAATAATCAAGATGAAACAAACTTACTTTTTTGATTAAGTGATCACCAGCATTTCATAGACATTTATTTGACAAAGGTTTTGATCCAACAAATGCCATGTACTGTCAAGGTGAGAAAGAAAGAGTACTACCTACCCTGCGGTTGTTCACAACTTAGTGGAGGGGCGGACACGCAATCAAACAATTAGAATACACTCTGTTAAAGCCACATGTACAAAGATCTAGGGTGCTATAGAAATGTGTAAAGCTAGGCCAGGCATGGTGTTGCTCACACCTGTAATCCTAGCACTTTGGGAGGCTGAGGTGGGAAGACAGTTTGAGCTCAGGAGTTTGAGATAAGCCTGCGCAACATAGTGAGACCCTGTCAGAAAGAAAGAAGGGAAGAGAGAAAGAGAGAAAGAAAGGAAGAAAGATAGGAAGAGGGAAAGAAAAAAGAAAAAACAAAGAAAAGAGAAAAAGAAAGAAAAAAGGATGAAAGGAAGAAAGAGAAAAAGGAAGGAAGGAAGGAAAGCTGTGTTTCTCAACTGAGGAATGGTTCCAACCCCTAACCCCAGGAGACATTTGGCAATGTCTGGAGACATTTTTGTTACGACTGGAGAGGGAGGGGGTGGCTACAGGCAACTAGTGTGTAAACGCCAGGGACGTGGCTAAATATCCTAAAATTCACAGGACAGCCCCTCTGACTTAAAAGACTTAGCAGGCCCAAAATATCAATAGGGCTGAGGTTGGTAACCTCTGGTATAGAGTCAGCAAAATCTTCTAGAAGAGACAGGGAAGTGGGTAAAGCTTGGTTTGGGGATGAGGGAGTGGTTAGGGAAGTGTTTAGTAAAGAGATAAAGACGGGGGTGTGGGGGAAGGGAAACTCCCAGCCAAAGGGACAACATGTACAAAGCTGCAGAAGGTGACATATTTGGGCAATCCCAAACATCGGGGAAAGAGCTGTGGTCATTAAGGCTGGACAGGTAGGCAGGAGCCAGACGTGTAAGAAATTATATCGAGTTAGAGGAATTACTGTAAGAAAAACTAGCTGTTTATAAGTCACGCAGGAGCACAGTGTTGGGACATCTCTCTGCGAGCTAAAACTGCTGAAGAAAGCTGTATGAAATGAAGCTTTTCTCATCCTGCTTTCTTAGGGCCTGGTGTTTTCCAGGCCTGTGTTACTGTCTCAGAGACAAAGTCAGGGCTGCTTCACTGGAATATGAGAGGTGAACTAGCTCTTTATTAAAGCCACTCAGCTGGTGTCTTGATAGTGTGATGGGATCATGAACAGGGGTGAGGTGGTTATTTTTCATGAGTTAGGCTTAATATAGGCTGCTGCTGATGTGTATTTCTTCTTTCATAGAGCATCCCTAGTCCAGAAATGGGGAGCTATGAACCTTAAGATTAGACTACCAGTTTGAATCTAAATGAGCTGCCCTCTTCTCCTACAAAAGAAAAGTTGGGCAGGTAGGGTATTGTAATGAAGGTTTCTCTTTCTCTTAAGCAAATGATGATCAAAGCAACTGACAAACTGTCACGGAATCTGTCAGACCTCACTCTGGCCTTGCTGCTTCTCTCCAGCTTCTGAACTTTTCTTCCTTTTGTCATGCTCTGAGCTCATTCCTTGAAAACTAACAGGTCCCTGACTCCTGGTCTGCAGACATCCTGGGTCTGCTGAGCTCTGATTCAAGTGCCTGCCTCTGCCCCTTGGTAGGCTGAAGCTTCATGGAGGTGAGTGATCCTTTTTTTACTTAGCAGGGCTTCTAGGAATAGTGTGGAAAACAGGATCACAGAAGAGGATATGGATTTGGGAGCACAAAAGGAAATTCATGAAGAGACGTATTTAACTTGTGACAGCTGGTAGCTACTATACTCTCTCCAGGCCTTGGAATAACTGATAATTTAGACTAGAGAAGCAGGTAGGAAAGTAATGAAATCCACCAAAACATTTTGAGAAAAATTAAACTACCTACTATACAAAATTTACCTTATCAATGTAATCATTTTGTTTTAGATTTAAAAATTATTATGTATAACTTGGTTTGCTTACAATACCTTCACATTTGATTATTTTGTATTTAAGGCAGAGTCGATACTCAGACAGTAAACATTTTTAATTGAATTCCTTCCTTTAAGACCTCTTCAGAGCTAAAATAAAGGACGTTATATTCTTCTCAAGTTAGTGTTTTCCTGATTGTTAGACAGACAAAAGAAAATGCTTATTTACTACATGAAAGCTTGAAAAACTCACTAAAATTCATCGACAAGAGATGTTGACACAGGGGCCCTTGAATCCTGAGTTATCATCCATTTCCACCAGTTTCCACTTCTTATAAAGTTTAATTTCATTATATTAATCATTAAGATCAGTTTCTAATTTCCTCAATCATAGGACCTTTAGGTTTGTTGTTACTCATCTCTGTCCTTAGCTATTGAAGCAAACAGGGTGATAAGCATTTTGTTTATAATTTCTAGGGGAAAAATAAACACTATTGCCTATACCTACTATATTCTTATGACTTTAAGGCCAAGTCAGTGAAAATAGACACTTTTCCATAATAGTAAAAAAAAACTGTTTGTGTGATAGTGAGCTTCCCATTACTTCAGACGTTCAGGCAGAGGTTGGAAAGGAGTGAATTAAATGGCTTAAAATTTCTTTCAACTCTGAGAAGCTCCGAGAAGTCAGAAAGTTCAGAATCTTTCCTTCTGATGTGAAAATGGCATGACTCGTGAAGCAGGAGTGTGTCTTGCTTTTAGGTTTGAGCTGGCTGTGCCATATCGTTTGTCTCTGTGGAGGAATTGTATTTTTTTGCTCTCAAAGTTAATTATTCATAAAATCTGCCCATCAAAGTTTAAAAACTACTTTGAAGGAATAAAGGTTGAAAAGCAAATGAACTCCCCTTAGATATCTTAACCATGATTTCAAAAGTTTACAACACAAAACCTCTCAGGAAAAAAAAGTCTCTGGTAGAAATTAAGGATTTCTTATGTAAGCTTCCAAAGACTTCATAGCTCTAATCTTTGCCTTTTTTCTGCTCTTTGAGAATATGCACAGTGAACCAAAGGAGGAAGAGATGTACTTTCTTTCTTTGTTTTTTTTTTTTTTTTTTTTTTTTGAGACGGGGTGTCTCGCTCTGTCGCCCAGGCTGGAGTGCAGTGGCCAGATCTCAGCTCACTGCAAGCTCCGCCTCCCGGGTTTACGCCATTCTCCTGCCTCAGCCTCCTGAGTAGCTGGGACTACAGGTACCCGCCACCTCACCTGGCTAGTTTTTTGTATTTTTTAGTAGAGACGGGGTTTCACCAGGTTAGCCAGGATGGTCTCGATCTCCTGACGTCGTGATCCGCCCATCTCCGCCTCCCAAAGTGCTGGGATTACAGGTTTGAGCCACCGCGCCCGGCCTCTTTGTTTTTTTTTTTTTTTTTTTTTTTTAAAGACAGAGTCTCACCCTGATGCCCAGGCTGGAGTGCAGTGGCACCATCTCAACTCACTGCAACCTCGGCCTCCAGGGTTCAAATGATTCTCATGCCTCAGCCTCCTGAATAGCTGGGACTACAGGGGTACACCACCACGCCTGGCTAATTTTTTTTTTTTTTTTTTTTAATAGAGATAGGGTCTCACCATGTTACCCAGGCTTGTCTTGAACTCCTGACCTCAGGTGATCCTCCTGCCTCGGCCTCCCACAGTGCTAAGATTACAGGCCTGGGCCATTGTGCCCTGCTGATGTGCTTTCTTATAAAGTGATTCCTGCCAGCCGCGGCTTTATAAGGATGAATATCAATTCCTGACTCGAGTTTCTCTCTCTCCGCCTTAAGGTTAGACTTGCCCTAAAAGGGGCTGGCAGTAGATGTGCTTCCTAAAAGATTTCCAGGTCCAGAAATTTTAGAATCTCCTTTGGTTTCCAATTCTATGTCTCCCTCTAGCGCAACAGGAAGTTATTGCAGATATTTTGCCTCACAAATTTGATCCATTTAATAAATTCAATTCCACAAAACATATTGATGGGCTTCCTGTTGACTCAATGGTTAATAGGCTTTGGGGTCAAATAAAGAGTTCAAATCTGGGATCCACTACTTAATAATTGTGACTCTGGCAAGATACTTTAAACAATCTAAGCTTCAGTTTCCTTAAATATGTGGTAATAATACCTATCTCATAGGGTTGTTCTGAGATTAAATGAAATGATGTGTGTAAAGCCTCTTCCACAGTGAGTGCTCAGCAAATATTAGCTAATATAATTAATCCCTTGTTTCACAGAAAAGGATATATTATTGAAAGCCAGGGGAACTGGCAAACCTTCAGCTAGCAAGATGAATTAACCATATAAAAAATCAATCAGTCATATAATATCAACAATTAATAACATGAAATATATTTTCATATCATAAAATTAACCCTTTTGAAATTTACAATTCAGTGGTTTTTAGTATATTCACAAAGTTGTACAATTATCAACCCTATTTAATTCCACAACATTTTCGTTACCCCCAAAAGAAATTCCATACCCATTATCAGTCACTTCCCGTTCCTCTTTGCCCCGCCTTGGTAACCACTATATACTTTAAATATACTTTAAAAACGCATTGAGTAAAATTCCTGAGTGATATCCACCTTCAAAAGACACTACATTCACTAGGATTATAAACTGATGCTGGTACATATTCCTTCTCCTAGATTACCTTCAAGTGGCCAGATTCTTCTATACATTTTATCTTATTCAGAATGTATCTCTTTTTAAAGTTTTTGAGACAGCTCTGACTGACCTAAAATGCAGTCTTATTTTGAACTTGTGTATTCCCTGATAGGCATATTTTTCTGGGTTTGGTCTTCTTTTTCATTTATAAAAATAGAGACAGGATCTCACTATGTTGCCCATGTTGGTCTCAAACTCCTGGCCTCAAGCAATCCTCCTGACTTAGCCTCCCAAAGAGGTAGGATTATAGGTATGAGCCACCATACCCTGCCCTAGATTTGGTCTTCTAAGCACATATTGAGGGGGTGGAAAATAAACAGACATTTTTCTCTTCCCTTCCACAGAATTGCCCATTCAGCCTAGTACAAAGAATGAAGTCATCTTCTTTTTAAAGCTTTTATTATCTTTTGGTTAATGTACTTTCTTTTTTTTGAGACGGAGTCTCGCTCTATCCCCCAGGCTGGAGTGCAGTGGAAGCTGCTCCTTCTGGGTTCACGCCATTCTCCTGCCTCAGCCTCCCAAGTAGCTAGGACTACAGGCGCCCGCCACCACACTCAGCTAATTTTTTGTATTTTTAGTAGAGACGGGGTTTCACTGTGTTAGCCAGGATGGTCTCAATCTCCTGACCTTGTGATCTGCCCATCTCAGCCTCCCAAAGTGCTGGGATTATAGGCATGAGCCACCGCGCCCAGCCAGTTAATGTAACCTTTAGTAAATTATTAATATGTAAAAGGATGGAGAATTAAAAATTTTCATTGTACAACAAAACCATGGGGAAGAAGACTAGAAATATGACTTTTCAACATGTTATAGAGAGTTCTAAATTCTGAGGCCCTTTTTAAAAAAAACTAAAAAA
The DNA here is from genome assembly GCF_002776525.5 of Piliocolobus tephrosceles. Lineage (NCBI taxonomy): Eukaryota > Metazoa > Chordata > Mammalia > Primates > Cercopithecidae > Piliocolobus > Piliocolobus tephrosceles. Next base: position 146,511,865 of record NC_045439.1, read on the forward strand.
TTTGTTTTGGTAGGCTATGAAAAACACCAGAAGATTTTGGAAGGCAGAGGAGGGTTGGCGATCATTATTAATAATTAGACTTTGCAACTGATTAGATGATAGGGAAGAAAGAATTGAATAAAATATCTAAAGATAACTCAGATTTCAAAACTGGAAGATTGATGGTACAATAAATACAAATAGGGAAGTCAAGAGATGGAAATGATTTAGGGATAAATATGAGTTCCGTTCCAGTCAGGTTGATTTTCAAGGACCCAGTTGTGGGCTCAAGAGATTTGGGAGTTATCTTTATTTACAGACTGTATATAAAGGTATGGGAATGAATGGCTCACTTGGTAATAACAAAGTGGTTAGAGGCAGAAGAACTAGGACAGTATCGTATTACAAGGGCCAAAGGAAACATTAAATAAGTCAAGGAAGATAGAGATTGACAGTGTCATTAAATAGTGTTTGGCAAACTCTACCTTAGCACCCTAAGAAAAAATTTCAACAGAGTGCTATGGTAGAGGGTCCATTACAAGAGCAGAAATTCAGGCAAGTTACCTTAAGTGAAGAGGTAACTTCGCTTACTTTGAGGATAAACATTTGTTGAGCAAGGCATCCTGCTAGGCACAGAAATCCCAGGAAGAACCAAAGGATAGTGCTGTGGTTAACATAATACAGCCATTCTCCACATTTGTTTCTCTCTGTAATTCTCGTCTTTGCCAACTAACTGGCTCTCTCCACTCTGCATCTCTGCATTTCTTCTGATTTCTGTTTAAAATTTATCTCCTTTATTCTGTTTTATCTTTCAAGTCCTAAGCGCTACCTCATGGCAGTCTTTAAACTTTTGCTCTTACTTTCGACTTCTGGATTCTCCCTTTGTTCAAAGGTTCAAATTCATGAAAAGTTCTGGTTTGCCGGATCATCTTTTTGTATTAGGTCATGTCTTGGATTGCTGGACAGCCTATGAAATGAGTTTGAAGCCCATCTGTGGCCTAGGAGAGGGAGTGGAGGCCACATGGTGTGTGTAGGCCCAACCTTTAGCATGTACTATGGGAAAGACAGCTACTGTGATTAAGACATCAAGCAGGTATTAGGAATCAATCTTAGGTTAAAATTCAAGTGTGCAAAGAATAGCACTTCGTATTTTCTATAACACTGCTAAATATTGGCTTTGTGTTCCCATTCCTGTGGGCTGGAGATAAATTTGTCATCTTTCAGGAAAGGCATCCACACTGATAAATGCTGAAAGTCCATTACCCAATCTAGACAAGTTGATATATTGAGGACATTTTGAAATATTCTGCCTACCCCCAGCACATGTGCAGGCACACACACCCACACCTTTCTTTAAATATACAGAAACGTTAAAGTGTCAAAAACGATTTAAGTGTTAGTTTTTGTTTGTTTGTTTGTTTTTTGTTTTGAGACGGAATCTTACTCTGTCGCCAGACTGGAGTGCAGTGGTGCAGTCTCAGCTCTCTGCAACCTCTGCCTCCTGGATTCAAGTGATTCTTCTGCCTCAGCCTTCCGAGTAAGTGGGACTACAGGCACCCGCCACCACGCCTGGCTAATTTTTTGTATTTTTAGTAGAGACGGGGTTTCACCATGTTGGCCAGGATGGTCTCAATCTCTTGACCTCATGATCCACCCACCTCGGCCTCCCAAAGTGCTGGGATTAAAGGCGTGAGCCACCACACCCAGCCTTAAGTGTTAGTTTTTAAATGGTGGATTAAAAACTGATTATTCCCCTTCTCTTAGAAACTCATCCTTCTTTAAGTCAAAAACCACAAGGAGAATGAAAAATAGACAAACAATTTGCAATGAAACTAGAGACATCAAATAGCTTGGACTACAATCTGTGAGGAAAGACTGCCAAACATAGTGAAAGTCAAGCAGGAATGTGAGGGAGGATGCCTAGGGATGCGGACCTTACATGAAGGGAGGTGGCACTTTTCCAAAGAAAGTACCCCATCCTGTTGGCCATGACCCATAAGCCCTGGTACAGAACAAAGAGAACAGGCAAGTAGGCTTAAGCTGGGCTTTCCTGCAACCATTTGTTACACAGATTTGAGATAATAGGAAAGGTGAAGTTGAACAAGGACAAATATGCCATATTTTCAGAAAACAGTCTGTGGCTGATGTAGAATGGAGGAGACTCTGCATTGCAAACAATGCTGCAGTGTTGATCACGGGGATAAAAGAACCCATGGAACATTGTTTTATAAAGAAAACAGCCTCAAATATAACCTTGCCTCCATCTTCATACAAGTCTCTTGCAAATAGCTGATTCAGGAAGAATTCACCTCATTCAAAGATATTTAGAGAAATAAAAAATAAATAGCACCTATAAAACAACAACGGGAGAAAATGTCCAAAGCAAAGCACAGAAAGTTATGGAGTTAGAAGATATGTAAAAGAAATTAATAGAAATAAAAACTGGAGTGAGAAGCTTCAACATCTGTCTGATAAGAGTTTCAGAAAAAGAGGCTACAGAGAATGGTTGAAAGGCAACATTCAAAGAGAAGATGGCCATATTAGGTCCAGACAGGCAAGACCCAGGTTTGGGGAGATCAGATATCAGTAACAGGGAACACAGGCTATGTGGGAAACTATGGAGCAAAGGGCTAGAGACTCAAGCAAAAGCATTTTAACAACAGAAGTGAGAATCTAGATATGGAATGAGGGCAATATAAATAGTTTTTAATGAGAATGGAATTTGATCATGAAGCAAAGAATGTTTAGACATGTTCCCCTGGCTAGAATAAATCTGAATATAAGGGAAACTAAGCCCATAAGGAGAGGTAAATATAAACTTCTAACTGGGAATGGGCAGGGTTAGGAATGAGGAACAGAGCAGTTCTGGATACTCCAATTCTCAAGTGGACGTATGGCAGATGGAAATAGCTCTGGCCTTCAGGATAGAGTTCTTTGAATTTCCTGATTCCACCAAAGACTTGAGTATCGGAGCAAGTTCGTACTCCTCTGAGCTCCAGTTTTCCTCTCAAGAACAGGAGAGTAACCTCTGGACAAACTCTCAGGGATTTTGCCTCAGAATACATCTTCTGTCTGTATTTTTATCCTTCAGAGGAAGATGATATGCAAGTTGAAAATAGAAGCCTGGGACTTCTAGTTGCACTTTGCTCTGGTTCCATAAATGTAGTAAAGGTCCAGATATGAGCAGCTCATGGTCAAAGCCTCCATGTTATTCATTTCTTTTTTTTTTTTTTTTTTGAGACGGAGTCTTGCTCTGTCGCCCAGGCTGGAGTGTGGTGGCCCGATCTCAGCTCACTGCAAGCTCCGCCTCCCGGGTTTACGCCATTCTCCTGCCTCAGCTTCCCGAGTAGCTGGGACTACAGGCGCCTGCCACCTCGCCCGGCTAGTTTTTTGTATTTTTTAGTAGAGACGGGGTTTCACCGTGTTAGCCAGGATGGTCTCGATCTCCTGACCTCGTCATCCGCCCGCCTCGGCCTCCCAAAGTGCTGGGATTACAGGCTTGAGCCACCGCGCCCGGCCCATGTTATTCATTTCTATGCCCTAGGAAGTATGGGCATAGAAACAAAGCTGGCATCACTGAATGTTTATTTACACCATTAGACCTTTAGGCACTGAGATTGAAGTCACTTCTGGTGGCTATTCATCAAATAGTAGCGCACCCTGGAAGACATTATGTAGCATCCTGCAAAGCGGGATATTATTCAATGTAAAAATTCTGGCTCTGGGCCCGGCGTGGTGGCTCATACCTGTAATCCCAGCACTTTGGGAGGCCAAGGTGGGTGGATCACTTGAGGTCAGCAGTTTGAGACCAGCCTGGCCAACATGGTGAAACCCCATCTCTATTAAAAATACAAAAAATTAGCCAGGTATGGTGGCACATGCCTGTAATCCCAGCTGCTTGGGAGCCTGAGACAGAAGACTCGCTTGAACCTGGGAGGCAGAGGTTGCAGTGAGCAGAGATCGTGCCATTACACTCCAGCCTAGGTGAAACAGTGAGACTTTGTCTCAAAAAAAAAAAAGTCAAATGGCTTCAATTTATTATTATTAATTTTTTGAAACAGGTTCTTACTTTGTCACCCAGGCTAGAGTGCAGTGGCATGATCTAGGCTCACTGCAGCCTCAACGGCCCAAGTTCAAGCAATTCTCTAGCCTCAGCTAGTCTCCTGAGTAGCTGGGATTCCAGGCACGCGCCACCACGCCCAGCTTTGTTTTTTTTGTTTTTTGTTTTTGGTAGAGACAGGGTTCCACCATGTTGCTCAGGCTGGTCTCAAATTCCTGGGCTCAAGCGATCCACCTGCCTTGGCCTCCCAAGGTGCTGGGATTACAGGTGTGAGCCATCGTGCTCGGCCTATAGCTTCCATTTTTTCAAAAATTGAGGTAAAATTCATACAACATAAAGTTAATATTTTAAAATGTACAATTCAGTGGCATTTAGTGCATTCACCATGGTGTATAATAATCACCTCTATCTAGTTTCAAAACATTTTTGTTCTCCCAAAAGGAAACCCCATGCCCAGTCACTTCCAGTGATATGAATAGTCACTCCCCATATCTCCTTCTCTCCAGCCCTGGCAACCAATAATCTGCTGTTTCTATAGACTTACCTGTTCTGTATATTTCCTATAAATTGAATCGTATAATATGTGACCTTTTGTATCTGGGTTTTGTCACTTAGCATAATGTTTTTGAGGTTCATCCATGTTGTAGCATGTATGAGTACTTTATTCCCTTTTCTGACTGAATAATCTTCCATTGTATGAGTATGGCACACTTTTCCATTCATTAGTTAATGTGCATTTGGATTGCTTCCACCTATGCCTATTGTGAATAGTGCTGCTATTAACACTTATGTACAAGTTTTTGTTTGAATATCTGTTTTCAGTTCTTTTGGGTATATTCCTAGAAGTGGAATTGGTAGGTCTTAGGGTAATTTTTTGTTTACCTTTTTGAGGAACTGCCAAACTCATTTCCACAGTGGCTGCACCAATTTATATTCTCAATTAATGATGTACAAGAATCCATTTCTCTGTATCACCAATACTTATTTTCCATTTAAAAATTATAGTAATATTAGCGAGTGTGAAGTGGTATTTCATTGTGGCTTCGATTTGAATTTTAGTAATGACTAGTAATACTAAGTATCTTCCCATGTGCTTGTCGGTCATTTGTTTATCTTCTTTGGATAATTGTCTATTCAAGTCCTTTGTCCATTTTAAAAATTGGGTTGTGTATCTTTCTGCTACTGAGTTCTAAGGGTTCTTTATTTTGAATACCAGACTTTATCTGGTATAGGATTTGCAAATATTTTCTCCCATTCTGTAAGTTGTCTTTTAACTCTTTTGCAAAAATGAAACTAAAAATAGTTTGTTTTGTGTGATGTCTTTATCAGTCTTTAGGACCAAGATAAGCTAGCCTCGCAGAATGAATTAGGAAGTGTTCCCTACTGTTTTTTTGGAAGAGTTTGAGAAAGATTGGTATTAATTCTTTAAATAGTCGGTAGGATTACCAGTGAAACCATCTGGTCCTGGGCTTTTCTTCGTTGGGAGGATTTTGATTACTGATCTACTCTCTTTACTTGGTATAGGTCTGTTCAGATTTCCTATTTCTTCTTGAGTCAGTTTTGGTAGTTGATGTGTTTCTGGAAATTTTTCCATTTCATCTGGGTTGCTCATTTGTTGGCATACAATTGTTCATAGTTTCTTATAATCCTTTTTTATTTCTGTAAGATCTGTACTAATTTACCCACTTTCATTTCTGATTTTAGTGATTTAAATCTCTCTTTTTTTCTTTATCAGTCTACTTAACGGTTTCTAAATTTTGTGGATTTTCCCTCCAAAGAATTGCATTTTTATTTCATTAATTTTTCTCTATTGTTTTTCTATTCTTTTATTTTGCTTCTTTTCTTTTGCCTTTTTTTTTTTTTTCTTTTTTTTTTTTTTTTTTTTTTTTT
>NC_045439.1:146517893-146555104 GCF_002776525.5 Piliocolobus tephrosceles
TTTTTTTTTTTTTTTTGAGACAGGGCCTCACTCTGTTGCCCAGGCTACAGTGCAGTGGCACGATTATGGCCCACTGCAGCCTTGACCTCTGGGGCCCAAGTGATTCTCTCACCTCAGTCTCCCAAATATTTGGGGTTGCAGGTGCATGCATCACACCTGGCTTTTTTTTTTTTTTTTTTTTGAGATGGAGTCTTGCTCTGTCACCCAGACTGGAGTGCAATGGCACGATCTCAGGTCACTGCAACCTCCCCCTCCCAGGTTCAAGTGATTCTCCTGCTTCAGCCTCCTGAGTAGCTGGGATTACAGGCACTCGCCACCACGCCCAGCTAATTTTTGTATTTTTAGTAGAGATGGGGTTTCACTATGTTGGCCAGGCTGGTCTTGAACTCCGGACCTCAGGTGATCTGCCCACCTCGGCCTCCCAAAGTGCTGAGATTACAGGCCTGAGCCACCACACCTGGCCTTTTAAAAAATTATTATTTATAATTTTTAGTAGAGATGATGTCTTACTGTGTTGCCCAGGCTGGTCTCAAACTCCTGGGTTCAAGTGATCCTTCTGCTTTGGCCTCCCAAAGTGCTGGGATTACAGGCATGAGCCACCATGCTCTGCCTCTATTCTTTACTCTTCCCTTCTGCTAGCTTTGGTTTGGCTTGTACCTCTCTTTCTAGTTTTAGGGAAAATTTTGGTTATTGATTTGTGGTCTTTCTTTTTTAATGTAGGTGTTTATAGCTATAACTTTCCTTGTTAGCACTGTTTTCACTGTATCCCATAAGTTTTGGCATGCTGTGATTTTTGTTTGTTTTTGAGACAGGGTCTTGTTTTGTCACCCATGCTGGAGTGCGTAGGTGTGATCTTGACTCACTGCAACCTCCACTTCCTGGGTTCAAGTGATCCTCCTACCTCAGCCTCCCCAGTAGCTGGGACCATGGACAAAAATGCCCAGCTAATTTTTTTTTTCTTTTTGTATTTTTGGTAGAGGCAGAGTTTCACTAGTTTGCCCAGGCTGGTCTCGAGGTCCTGAGCACAAGTGATTGGCCTACCTCAGCCTCCCAAAGTGCTGGGATTAGAGGTGTGAGCCACTGTGCACAGCCTGCATTTTTGTTTTTACTCATCTCAAAGTACTTTCTAATATTACTTGTAATTTCTTCTTTGACCAATTGGTTAAGAGTGTGTTGTGTGTTAATTTTCACATATTTATGAATTTTCCAGTTTTCCTTCTGTTATTGATTTTTAGTTTCATTCCATTGTAGTAAGAGATATTTTGTATGATTTTAATCTTTTTTTTTTTTTCCGAGGCAAGGTCTTGCTCTGTCACCCAGGCTGGAGTACAGTGGCACAACCTTGGCTCACTGCAGTCTCGACCTCCTGGGCTCAAGCAATCCTCTCACCTCAGCCTCCTGAATAGCTGGGACTACAGGCATGTGTCACCATGACCAGCTAATTTTTGTACTTTTTTTTGGAGAGATAGGGTTTCATCATGTTGCCCAGGCTGGTCTCGAACTCTCGAGCTCAAGCAATCCACCTACCTTGGCCTCCCAAAGTTTTGGGATTACAGGCATGAGCCACTGTGCCTGGCTGGTTTTCATCTTTTAAAAATGTATTGAGACTTGTTTTCTGACCTAGCATATGGTCTATCCTGGAGAATGTTCCATGTACACTTAAGAAAAATGTGTATTCTGTTGTTGTTGGATGAAGTGTTCTTTATATGTCTATTAGGTCTAGTTGGCTTACAGTGTTGTTCAATTCTTCTGTTTCCTTACTGATCTTCTATCTTGTTGTTCTGTCCATTATTGAAACTATGGGGTATTGGAATTTACAAGTATTATTGTAGAACTATTTCCATCTTCAGATCTGTCTCTTTTTGCTTCACATTTTTTGAGGCTCTGTTGTTGGGTGTGTATATGTTTATAATTGTTTTATCTTCTTGATGGATTGACCCATTTATCATATCCTTGATAATGTCCTTCTTTGTATTGTTGTAACAAGTTTAACAATTTTTACCTTAAAGTCTATTTTACCTTTTATTAGTAGAGCTACTCCATCTTTTTTGGGTAAATATTTGTATGGATTATCTTTCCAACTTTTTACTTTCAACTTGTTTGTGTATTTGGTTCTAAGGTGAGTCTCCTGTAGATAGCCTATAGTTGGTTCATATTATTTTTATCCATTTTCCTAATCTCTGCCTTTCAATCAGAAGTTAATCTATTTCATCTGAAGTAATTACTGATAAGGAAAGACTTGCCTGTGCCATTTTGTTATTTATTTTCTATATGTGCTTTTTTTGTTTCTAAATTCCTTCATTACTTCCCTTTTTTGTGATTAATTGATTTTTTCTAGCATAACATTTTGATTCCTTTCTCTTTTCGTTTTCTTTATATTGCTTAGTAGTTTTTTCTTTAGTAGTTACCTGAGGGTTATAATTAGTCAACTTTATAATGATCAAGGGTGAATTAATGCCAACTTAGTTTTAATAGTACAAAGCAAAAGATTTTACTATAAAAACTCTGCTCCTTTTCAGCTCTGTTCTCTCCTTTTTGTTGTTATTATCACAAATTATCTCTTTATACATTACATATCCATTAACATACATAACTATTGCTATGTGCGTTTGTCTTTTAAATTGAATAGGGGAAAAAGAAGAGTCAGAAACCAAAAACTGCCTTATTGGACTTTACCTATGTAGCTACTTTTTCACTGGTCTCTATTTATTTATATGACTTTGAGGTACTTCCTAGTTTCCTTTCCCGAGTAGCTGGGACTACAGGTGTGAGTCACTGCACCAGCTTCTGTATTTGTATTTCTGAAATGTGTGTAGTTTTTCTTGAGACGGAGTCTTGCTCTGTTGCCCAGGCTGGAGCACAGTGGCACAATCTCGGCTCACTGCAAGTTCTGCCTCTGGGTTCATGCCATTCTCCTGCCTCGCCTCCTGAGTAGCTGGGACTACAGGCACCCGCCACCATGCCCGGCTAGTTTTTTGTATTTTTAGTAGAGACGGGGTTTCACCTGTATTAGCCAGGATGATCTCGATCTCCTGACCTCATGATCCGCCCACCTTGGCCTCCAAAGTGCTAGGATTACAGGCTTGAGCCACCGTGCCCGGCCTGAAATGTGTTTTTTAAAAAGGAGTGAAGAGGACCCTGGATGGTTGATGATATAATACTACTGACTGAGGAATCTGATTGATTTTCCAATTCTCCATACATAATTTCTAGAAAACAAAAATAAAATAAAGTTTATAACTAGTAGAGCAGAAGTTGAAAACAAAACTTTCAACAGATACATGGGGAAAGTGGGTAAAGAGAGAGATGTACAACAAAGTACATTTCTTTGATTTAGTACTGTTTCTTCCTCTGCTTTGATTCTTCATTAAAGTTTAAATAGCATCATATGCTATAATGTCAGAAAACACTCAATTTACTGGTTCACTTTCAAAGGGCAGATTATGTGCTTTTACTTTAGTTGTGCCAAATTTCAGCTCCTTTAGGAATGGAGCCCATCATCCTGGAGTGTTAAAATGGGCAAAAAGAAAGATAAACTCATTTTAGCTGTTCTTTTCTAAAGGTATCCTCCAACCCCTCCTCCAACATCAACCCAGGCAACTATGTTGAAATGAACGATTCAATCGCCCACCTACCTTCTAAAGTGGTGATACAAGATATTACTATGGAGCTACACTGTCCACTGTGCAACGATTGGTTTCATGACCCACTGATGCTAAGCTGTGGCCACAACTTCTGTCAAGCCTGTATCCAAGACTTCTGGAGGCTGCAAGCAAAGGAAACATTCTGTCCTGACTGTAAGATGCTATGTCAGTATAGCAACTGTACATTCAACCTTGTACTGGACAAGTTGGTAGAGAAGATTAAGAAGTTACCCCTACTCAAGGGCCATCCACAGTGCCCAGAGCATGGAGAGAACCTGAAACTGTTCAGTAAACCAGATGGGAAACTGATCTGCTTTCAATGCAAGGATGCTCGGTTGTCTGTGGGGCAGTCTAAGGAGTTCCTGCAAATCTCTGATGCTGTCCATTTCTTCACGGTGGGTGAGCCCTGGGCCTTGAACAATCCCTTAGAAAAACTAGGAAAAATATTTTGTAGGGCTTCTTCTTTCTTCCAACCCCATCCCTTTATTCAAATGATGATTAGAAAACCCAGACTGCTCAGAAAGTACAACGTATCTTGCAAAGTTCTTTTTCTAGAGTTGCTGCTTATAGGAAAGGAACAGTGGAGGAGCCCTAGCTTACTCCCTCAATTTAAATCTGTACCTAAACTCTGCCATGGTAGCACTCTGCTAAACACTGTGTAGAATATAGATATATAAGATATTGCTCTTGTTATTCAAAAATTCAAAAATTGGTTAAGTTTAAAATGAAGAAAACAACAGAAGCAATGTAAGATAGTCTACTATTAAAAGTTAAATTTTGTCACATTTGTAATTCTTAAGGGTTTAGAATTTCTGAAATGATTAGAGAAAGATGAAATTGTCAGGGGACATATAGTGAAAGAAAGGGAAAGGACTTGAATTGGGAAATCATTTGGATTTGGAAGGGCAGAAGGAAGAAACAAGTGTTCCAAGTGAGAACAACATAAGTAAAATTATAGATTCCGAGAATAGTATATAACTAGAGTGGAAAATGTGTAGAGTTCTATTCCTTTCTTCAAACCCCTGTAGCTAGCTACTAAGAGAAAAACTAAGTTTTAAGCTGTAATTCTTTTTTTTTTTTTTTTTTTTTTTTTTTTGAGATGGGGTCTCACTATGTTGCTCAGGCTGGTCTCAAACTCCTGGACCCAAGTGATCCTCCCATCTCAGTCTCCCAAAGTGCTGAGATTACAGATGTGAGCTGCCACACCTGGCCTTTTTTTTCTTTTCTTTTTCACAATTCTTGAACGAGACAAGAACTATGATACAAGGGAAGGGGAAGATTTTTGCAGCAAGAGCTTGCTTTTTTCTTGCACACTGGGGCCTTGGGGAAGGTGTTGTTTATGGTCGTTCATCTCCCGAGTCAGTCTGGGTTAATTCTATTTGTTATTCCCAGGAGGAGCTTGCCATCCAACAGGGTCAACTGGAGACAACTCTGAAGGAGCTTCAGTCCCTGAGGAACATGCAGAAGGAAGCTATTGATGCTCATAAGGTGAGGAGCAAGAAAGAGGGGTTATGAGATAGAACTGGAACACACCCTCCATGTAACTTCAGCTATGGGTACAAAGGTGCCTAACATATATTATCAACACACTAAATGGTACCTAGGCTATAGAATTGGAAAACTGAGACTGTGGGGTGGAAAGGAATATGGTGGTGGAGTAGGTTCCTAATAGCTGATCAACAGAGCAGATTAACCTTTCCCCTAATATGCTGATCTTTTTGATGGTTCAGTCACCAGGTGACTGTTGTGGGATTGAAATGTGTCTGGTCTTTGGCTTTATCTACGGCAAAAAAAAAAAAAAAAAAAGGAATTTATAAAAAAAAAAAAAATCAATCACTAAAGATTGCTATGTCCAAAGAAATACATTTATTTCCTTTGAGTTTGTAACCAGACACCTCTGGACTAGGTCTCCAAGGTTGTAAGCTTTTTCCATCTGATTTGATCTTTCTTAGCTTCTCCAAACTAAATAAAGCTATTGTCTTCACTTTCAACTTCATAGACACTCTAGGACAACATTAATGGCTAGAGATCTGGCAAAGCAGCCCCTAGGCTGGGGGTGCTAAATTGGACGTTCTGTTTCTTTATTCATTATTCTATGGAGAAGAGCATTCTCAGGTATTTGGCATCTGGAAGAAAAAATATGTAGACTCAGGGAAAGAAGATGGATATATGGAAGTAATGGTGTCTCCAGAAAATCTTGTTCCTGTTGTAAAAGTTCCTATTAGTGTGAGCATTCATTCATTCATTTAACAAATATTTATTGAGTGGGTCATAATACTAGATATTGGGGATGGGAGACAGCTATTAATTAAATAGTCCCAACAGTAATAATAAAATAACAACTGTGATAAGTACTATAAATGAAAGTATAGGGTATGATGATAGCATATAAATGGAGAACATAATCTAGACTGGGGGAGTTGTGTTCTCTGAAGAAGTCACTTATTAAAAATTGAGAATTGAAGGATAAGTAACTCACCCAAGTGAACTGGGTGGAGATATGAAGGAGATGGCCTGGAGAAGAATGTTCTAGGACTAGAAAACAGCATATGGAAAAGTCCTGAGACAGAAAGTTAGCTGCTATGTTAAACAGAGAAAAGGCCAATAAAGCTGTAACATGCTAAGCAAGATGATACTGAAGAGGTGGATATGGGCTTACTGTAACCTCAAACTCTTGGGCTCAAGAAATCTTCCCACCTCAGCCTCCTGAGTATCTGGGACTAGTTCGCCACACCTGGCTAATTATTTTATTTTTGGAGAGACTGGGTCTCACTATGTTGCCCAGTCTTGAACTCCTGTTCTAAGCAATCCTCCCAGCTTGGCCTCCATAAGTGTTGTAATTACAGGTATGAGCCACTGTGCCCAGCCAAGACTATCTTAAGGGTGCAATAATAATTATGAACCATGGAATCCAAGCTAGATAAGAGAGGACATGAAGGTAGAAATTCCTGAATAGAAATGGAGGGATCGGTGAATAGGAGGTTTCAAAGAGATCCAATAATTGTTGCAATAGGAGTATCTGAGTGGGCCTGGTGCATAAAAAGTTATTTTGGAGATGACACAATTGCTGGGGGTGATAAAATCCTAGGTGAGACTATAGGAATGAATCAATAAATGCAAAAATCACTAGACATGAGGAGAATGAGGAACTGAGAAGCCAGGATGTCAAATAGTTTACCTGTGAGGATGTTGAGTTCACCCAAGGAAAAAGCTGCAAGTGTAACAGTGGCGTTCCCCAAGTTCTGATTTCTGGATAAGGACAGTTCTTCCAGCCTCCCAATACCCTCAGTCTAACAGTACCACTTGGCAGCTTTTGGTTTACCAATCTAGGGGGGTATTATCATTCATTCTAGAATGTTTGATTAACTCCATAGTCTTATTTAATATGGCATTGGTTACCATCTCAGTACTGCAATAGGAAACTAGAGGTCACTTTTACCTATTTCGTCCTGAACTACTAAATTAGTTGGAAAAGGAGTAAGTCTCCCAAAGGACTCATTTTAGTATGGTTGAATTTGATATTCAGTAGCCATTTGTATACATTTTTCTGTGATGGTATTTCCCAAGTGTGTGAGTGTTGGTGGTGTGGGTCTCCATCCCCAAGCATTAGTCTTTGTAATAACTATAGTGATAATCATGGAGGTTTCCAGGAAAACAAGCTACATCTGCAGCAACACGTGTCCATGGAGTTTCTAAAGCTGCATCAGTTCCTGCACAGCAAAGAAAAGGACATTTTAACTGAGCTCCGGGAAGAGGGGAAAGCCTTGAATGAGGAGATGGAGCTGAATCTGAGCCAGCTTCAGGAGCAATGTCTCTTAGCCAAGGATATGTTGGTGAGCATTCAGGCAAAGACGGAACAACAGAACTCCTTCGACTTTCTCAAAGTGAGAATCCACACCAATATGATTATGGGTACCTTCCTACCTAGAGGGGGGAAGAGGTTTGGAAAGAATGCAGAAGTGGCTTTTCACATCCAGGGAAAACAAAACAAAACAGTGAAGTAGTGCTTTTAAGATTCTCTGGAAGAAAAGGAGGCGGCTACTTCAGCTATATGCACAGCAGAAAGCTTTACTTTCATCCTCTTAGGAAATAAGATTTTTAAATTCCATTATTAATAGTATATATTAATGGTTTAATATTTTTCCATACTTGATGCTTTATTTCTCAAAAATAAAAAATTTGCCGCATGAGTTGTGTCTTTGGCTCTCAGCAATCATAAGTTGACCTGTCTGAAAAGCTGTTTTCTAAACCTTTGCTTTCTTAAGCTTCACCTCTAAAGAGGCGTTGGTTACCATCTCAGCACTCAGAAGTTTAATTAGCTACAGTAAGGAAAAGTGGCCTTGGGACTGGGATACCTACTGTGTTTTCCTTCTGAGACTATTTGAAAGCATAGGTAAAGATAGCTTAACCTTAAGTACTGTCTTACTGGCTTCTGTCTTGCTCCCTGTAGAAGGGAACTCTAGAAAGAGCAAAAGATCAGTTTAACCTGGGTTAGGATAAGGGATGAAGATTAGAAAAAGTGTAGGAAGGATGAAAGAAGTTGGTAGAGGTGAGTTGGGGACCATCTGCACAAATTCTGGTGGTGGCTGGTATCACCAAAGAAATTTGGGGAGTTGATGAACAGGCATCTGATGTCTCTCTTTCTTGTTTCTTCTAGGACATCACAACTCTCTTAGATAGGTAAGTGTTTCCCTATGGCACTCTTAATATCATTCCCTGAGTCTCTGGAGGATGTCTAAGGAGAAATGATTTATGTCCCCTGCAGCTTGGAGCAAGGAATGAGGGTGCTGGCAACCAGAGAGCTTATTTCCAGAGAGCTGAACCTGGGCCAGTACAAAGGTCCTATCCAGTACATGGTATGGAGGGAAATGCAGGACACTCTCTGTCCAGGTATCAGTGGGTAGTAACTATGGGTTCTTGAGGCTCCTAATCTATGTTTAATCTGTGGGACTTCTTCTGTGGCCCTAATTAGGTTTTTATAGTCTGGGATAGGGAAGGGGTACAGTTTGGCCAAAAGGAGGCTAGTTGGTACGACTGAATTTCTTCTAGTGCTATGACCTAAGAATTTATGACTTTGTGCTCGTAAACAGATACGAGTTTGATATCAGGATTACTCGTTAGCCTATGATTTTGACTGTTTTATGAAATATGGCAACAGCCAAAATTTTATCTTGTTTTACTAAATCAGCTATATGAATCCCAGGGGCTTCTCTGCTCTGAAGGAGGAGAAGGTTTCTGTACATACTCTTTGTATGTACACTGGGTCTTTACAGTTTCTCTTGTACTTGATGTTCATAGTGTAGAACATTTTAGAAGATTGTTTAGATCTTCAGTGCTTCAGAAGAAAACCAGTAATTTAAATAAACGTACCTAAGAAGGACACTAAGTTTTTGTGTTCCTGCAGATACCAAAGGACTGGGCAAGACAAAACAACACACATGGCATTTTAAGAACATCAAATAAAGTTCTAAATAAAAATCTTTATAGAAATAAAATTCTAAACAGAGTTTTTATAGAATTCACAGACTCATTGTTATTATTGTTTATGGTTATTGATTTAATGAGAAATCACAAATATATCCCTGATATAATGAAAAATCACAAATTTTTCCAGGTAATTGACATTGAAAAAAATCAACTATACTGAGACATAGTTAACATAGAGTAAAATTAACCAATTTTAAGGACACAATTTGATGAGTTCTGATGTATACACACATTTAGGTAAACATCTCCATAATCAAAATATGGAAGATTTTTATCACTCCCAAAAGTTCCTACATGCCCCTTTGCAATCAGTCTCTTCCTTCTAATCTCAGGCTCTAACATTCACTGATATGTTTTATTTCACTTTAAATGTGTCTTCTAAATTTTTATCTAAGTGATAGCATACATTATGTAGTGTTTTGTGTCTGTTTTTTTTTTTTCACTTAGTATAATTTTTTTTGTATTTATTTATTTATTTATTTATTTATGTATGTATTTTGAGATGGAGTCTCACTCCGTTGCCCAGGCTGGAGTACAGTGGCACCTTCTCGGTTCACGCCAAGCTCCGCCTCCTGGGTTCACGCCATTCTCCTGCCTCAGGCACCCAAGTAGCTGGGACTACAGGCGCCCCCCACCACGCCTGGCTAATTTTTTGGATTTTCAGTAGAGACGGGGTTTCACCGTGTTAGCCAGGATGGTCTCGATCTCCTGACCTTGTGATCTGCCCACCTCGGCCTCCCAAAGTGCTGAGATTACAGGTGTGAGCCACCATGCCCGGCTGCATAATGCTTTTTGAGCACTTATGTTGTTCCATGTATCAATAATCATGATTATTCATTCAATTTACTTATTCATTTACCAATTGATGGACATGGGATAATCCATGGTAGTTTTATCCATCCTGCAATTAATGAAAGTCCATTTCTCTATATCCTTTCCAAAACTTGACATTGTCGATCTTTTTAATTTAGACCATTTTACTGAATGTATGGTAGTATCTTTTTGGTGGAAGGGTGGGACAGAGTCTCACTCTGATGCCTGGGCTAGAGTACAGTGGTGCATCTCAGCTCACTGCAACCTCTGCCTTCGAGGCTCAAGTGATTCTTGTGCCTCAGACTAACGCGTAGCTGGAATTACAGGCGTGCACTGCCATGCCTAGCTAATTTTTGTATTTTTAGTAGAGACGAAGTTTTGCCATGTTGGTCAGGCTGATCTTGAACTCCTGGTCTCAAGTGATCCATCCACCTCAGCCTCCCAAAGTGTTGGAATTACAGGCGTGAGCTGTGGTGCCCAGCTGCGTATCCCTAATGAGCAACCCTGCTGAGCATCTTTTCATGTGCTTCCTTGCCATTCATATATTTTTTTGGTTGTGTTCAATCTTTTGTTTATATTTTTATTAAATTGTTTTATTATTAAGTTGTAAAGAATACAAATCCTTTATCAGATATATGTTTCTTAAATACTTTCTCTCCATGGCTTGCCTTTTTTTCTTTTCTTTTCTTTTTTTTTTTTTTTTTTTTGAGATGGAGTCTTGCTGTGTCACCCAGGCTTGAGTGTGGTTCAATCTCGGCTCACTGCAAGCTCCACCTCCCAGGTTCACGCCATTCTCCTGCCTCAGCCTCCTCCTGAATAGCTGGGACTACAGATGCCCGCCACCACGCCCGGATAATTTATTTTGCATTTCTAGTAGAGATGTGGTTTCACCATATTAGCCAGAATGGTCTCAATCTCCTGACATCATGATCCACCCGCCTCGGCCTCCCAAAGTGCTGGGATTACAGGCATGGGCCACCGCGCCTGGCCGCTTTTTCATTTTCTAACATGGTTGTTCAAAGAACAAACATTTTAAATTTGAATACAGTACAATTTACCAATTGAGTCACTGACTGGTCATAAAAATCCTCAAGATGCTGCACGTATTTTACAGCTCTATTATTTAGGTGAATACACTCTTAAGATTGTTATTATCTTTTGATGATTCAATCTCACTAAAATTATAAAATGTTCATCTTTATCCCTGTTAACAATTCCTTTTTCTGAAGTCCGTTTTTTTTTTGTTTGTTTGTTTGTTTGTTTTTTCTTTTGAGACAGTGTCTTGCTCCGTCGTCCAGGCTGGAGTACAGTGGCACGATCTCAGTGAGCTGCAAGCTCCGCCTCCTGGGTTCACACCATTCTCCTGCCTCAGCCTCCCGAGTAGCTGGGACTACAGGCGCCCGCCACCATGCCCGGGTAATTTTTAGTATTTTTATTAGAGGCGAGGTTTCACTGTGTTAGCCAGTATGGTCTCGATTTCCTGACCTCGTGATCCACCTGCCTCGGTCTCAAAGTGCTGGGATTACAGGCATGAGCTACCACGCCCGGCCCTGAAGTCTGTTTTGTCTAATACAGTATTGGCACTCTGGTTTTCTTTAGATTTGTTTCTTTAATCAATCAAAATTATCTGTTTGTACAATACATGTTTTCCCATCACCTTACTTTTAACTTGTGTTTTCATATTTTAGGTATGTTTTATGTAGCAGGCATATAGTTTAGTCTTGCTTTTTTACTCAATCTGACAATCTCTGTCTGTTAATTGAAGTGTTTTGACCTTTACATTTAATGTTATTAGTATGACTGGGCTTAAATCAACCATTTTGGTTATTTGTTTTTTAAATACTATCTGGCTTTTCTTCCTTTTTTTCTCTATACCTTCCTTCTTTTGGATTGAGTGCCTTTTAGTTTTCCCTTTCATCTTCTTCTTTTTTTTTTTTTAAAGAGAACCTTCCTCTGTCGCCCAGGCTAGAATGTATAGAGGCCTGATCTCGGCTCACTACAACCTCTGCTTACTGGGTTCAAGGAATCCTCCTACCTCAGCCTCCCCAGTAGCTAGGATGAAGGCATGCATCACCATGCCTGGCTAACTTTTTTTATTTTTTTTTAAATTTTTAGTAGAGATGGGGTTTCACCATGTTGGCCTCCAACTCCTGACCTCAAGTGATTCACCTGCCTTGGCCTCCTGAAGTGCTGGGATTACAGGCATGAGCCACTGTGCCTGGTCTCTTTGGCTAATTTTTTTTTTTTTTTGGGATGGAGTCTCGCTCTGTCGCCCAAGCTGGAGTGCATTGGTGCGATATCGGCTCATTGCAAGCTCTGCCTCCCGGGTTCATGCCATTCTCCTGCCTTAGCCTACTGAGTAGCTAGGACTACAGGCGCCCGCCACCATGCCTGGCTAATTTTTTGTATTTTACTAAAGACGGGGTTTCACCTTGTTAGCCAGGATGGTCTCGATCTCCTGACCTCATGATTCGCCTGCCTTGGCCTCCCAAAGTGTTGGGATTACAGGCATGAGCCACACCGTGCCCAGCCCTCTTTGGCTAATTTTAAGACTTGCTTTTTGTCACTTGCTTCCATCAATTTGATTATATGGGGTCTTGGTGTGACTTTCTTTGTATTTATTCTGCTTGTGCTTCATTAAGCTTCTTGGATCTAAGAGTTTATAATTTTCATCAAATTTGGAATAATACCAGCTGGTATTTCTTCAAATACTTTTTTACAACCCCTTTTCTCCTCTCCTTCTTGGAGTTTAATTTTACATATTTTAGACAACTTGATATTGTCAAGTTGTCTCATGTCATCGATATTCAGTATTTATTTTAGCCTTTTTTTGCCTCACACTTTAAATGGTTTCTATTGTTATTCAAGTCCTCATCTTTTCTTCTGCACAGTCTAATCTTCTGTTAATATTGTTCAAGATATTTTCATTTTATATACATTTCATTTCATCTCTAGACGTTTCATTTGGGTCTTTTAATATCTTTCCTTTCTCTTCTCGCCATGTTCATGCCTTCCTCTACATTCTTGAAAATATGGAAGACATTTATCCATTTTAATGTCCTTGTCTGCTAATTCAATCATCATTGTCATTTCTGGGCCTGATTTTATTGTTTGATTGTTCTCCTGACTAAGAGTCATATTTTCCTGCTGCTTTGCTTGGCTAGTAATCTTTTTCCTTTTAATGGGCTTTATTTTTTAAGATACTTTTAGATTTTTAAATTTTACAGAAAAACTGAGAAGATAGTGTAGAGTTTTTTATATGCCCCATCCTCAGTTTTCCCTATTATTAACATCTTAGATTTAACATTTTTAACAACTAATGAACCAAAATTGATACATTATTAACTAAAATCCACAGTTCCTTTAGATTTTCTTAGTTTTTACCTAAGTCATTTTTCTGTTTCAGGTTCCCATCTAAGATGCCACATTACACTAAGTTGTCATTTTCTTTAGGCTCCCCTTGACTGTGACAGTTTCTCAAACTTGCCTTATTTTTTATGACTTAGACAGTTTTGAGGAGTACTGGTCACATATTTTGTAAGGATGCTGCACTATTGCAATGTGTTTGATATTTTCCTCATAAAATTTGGGTTATGAGTTGGGAGAGGAAGACAGTAGCGTTAAAGTGCCATTGTCATCACGTCATATTAAGTGTTCATACTGTCAACATGATTTATGACTATTGATGTTGACTTTCATCACCTGGCTGAGAAAGTGTCTGTCAGGTTTCTCTACTGTACTCTTTTATCCTCCTCCTACACTTGTATGCTTTGGAAGGCAGTCACTGTGCACAGCCCACGCTTAAGGAGTGGGTAGTTATGCTCCCTCTCCCTGAGGATAGAGTGTTAATGTAAATTATTTGAAATTTTGCTGCCCGGAGATTTGTCTCTTCTGGTTGGTAATTTTTTACTGGATGCCAAATACAATGAATTTCATATGGTTCATACTGATGAATTCATATTGGTGAATTTTATATTTGCTGGATTTTGTTGTAGTTCTTTCAGTTCTATTGAATTTAACTCTGGCATGCAGTTAACATTGTATGAAATCATTTGTTCCTTTTGAGGCTTAAATAAAGCCTTGTTAGAGTGGTTCAAGAACAGCCTTTAATCTAGCGCTTAGTCCATTTTCTAAAGTAATATACCCTTCTGATTACTCTACCTGACGTTGCCATGTTATGACATTTTTCCATTCTGATTGGCAAGACTGAAAATTATTCCCAGCTTTGTGTGAGCTGCAGAAATTGTTCGGTCTACTGATTTCTGGAGGTTCTTTCTCTGGCCTTGACGAGTTTCACTACATGCATGTGCAGATCAGTACTCAGCCACAGCCTTGAGAGAATCCTTTTGTAAATGTTGGAAAGTTTCTGTGAAGTTCCCGCCTCTGTTACTCTGCTCAGCAAACCGTAGCTGCCTTGGTATGATACAGAGTTTTTCTTCCTGTATACTTTGCTCTGTAAAGCCAAACTTCACTTCTAGCAATCTTTTAAAGTGCTAACTGATTTTTAAATTTTTGGTATAATTTTACATCAAGAAAACCAAATGAGATTTATTTAATAGATGACTGTTTGTTAATAATGTATTATTTATCCATATACTCTCCCTCTATACAGAGTGGGAAATTGTTTTTCTATGGTAACTGTGGTCAGACTGTTTTTAATCTGTTTATTTCTTTCCCTCTGTTTATTCAAAACATCCTAAATACATCGCATATATATCACAACCGAATACTTACCTTCCTCAGAAAGCTTTTCTAGAACATCCTTACCTAATGTTTACCCCTTTGGCATTTGTATTTTCTTATATTTATTAGTACAGGTTTATATTATTTGTATTGTTTCCTTTAGTAGAGCGTAAATTACTTCAGAGTGAACCCGGATTTTTACACTAAATATAAAAATGTCTAGAATATAGTAACATGGATACCCAAACAATAAAAAGCATGTAAGTGGCCAGGTGCGGTGGCTCATGTCTGTGATCTCAGTGCTTTGGGAGGCCGAGGCAGGTGGGTTACTTGAGGCCAGGAGTTCGAGGCCAGTCTAGCCAACACGGTGAAACCCTATCTCTACTAAAAAATTACAAAGGTTAGCCAGGTGTGGTGGTGCACACCTGTAATCCTGGCTACTTGGGGGGCTGAGGCATAAGAATTCCTTGAACCTAGGAAGTGGAGGTTGCAGTGAGCCGAGATCGCACTGCTGCACTCCAGCATGGGCAACAGAGTGTCTGTCTCAAAAAACAAAACAAAACAAAACGAAACAAAACAAAAAAGCATGTAAGTATATGCTTGCCTAAGAGTCTGTGTATGGGGAGATAAAGTACTGTTGAATATGAAACACTATCTTTCACTATGGGAATTTGTGTTTACCCCCTTTTCTCCCATGCTCTGCTTTCTTTTATTTTCTTACTAGGCCTATCTCCACTAACTCTGGACCCTAAAACAGCTCACCCAAATCTGGTGCTCTCCAAAAACCAAACCAGCGTCTGGCATAGTGACATTAAGAAGGTAATGCCTGATGATCCAGAGAGGTTTGACTCAAGTGTGGCTGTGCTGGGCTCAAGAGGCTTCACCTCTGGAAAGTGGTACTGGGAAGTAGAAGTAGCAAAGAAGACAAAATGGACAGTTGGAGTCGTCAGAGAATCCATCATTCGGAAGGGCACTTGTCCTCTAACTCCTGAGCAAGGATTCTGGCTTTTAAGACTAAGGAAACAAACTGATCTAAAGGCTCTGGATTTGCCTTCTTGCAGTCTGACACTGACTAACAACCTCGACAAAGTGGGCATATATCTGGATTATGAAGGAGGGCAGGTGTCCTTCTACAATGCTAAAACCATGACTCACATTTATACCTTCAGTAACACTTTCATAGAGAAACTTTATCCCTACTTCTGCCCCTGCCTTAATGATGGTGGAGAGAATAAAGAACCAATGCACATTTTACATCCACAGTAATGAGTCATACTATTATACAAATTCAGAGTGTTATTAAAGAGGTATTGAAATATTTTACCAGTCTCACTGGATTCTCTTCTCAATTTATGGGGAACTACAGAATAATGAAAAGAGGATGCACAAATCAAATTCCATTCTTTCAGTATCCTAAATGGATTTCACTGGAGCCTTTCAAGATATCATTCTTCTCTGGGGTCTTTCATGACACAGGAGCCACTCTCATGAGAGTGATCATCATGCTACTGTTACTGGAGCAAACTGCAACTTGAGTTTGTGATGTGTGGGAACCCTTTTCAAATATGCCCAGAAATTATCATGCTGTCATATTTTCCAGCATAATGACCCTTAGCAGATGAATTTTCAGGAGTTCATTCTTCTTACTATTTAATTATTTTTTGATATACATTTTCATCTTATTTCTTTTTTTAGAACTTACTGCTGTAATTTTATTTTATTTTATTTTTTTGAGACAGAGTCTCGCTGTGTTGCCTAGGTTGGAGTGCAGTGGCATGATCATGGCTCACTGTAGCCTCAACCTCCTGGGCTCAAGCAATCCTCCTACCTCAGACCCTGAGTAGCTGGGACTACAGATGCACACCACCACAAGTAGAGATGGGGTTTCACCATGTTGCCCAGGCTTTTCTGGAACTCTTGGGCTCAAGAGATCCTCATGCCTCAGCCTTCCAAAGTGTTGGAATTATAGGTGTGAGCTACCATGCCTGTCCTGTAATTTTAAACCATGCTCCACAGGCTTAAATAAAAAAGTAGGAAATGATCTGGACTAGTTTATAATCTTGCCTTGAATTCTCTCAAGATACATTTTAGTCCAGCAAATCTGTGATTCTTTCCCTTCCTTTCTCAGTTCCATTTCTCTGCTTTACCTATCTGCAGGAGACATGCATATATATGCAGTCTGAAAGATGGGGTCTCATTATGTTGCCTAGGCTAGTCTTGAATTCCTGACCTCAAGCATCCTTCCACCTTGATCTCCCAAAGTTCTAGGATTACAGATGTGAGCCACCACACCCTACCTCCATCTACTTTTGACTACATCCTTTTTCATCATTCCTGCCTATAATTTAAGTAGTATTTTGTATCTTGTTCTCTCCAATATACTCCTTGAGCTTATTCTAAGTCTAAAATTCTCAACATCATTGATCTCAGCAGTACTCTTGATTGATTGTCCCTATTTCCTTTCTTTGGAAGTCCTCATCTAAATGGGCTTTATTCTCGATAGCTGACAGTTTTGGGGGGACTTTTTAGGACCTTCAGCATTGGTCCTCTAAAATTATAATTAGTACAGTTTTTGGTTTTTTTGGGGGGTCAGGGCAAAAACTTAAATGTGTGTATGTGAAAAATAATGCAAATGCTGTGGGCAATATTCATGTAGTTTGTTATATACAATATGCATACATTTACAACTGATTTGGATACACATCCATAACAGGATTAAGACTACATTTAGTAAATTGTCTTTTTTTTTTTTTTTATGAATTCACTTCAATCAGAACGTAGTAAGAACATGTTTTGTGCCTGGAATCTTGCTTAATGTCTTAAAGGGTATAAAACAGCATAAAAAGAAAAAGAACGGCATGCCAATAGAAAGTAATCTGAGTAAAAATTCACTTCTGAGATATAAAAAGTTACAGCTGAAATATATTATTAATATTTTTTAAGACAAGGTCTTACTCTGTCACCCAGGCTGGAGTACAGTGGCACGAACACGGCTCATTGCAGCCTGGGACTCTTGGGTCCTCCCACCTCAGCCTCTCGAGTAGCTAGGATTATAGATGCAGGCAACTAGGCCCAACTAAATTTTTATTTTTAGTCGAGACGAGGTCTCGCTATGTTGCCCAGGCTTGAAATATATTATTCTTAAGATGCAATGGTTCTTAACTCTGGATACACATTAGGTTCATGAAGGAGGCTTTAAAAAAAATTAGATGCCTGGACTCCAGCCAAGACCAATCAAGTAAAGATCTCCAGCAAGTGAAACCCTGCCAGAATGCCAGTGTACAGTGGCTACAGGCCACTAGTTTCTAAAAGCTCTCAGGCGATTCTAATGTGTGGCTGGGGCAGACAGCCACTGAACTAAAGCAACATGTTTTATTTATGTATTTATTTTTACTTAATTTTTTTTTTCTACAAGTTATTGGGGTATAGGTGGTATTGGGTTACATGAGTAAGTTCTTTGGTGGTGATTTGTGAGATTTTGGTGCACCCATCACCTAAGCAGTGTATACTGCATCATATTTGTAGTCTTTTGCCCCTCGCCCCCCTCCTACTCTTCCCTCCAAGTCCCCAAAGTCCATTGTATCATTCTTATGCTTTTGCATCCTCATAGCTTAGCTTGCACATATCAGTGAGGACATACAATGATTGGTTTTCCATTCCTGAGTTACTTCACTTAGAATAACAGTCTACAATCTCATCGAGGTCACTGCAAATGCCATTAATTCATTCCTTTTTATGGCTGAATAGTATTCCAGTATATAGACATATCATAGTTTCTTTATCCACTCTTTGATTGATGGGCATTTGGGTTGGTTCCATGATTTTGCAATTGTGAATTGTACTGCTATAAACATGCATGTGAAAGTATCTTTTTCATATAATGACTTCTTTCCCTCTGGGTAGATACCCAGTAGGAGGATTGCTCGATCAAGTAGTTCTACTTTTAGTTCTTTAAGGAATCTCCACACTGTTTTCCACAGTGGTAGTACTAGTTCACATTCCCACCAGCAGTGTAGACGTGTTCCCTGTTCACTGCATCCATGCCAACATCTACAGTTTTTTGATGTTTTTGAGTATGGTCATTCTTGCAGGAGTAAGGTGGTATCACATTGTGGTTTTGATTTGCATTTTCCTGACCATTAGTGATGTTGAGCATTTTTTCATATGTTTGCTGTCATTTGTATATCTTCTTTTGAGAATTGTCTATTCATGTTCTTAGCCCACTTTTTGATGGGATTGTTTGTTTTTTTCTTACTGATTTGTTTCAGTTTGTTGTAGATTCTGGATATTAGTCCTTTGTCAGATGTATAGATTGTGAAAATTTTCTCCCACTCTATGGGTTGTCTGTTTACTCTGCTGACTGTTACTTTTGCTGTGCAAAAGCTCTTTAGTTTAATTAAGTCCCAGTTATTTATCTTTGCTTTTATTGCATTTGCTTTTGGGTTATTGGTCATGAAATTCTTGCCTAAGCCAATGTCTAGAAGGGTTTTTGCAATGTTATCTTCTAGAATTTTTATAGTTTCAGGTCTTAGATTTAAGTCCTTAATCCATCTTGGTTGATTTTTTTATAAGGTGAGAGATTAGGATTCATTCTTTTACATGTAGCTAGCCAATTATCCCAGCACCATTTGTTGAAAAGGGTGCCCTTTCTCCACTTTATGTTTTTGTTTGCTTTGTCAAAGATCAGTTGGCTATAAGTATTTGGGTTTATTTCTGGGTTCTCTATTCTGTTCCACTGGTCTATGTGTCTTTTTTTTTTTTTTGAGATGGAGTCTCGCTCTGTCTCCCAGCCTGGAGTGCAGTGGCGCAATATCAGCTTGCGGCAAGCTCCATCTCCCAGGGTCACGCCATTCTCCTGCCTCAGCCTCCCGAGTAGCTGGGACTACAGGTGCCCGCCACAATGCCTGGCTATTTTTTTTTGTTTTTTGTTTTTTGTTTTAGTAGAGATGGGGTTTCACCGTGTTAGCCAGGATGGTCTTGATCTCCTGATCTTGTAATCCACCTGCCTCGGCCTCCCAAAGTGCTGGGATTACAAGCGTGAGCCACCGCGCCCGGCCTTCACAAATAATTTTAAAACTATTAACATTTCACTCTTGTCATCATGTGTAGGAGAGCAACTAGTCCTCAGTGGAATACAAATTGTTTCTAGCTGAAGTTTTCTTTTCCTGACATCATGCTTGTTCCTGCATATCCAAGATATCCAATCAGGGTATCTCAAACAACACTGCGCCTGGCAATGGAACTCACTTCAGGGTAAAAGAAAGCAGGTAATGACTAATACCAATGGAATTTACCAGGCTTACCATTACTTAATTAACCAGAAGGAATTAGCCTTACAGACCAAGCAAAATATTTGCTTTCTCCTTCAGATCATGAAAGTATTAGACTAAAAATCATTTCTAAAATGTAACTCCTCCATTTCTGACCTGGATAAGATGGCAGATTCTTGCCCTCTCTAGTCCTCTCCACAATGCATAATAATAAACATTGCAAAAATAACTCAAGAGACAATGAAAGGGGAACTCTGAGAGGTAGAAGACGAGGGTGCATCAGTTTGAGATCCCAGGACTGGAGAAGTGACACAGTGTCAGGGTATCCTATGTCCTTCCAACCTACAAAAGAGGTGATCCAGGTCCAGCATTTTCTGATCCAAGCCTAGCAATAGAAGGCAGCCCAGGTAGGCTAAGGTCTCCCCCACATTGAATAGGAATCCACCTATACTATTACCTGAGCCCAGTAAATAGGGTGGATCAGAAGCCCACTTATATACTAAGGGGCCAGGGAAGTTTTCTTCTTCTTCTCTGATGGGACTGCGACTCCCCTCCTCCTTCACCCAGAGACACCATGCAGTCGGAAGGCACCAGAAAGGGAAACACACCAAAAAAAAAGAGCATCAGGACTAACTGAATTTGTTTTGCAGACAATAATGAAAAAGAAAATTCAAAAAGAATTTTTTTGAAAGCATTTACTTTGCAATCAGACACAAGAAGGTCCTGTCAGGCATGGACCAAGTCTATACAGCCATAACTCATGGCCTAGAGAGCCCCTGGAATATACAGCTACAGACAGCTACAGATACCCATATCTTTGCCCTTAGGGACATCAGGAAAGAGGGTGTCATCTGCCAGACTGTGTGTGACCATGACTCAGGATTACTTCCCTTCAATCCCTTCAGAGACGAAATGAAGGGTAAGTCATCCCTGACTTTGTTTAAAACACAGCACACTATATAAGTTTAACAAACATCTTATTTTTTAGGGCCTTTTCCTGTTATTTCATTTTTAAGAAACCCACCACTCACCTATTCATCCTCTGACAGAAACTTATTTAAAGCTGATAAAAAAGCAGAGAAATATTTCACAACATTGAAGCAAAATAATCTGACTGAACCAAGCTTTCATAGGGGAACTGGGGAAAGAGTGAAGAACCAAGCAAAATAGACAAGTCAGGTAAAGTTGTAAAATAGTTTGGTTTTGAATTCTTATTTCTAGAAAGTTTTTGCAAAGTTGCATTATAACTAAGAGATTTTCCTCTAAGTTGCCATAAAAAGCAAAAGTGGGCCCAGATGTCACCAGGGAGAGCTGTCATCAAGGCTCTCCTGCCTCAAGAAACACCTTACCCGTCCCAGAGAAAGACTTTGAAAAGAGGTCACTCTCAGAATGTTTACCAAGAGAGAGAAGGAAGTCAGTACTTCACACTTCTCCTGGATTTGTAATCCCTTGCTCTCCTGCTGGTTTTTAATTTCTATCTGGATGGCCTACTATGAGGCTGCCCTGACCAGATTCTTCCCCAGAACATGGAGCTTTCAGTAAGTGAGAAGACAGGAGTGACGAATCGCACTCCACTTTCAGAGTATCTTGTTACAGAAAATTTTCTTGCATCGCATCCCAGAGAATTAACATAAAATAATTGCACGAATGTTAGAAAGAAGTTACGAGAACACTGTAAAAGCATCAGTAGAACACACATTCATTCATTTCTTTAACAAATAAGTATTGAGCAACTTCTACATGTCAGATATTGTCCTAGCCACAGGAAACACAGCAATAAAAGAAAAAAAAAATCAGCCGGGCGCGATGGCTCAAGCCTGTAATCCCAGCACTTTGGGAGGCCGAGACGGGCGGATCATGAGGTCAGGAGATCGAGACCATCCTGGCTAACACGGTGAAACCCCATCTCTACTAAAAATACAAAAAAACTAGCCGGGCGAGGTGGCGGGCGCCTGTAGTCCCAGCTATTCCGGAGGCTGAGGCAGGAGAATGGTGTAAACCCGGGAGGCGGAGCTTGCAGTGAGCTGAGATCCAGCCACTGCACTCCAGCCTGGGCGACAGAGCTAGACTCCGTCTCAAAAAAAAAAAAAAAAAAAATCCTGCTTTAGAAGGCTTACACTGGAGTGGGAAGAAACAGACAAATAGTTATCAGCATGTGACCATAATGTAGGTTAAGGAAGAATAAAGTATATTAAAGGAAGCAGAATTAGGAATATAGGGAATGAGAATACTGTTTTAAATGCTGAAAGATAATCTTTCTGAGGAGGTGCCCTTGAGTAGAGACAGAAAGAAATGAGGGGAAAGTGTGCACAAATGTGGAAGAAAAGCATTCCAGACAGAGAAAAAGCGCATGGGAATATGCACGTCCATGGAGAGTGAAGAGGGAAGGGTGGATGAAGAGTCCTGAGCTGGCAGTGAGAGCAGGGGTGGTGGGAGCAGCCCACAGAGCACCTATGGCCAATGGAAGGATCAGACTTTCACTGTGTGCAATATAAGAAGCCACTGGAGCATTCTGAACAGAGCAGCAACATCATCTGGTCAATGTTTCTAAAGGGTCATGTGGACTGCTGTTGCAGGATAGGCAGTGGAAGGGGCAAAACCAGTTAGGAGGCTATTGCCGCAGTCAAGACAAAAGATGGGGGTGGCTTGAATCAGGATGGGAGCAGTGGAGATGATGAGACATGGTCAGATTCTGAACAAATTTTGAAGGTAGAGCTGACATAATTTGTTGATAAATTGGGTACATGGACTGTGAGTGGGAAATAGGAATCAAGGCTGACCCCAAGGCTGTTGACCCAAAAAGCTGATAGAATTTACTGAAAAGCAGAATACTGCAACAGAAGTAAACCAGAGGTAGGTATGAAGAGAATTAAGAGTTAGATTGGAGATGTATTCAGTTTGAGATGCATGTTACACGCCTAAGTGGAGCTGGCAAGTAGGCAGTTGGACTTCAAAGTTGGACACTTATGGGAAACGTTAACCACTGAAGCTACTTTTGGAAGTTATTACCCCGATAGCTGGTACTTGAGCTATGGAAGTGAAGTTTACAAAGACAGAAATCTTCTTGTTAAGGCCCCTTGGATTTCAATAATTTACCAGATTTGTGCAATAGTAGACCAAATAAAAAATAAATAGAACAATAAAAATTTCTGTCTCTAGAGCCTATATAGTCAAAGTAGAAAAGCCTCTAGACCTTTAAGACTTGCAGTTTACTAGCTCTGTTCAAGGAATTCAATGACCACAAAACGTGTGAGCGTATAATATAAGGATGACCAAAGAAGGGAATTTAGACCAAGATCATCAAAAAGTTTTCATAGAATACATCAAAAAGACATCTGATACACACATAAACACATACACACTAAATTCAAGATAGACAAAGATAGATATAGACTTACCATGGACATTTATACTTAATTATCCATAAAGAATAGAATCAAGTTCCATTAATTTTTTTCAATTCTTTTTCTAACTCAAGACTTTCAAACCTCCTCTCTCTTTTGTTGTCCCTTCCTTGCTCATCTCAAATAAAAATCACAATTTATAAGATCACTCTTACCAAACCAAAGAGACTTGGGAGGAACAGTAATTTTTACGAGCTAACTTGGGATCTGTTATCATTTTTAACAGGTGACACTTGATTTCTCACCTGATGTACCAAAGAATGGCAGAACGAAAGCCTCTAGGGAGAAAATGAGATTTTCATAGCTTAAACACTAAAAACAACAGTCCCATAACACTGAATCTCATTATCAAACAGCAAACACTCCCACCTCTCTCGTCAACTGTGGTGTGCACGAGATGCCTTTCAGAAGGCCACACATTCGTTTACACTCATGCCTACCCACCATGCCACCCCCATCACAAACAGACACACACACACACCCCACCAGCAATGATGCTGTTACCTCTGGTAAACTTGGAAAACATGTGTCAGAGCTAGAACCTTCTCTTGTCACACCATCATAAATTACTGCCCAGGATATGAGTCTGTGTTTGCAGACCATTTTGTTCCTTATGTGGTGAATTTGGCCAGAGCTGGTGAGAATAATGAATGCAGCTGCATGTCCAATGTGCAAGGAGGATAGATATTCAGACCCAGGTTAAATTAGAGAAAGAAAAGACCCCAGCAAGAGGCACCATCCAGCTCAGTCAAGCTTTGTCAATCACTGTTTACATCACGTTCACCCATAAAATAGATAATGACAATATTTTCCCATATATTTCTAAGCTGCTGGTCTCTGGGGAAGTCTAAAAGTTCACAGAGGCCTTAAAAATGTGTACCAAATCTTTAGCATACAATAACAGAGATGTGAAATCAGCATTTTATCAATCATTGGATTAGACCTCCCTATGCCTCAGGCAAGGGACTATTTGCAAGGCTACCAAAAAGCAATGAGCCTTGTCCTACTCCACTGTTTTGCCCTTAAATTCTGTTGTAAGTCTTTTGGGGAAAGTCTTACCTCCGGACTCTTGTCTTGCAGTATTCTAGAGGGGGAAAAGCCAGCATGGCACTCCACACCACACCAGACTACACAAACTCACCTCCCTCTCTCTTCCTACCCCACCAAACCCCTTCTTCAGCGCCTTCTGGAGGGCTGCCTTTCTTATCCTAGCATGGCTTGGAATTAGCAGAACACAGGGTTAACACTTTATGTGCTAGGCTTCAAGAACAGTTTCAACATCCATGGGGCATGTTAGAGTTTGAAAATGTCTTCATGCCCTTTACCACAGTGAATACGTCCAACAAGACTCTGGGAGAAGCAATATGGGCATTACTCTCCCATTTCATAATTGAGAAGGGAAGGCTCAGAGTTAAGGCAGCACAGAGGCCAAGGTAGGAAAAGGCTGGCAGCAGGATATGACTGGAGGCCCATGAATTGAGGTCCACCTGCAGGAACTATATTCACTCGTCTTTCTTTATAGGAAAAGATTCTGGTCTCAGGCAGATCCGACTGCCACTCAGGCAAACCTACTAATTCCTCTAAGCCAATTCACTCATCTATAAAGTTGATTTATTGTACCTGCAAAGGCAATTATGATTAAGGAAAATGGAGAATAGAAAGCACCAGGACCAGGACTGAGCATGCGTTCTGGGGATGTTAGTTTCCTGTGTGTCTCTTCCCCACTCCTCCTGCCCCAGCTTCAATCCTCACAACACTATTACCATTACTATAATTGTCACTTTGATGTGATTACACTTAACCTGTTCTCTGTGCTTACTACATACCAGCCACCCCTATACTTAATTCTTGCCACAACGCTATGAAGTACCACTATTATCCACCTTATTTGAAAGCCTGAAAAAAAAAAAAAAGATTGTCAGGACAGTTGTGCAGAATTGAGAATCCTTCTCTGGTTCGAGTCCTGTGTCACAATCTCAGCCACTTGGAACACCGCCTGGATGCTCAGGCCTCCTGCTCAGCCCACTTGTTCTCACTAGCTTTGAACGTCTGCCCTCTCCCTCTTCATTCTCATACCCTGGTCCTCACCTGACCTAAACAACCTTGTAACTAGATTAATAAAACAGCTTGTAGGACCTAGCCCCTGGTGCTATTCACAAGTCTCTCACCTAGATTAGATATAATAAACAAAAATATGGAACTCCCAATTAAATTTGAATTTCAGATAAATAACCATGTTTAAGTATAACTAGGTCTCAAATATTACATGCTATACTGACTTACGTGAGACATAGTTGTACTAAAAATTATTCATTATTCATCTGAAATTCAAATTTACGTTAGTATCCTATATTTTATCTTGATAACCCTAGGCACTTCCCAATCTCTAGTAGACTCTGCTATTCTGTGTGTCCCATGTCCATAAACCCTGCTGTTGTGGTTATTACATTAGTGGATTTTGAAAAATCACGCCTCTATTATTCACATCTTACAGAGTTCCCTCCCTTTGAATCTCAACTGATTTATGACTTGTGTTAGTCAAACTGCAGTGGCAGTGTCTCTTCTAAGCCTAGGTTTTAAGAAGCCCTAGAAAATAGTGCCGGGGCATGTACATCAGTTATCTATTGCTGCATAACAGTTTCTGATTTTGCACTCTTATAATCTCTGAGCTCTCAAGTAAGAAGTCTCACTACTCTGTTGGGAAGACTATATGTATTACTTTACTTCACAAGGATTTATGAAATGCAAATGAGAATGGGATGATTTAGATCAGCTTCCTCAGAAGTAGAACTCAAGACCAAGATATATATATATGTAATATATGGACATATATATATATATATATGTATGTGTGTGTATATATATATGACATATGCACATATGTGTGTGTGTGTGTGCATGTGTGTATATATATATATATGGAGAGAGAGAAAGACCTTGAAATTACATGAAGGAAAACCAAGGAAAGCAGTCAACAGCAAGGCCAAACCTCTGATCCTAATTGAGCTATTTCAGCCACCCCCAGCCATTTGAACCATGGTATCAAGCACGAATGAAGAAACTGGTTTGGGTATTCCAGCCCTAACAGGCACCAAATGAAACAGAGATATTCTATCCTGACTGTGCCCTGTACAAATTTCAGACCCTCAGAATCGTGAGAAAGTAACAACACTTTTTTTTTGAGATGGAGTCTCACTCTGTTACCCAGGCTGGAGTGCAATGGCGTGATCCCAGCTCACTGAAACCTCTGCCTTCCGGCTCAAGCAATTCACCTGCCTCAGCCTGCCAAATAGCTGGGATGATAGGCATGCATCACCACGCCCGGCTAATTTTTGCATTTTTAGTAGATACAGGGTTTCACCATGTTGGCCAGGCTAGTCTCGAATGCCTGACCTTGTGATCTGCCCATCTCAGCCTCCCAAAGTGCTGGGATTACAAGTTTTGAGGTAGTTTGTTATGCAGCAATAGATAACTGACACACACGCCCTGGCACTATTTTCTATAAAGCTTTAGGGTTAACATCATAAGCATCTAGTGCAATTCCGTTATTACCACAGAAGTCTCACAAACCAAACTTACAAGCTCTGATTCTAGGTACGAGCTGCCTCTTTAAAAGCTACTGGAGTCCAAGCTGGTCCCCATATTTCTCAGTTACAGTTGGAAACCAAGACGTGACAGGGCACAGCAGGCAGTTATCTTGTTGTGCTGCGTAACAGAAGCAGCGAGGGGCCAGCCCACACCCAGGGAGACATTAGCAGAGCAAGGCTGAGAGAAGATTGTCCAGCACCTGCCTGCTCTCAGCTGGATCTCCTGCCAATCCCATTAGCTTTATGCTTACATAATCACAAAGTCCACCTACATAGCTTTCAAAAGAAAAAATTCCAGGAACTGTGGGCCATAATATATATCTGAATTATTATCTGGGTCAGTACACCGAGGAGAGAGTTGATAAAAGCACAGCAAGGAAAATATAGTGGCAGCATCAATGGAAAAATACAAGAGGTTATGATATTGATCCACAGTTTAAACAATAATAATGCCATCATTTGACCCCAAAAGTGGTTAAGTCATATCCTGAGCATTACTCATGTTTGATGTCCAATATAATGATCAGGCTTGATTTTAGTGGAAGAATTCTGCATAGAAAATTAGGAAGAGGAATTCATAATTCCCTAGAATTAGAGTTGATGTCACTAGGGCCTTAAAATATGTATATCAGCTGAAAATGAATCAAGGGTAAAAACCTTTTGACAGCATTAGTTAATGCTCCTGGAAAGGATAAATCAGAGGATAGACACTAAATAGAGAGAACGTTGGCTTGAAGTCTTTGCATTAAGTTGTAATATAGGTACCAGACTAACTCAAGGTATGGCAATTCCTTTTAAGGACTTAGAAAATCCCTTAATTTTAACTTAATTGATTTCTTCAGAGTTGACTTTTTGTGAAGGAAACTGCCCTGTGGCTGGTCCTTTAATTCAAGTATATTTGTTTGAGAGCCTATCATGTGCCAAGCACCAGATAGGCTCGGGAAATTTTGCAATTAGTTGCACATGGCCCAGGTCCTCGAAGAGCTTCCTGACTTGTACAGAGCCACATGTGGAAACAGACTCTTGAAGTAGAGCCCTGATACATGCAGTAGGTAGTTAGGTCTGAGAGTCTAGACTTACTTAATTCCTGTGATTCAATTCAGGAGACAACTGTCTACATAACCTTGAAAAAGAACCTGAAATTCTGAGACCACTGGCTAGTTTGATGTAAATGCTGATTGTTTTTCATGGAATTCAGTGCACTGGAGTCAGACACAGCTGGATTCAAGTCACAAGCTGCAGATACATTGCTACCTTTTGAGCCTCAGTTTCCTCATCTGCAAAAGGGGAATAATAACATTTACTTTGGCCAGGCGGGGTGGCTCAAGCCTGTAATCCCAGCACTTTGGGAGGCTGAGGCAGGTGGATCACGAGGTCAGGAGATCCAGACCATCCTGACTAACATGGTGAAACCCCGCCTCTACTAAAAAATACAAAAAATTAACTGGGTGTGGTGACGGGCGCCAGTAGTCCCAGCTACTCAGGAGGCTGAGGCGGGAGAATGGCACGAACCCGGGAGGCGGAGCTTGCAGTGAGCCGAGATTGTGCCACTGCACTCCAGCCTGGGCGACAGAGTGAGACTGACTCTGTATCAAAATAAATAAATAAATAAAATAAAAAATGAATAAATAAATAAATAAAACAAAAGAAGGAGCAATTCATTTTATTAAGCAGGATTCAAAGGCAGATAAAGAACCATACTGAAAAGATTGAAAAAGAAGGTTTTAACATAGACATAGGGAAGGGAACAACACACACTGGGGCCTGTGGGGGAGAGGGAACGGGGAGAGAGCATTAGGAAAAATAGCTAATATCTGTAGCGTTTAATATGTAGGTGATGGGTTGATAGGTATAGCAGACCACTATGGTCCACGTTTATCTATGTCACAAAACTGCACATCCTGCACACGTACCCTGGAACTCAAAATTTTAAAAAAGAGAGACAGAACAAATGAAAAATGAAAAAAGAAAAGGAAATGAAGGTTTTAAAGGGCCATGTGAATTTACTGTTTTTTTTTTTTTTTTTGAGACGGAGTCTCGCTCTGTCGCCCAGGCTGGAGTACAGTGGCCTGATCTCAGCTCACTGTAAGCTCCGCCTCCCGGGTTTACGCCATTCTCCTGCCTCAGCCTCCCGAGTAGCTGGGACTACAGGCGCCCGCCACCTCGCCCAGCTAGTTTTTTGTATTTTTTTTTAGTAGAGACGGGGTTTCAACGTGTTAGCCAGGATGGTCTCGATCTCCTGACCTCGTGATCCGCCCGTCTCGGCCTCCCAAAGTGCTGGGATTACAGGCTTGAGCCACCGGGCCCGGCCGAATTTACTGTTTAAAAACAACTATAGTTATTTTTAGTTTAAAATAGTTTAAAAACAACTATTAGCACTCTCAATTTTCATTCATTATATCCATAATTTAAAAACTATTAAATCAATCTGGCCTGCTGAATCTCTGCATAATTCTTCCAGCCATTAAGATTACATTTATTTGTAATACATCACCTTCTGCAGGAGTTGTATTTCATATTTCATAACCCTCCCCTACAAACACACACAAATGCTAAATTTGTTAACTCTCTTTTCAAGGAATACACACTCTTACAACATGGATTACGCAACTATAGAGCAAGCCCATGAAACCTAAAGTACATTCCATGATACGTTACTTCACTGGGGGCATTAGTAGGTAGTCCATGAATGAAGGGTGCAATATGTAAATAACTTTGTGAAATGCTGGACTGAGCAGATAGATTTACTTACTGCAGGATTTTTCAAAGCTTTTAATATCCTAATATGTTTGTGAATGCCAAAGACAACGTTAAAAATTGCAGCCAGCTCTCCAGATCACATTTGCTTCATCTTTCATTTATCCATCATATACAATCAGATATTTAAGTTCCCTCTAGTTTCTTCCTCCTTCTTCCTTCCTCCCCACTGTGACCATCCAAGTCTTTGTCCTGGTCTTTTTTATCTACCACCCTCCTACCTGACCACCTTGCCTTACTTCTCATCCCCCAGGTCAGTCTTCCATTCTGACCTGCAGAGGTCAGAAAACTGCAGCCCACAGACCAATGCCAAACAGTTCCCTGTTTATTCATAGTTGATAAGCTAAGAATATTTTTACATGGTTATGTTTTAAACAGTTACATAAGCACCTACATAATATCATTTTGTGTCTTTTTGCAAAGCCTAAAGAATGTACTATCTGGCCCTTTAAGAGAAAGTTGCTGACTCCTGCTTGACGCCCCTGTCAGATGCATTTATCCTAAATCACCTGTACTTTTTATGGTTTCTTATCACAAGTTATAATGGCTCCTGCTTGTTTAGCCTCAATGACAGAAAACCATGAACAAGGAAAATCCTCTCACCAAGCAGGGAAGTGAGGTCCTTCTTTTAGGTTTTGGTAAAGAGAAAAATTGTTGTCATCTGCTGACTCCAGTGCAAAATCAGGGAACACTAAAGGTATAGAAAATCCCTTTCTGGGGATACAAAAATGTACATGCACCAGAGAGTGGTAAACAGAAAGAATGACCAATTTTGTCAAAGCAGAATTACCAAACAGGAAGCAGAAGGTACAGGCAGTGATGCACTGACAAATGTCTCACAACTGGCTTTCCACTGAGACGCAGGAAAGATTTTAATTAGAGGTGAGAGGTCTTGAGGTGTATCATGTGCCAATTTCCATGGTGTAAATGCTCACACCATGCTGGTTTCAAGTTACAAATAAGACATCATGGAACTAAGTTGGGAAGAGACACATTTAATGGGCTTTCACCCTAATACAGCAGGAACAGAGCAGGAACCAAAGCAGGACTAAAAGGAGCAGAGTCCCGTTTCTCTGGGCTTCTGTAACCTGGTCACTCAGGAGAAAGGCAAGCTACCTAGGATAGTGGTTAGAAATCAAGTCGACAGCTGATCCTTGACACTAGCCTGAAGTTTGGGAAAGTATTTCATCTGCTCCCTTTGTGATATGACTTTTTTTCCTGGGGGCTGGGGAGGTCCACCCTGTTCCTATGCTCAAATTCCTTCCATTTCTTTCACAATGAGGAAAGCTCTTGAGAAGGAAAGCAAGGAAATATACACTTATCCACCCCATAGGCCAAATGCCTGATGTCAAACCCTTTCCTCGGGTCATGTTTGGTTAGGATATTTGGTTAAGAAGTAAGCGGTAAAGAAAATTTGAAAACAGTATATAAGAGGAGGCATCAGAAAGAGAAAATTAGAAGAAAGGGAATTAACTACTATCAAGTGTGTGTGTGTGTTTTTTTTTTCTCATTAAGCAAGAGGTTCAGGGTTCCATAAACTTGGAAGGAATAAAATTCGTCTTTATTTTCACTCTTCTTTAATAATTATTCAGTATTTTCTTCATTTATAAATGTAGGTTATAAACCCACAATGTGATTTTGTCAACAATAGAAATGACAGATATTTTCATGTACAGTGTTACAGTTTGGCAGGTAAATCAAAATATCATTTATGTGCTTCTTTACCTCAAAATTAAAGTAGTTATCAGACCCTCAGCTTAATCTCTTAATTTTGAACACATGAACAAAGAAACATATTACATTCTAACACATTTATTTTTAAAAATCATTTTGATAAATGTATTATAGTGTTACCTTTGTAATTCCACATATTTTGTTTTATGAGTTTAAAGTACTTCTTCTAGGAGCCCATAGCCTTCACTAGATTGCCAAAAAATATGGTCAATAAAAGATTGAAATCCCCATGGAAGACATTTTAAATATGTTAGTTTAACCATCAAAATGATGCTATAAGTTTTCTTGTTCTCCTTTCACTGGTGGGAAAAAAAATTGAGTGTTAAAGAAGTTAAAAGATGACCCAAGCTTATTACATTACATGGCAGGGCCAGTAATTGAATTCCAGTTGGCTTGATGCTCTATTGCTCTTCCAGGCCCTTCACTCTTCTGATTGCTCTACTGGTAAAGGGAAGGAAGGTTTGCTCAATGGTCTTGATCAGGCCCCAAATATCTGAAAAGGTCTTTTGGTTGCTACAAAGTCAAAAGCCCCAGAAAGCAGGCCAGCAGGATGTTGCAGAATAGGCAGAAAAGTAGCCTTTCAGTGCTACCGTTATCCTTCCTGGAGTGACTCAGCTAAATTAAGCCAGGCCTCAGTGACCTCGTCCTCCAGACATGCTACAGGGACCTAGCCTATGTGCAAAGGCCTGGAGGGTATATGCACTCCGTTATACAGACAGGTCCCATGGGTTTCATTGCGTACCTCAGCTCAGTGCGAGGGAGCAGGAACACTGTGAGAAGGAGGACTTCCAGGAGAAAAGATGGGGGGGAAATAAATTCTCTCTGGGCTTGTGCCTCTGCTCTGCAGAGTGACTTTACTTCTGTCCAACCATCATCTATTGGGTCCTCTATGCCAATACTGTGTGAAATACTGAGATTCAAAAACAAACAAGTTATAGTTTCTACCAATAGGAGCTCACGGCTTAGGGGCAGTTATACGTCCTGCTAGCTAATTCCAGGGTTCTTTGATGCTAATTCAGAAATCCCAGGGGGAGGAAGAGATGAAAACAATCTCAGGACAGTGAAATAAGAGGAGCAATACATGCAACTGCAATGAGGATGACATAGAGGGATTTATATTGGTTACTTAGGTAAACAACAGAAGTTTTCACCAAGGGACTGAAAAGATGGATAGGAGTGTTCCCTACAGGATGGAGGGTGGAATGGTGAACAGGTGGAGAGAAGACTGTGGACTGAATCACCGCTCACCTTCAGCAAGAGTGCTGCGTTCAGATTCCCCCAAAGGCAGAGCTGAGGCAAAGACTTGAGTGCAGGTGGTTTATCTGAGAGGATGTGAAATTGAGGGAGTAGTGAAAGTAAGAGGGAGAAGGAAGAAAAGCCAGTAAAGGGTACATTCCTGAGTTGTTTACCACAAGGCAACAAGGGCTCAATGTACTAGGGGCCTGCTATAAAACCACACGGAACTCACTTCAGCACTGTTCCACTGGGGGAATGGGAGGCCTGAGTGGTAGAGATGAGGTTTGCTCTCAAGGAAGTTAACTCCATCATACTTTTCACGTTCTGCCTGCATGCAGCTGAGTAGCCTTCGGCAGTTTTGGAGACAGGAGAGAGCCACCCCTCTCTGCATTTGTGTGATGCTGTCTAGTTCATGGAGGGGTCCACCGAGGTGTGCTGAATCAGGCTGAGAGGATGGGAGACATCACAAGAATCTACTACTACCAATATATGGGTTCTCCTCCCTGGACCAGAGGGAAGAAAAAGAGTAAAAATAGAGGCTGAGAATCACACAGGAACCAAATGCTGCTCAGTCTCTTCCTGAGATTTGACCTGGGAGTTTACAAAACAAAACCAGTCCCTTTCAAGCCTTGTAAGATGGAAGAAGCTGTTTCAGAGAGTACCAACATTTTAGATAGAGCAGGCCTTACCCAGATTTGAAAGGCTGAATGAAACCCCCTCCCCACTCCCAAATATTTTCACCCACGAAGCTTAAATTTTTCACTTCAGTTCCTGCCAGGAATCCTATCAAATGAGATATTTATTTTCATATATTCTTTTTGATATCAAGCAAAT
This sequence comes from Piliocolobus tephrosceles, assembly GCF_002776525.5. Lineage (NCBI taxonomy): Eukaryota > Metazoa > Chordata > Mammalia > Primates > Cercopithecidae > Piliocolobus > Piliocolobus tephrosceles. Next base: position 146,551,343 of record NC_045439.1, read on the forward strand.
TACCACAATTTCACATGGTTTCAGAAAATAAGTGCAAAAGGCTCAATAATTATCCTAAGGAAAGGAATAAAAATTTTTTAAAGTACAAAGATGTTCATTATAGCATTTTTTATTTTTATGTTTATGTGTTCAATATTCATTTTTGGTGAGACATAGTTAACACACAATAAAAGGCACCGATTTTAAGCAGTTTGATGACTTTTTGGCAAATTAACACACCCTGCTCTCACAACCACACCACAATCAAGGTGTAGAACATTCCATTACTCCTAAAATGTTCCCTATACTCGGTTTGAAGATGATCCTCCTAACTCTGGTGCCAGGCAACACTCATGTGCCTTTTTTTTTTTGGGACACAGTCTCGCTCTGTCACCCAGGCTGGAGTCCAGTGGCACCATCTCAGCTCACTGCAAGCTCTGCCTCCCGGGTTCATGCCATTCTCCTGCCTCAGTCTCCCAAGTAGCTGGGACTACAGGTGCCCACCACTATGCCTGGCTAATTTTTTTGTATTTTTAGTAGAGACGGGGTTTCACTGTGTTAGCCAGGATGGTCTGGATCTCCTGAACTCATGATCCACCCGCCTCAGCCTCCCAAAGTGCTGGGATTACAGGTGTGAGCCACTGTACCCGGTGTGCCTTTTATAACTATAGATTAGTTTTGCCTGCTGTAGAATGCCACATAAATGAAATCACACAGTACGTACTATTTTAGGTCTGGTCTCTTTTACTCAGTACAATGTGTGAAATTTATCCATGCTGTGACATGCTTCAGTAGTCCATTCCTTTTTGTTAACATTATTTCACTGAATTAATACACCAGAAATATTTATCTATTCAGCAATTGTTAGGCATTTAGATTGTATCCAGTTTTTGGCTATTATGAATCAAATTGCTATGAATATCCTCATATAAATCTTTTTGTAGAGATGTTTTTATTTCTCTTGGGTAAATATGTAAGGGTGGCAATACTTGGTCATGGGATAGGTGAATGTTTACCTTTACAAGGAACTGCCAAAACTTTTCCAAAGTGATTTTACCAGTTTTATATCCCCAGCAGCAATGTATGAGAGTCTTAGTGTTTCTGCATCTGTAACCACACTTGATATGGAAAGTCTTTTTTTTTTTTTTTTTTTTGAGATGGAGTCTCATTCCTGTCAACCAGGCTGGAGTACAGTGGCATGATCTCAGTTCACTGCAAGCTCTGCCTCCTGGGTTCGAGCGATTCTCCTGCCTCAGCCTCCCAAGTAGCTGGGATTACAGGCACCAACCACCACGCCCAGCTTAGTTTTTTGTATTTTTAGTAGAGATGGGGTTTCACCATCTCTACTAAAGATGGTAGTAAAGATGGTACTAAAGAGACCACGCTGGTCTCGAACTCTTGACCTCAGGTGATCCGCCTGCCTCGACCTCCCAAAGTGCTGGGATTAGAGGCATGAGCTACCACACTGGGCCAAATCTTTTTAATTCTACCCATTTTAGTGAATATGATCTGGGATCTCCTTGTGGTTTTAATTTGCATTTCTTGAATGACTTCTTATGCTGAACAGCTTTTTGTGTGCTCATTAGCTATTTTTATATCTTATTGTCTTCTTTGACACGTCTCTTTTATCCGCTTTATTAGATTGTCTTTTCTGTATTGATCTCTAATGCTTTTTAAAAATGAAACTACTACATGGGGCAAGGCGTGGGGGCTCACGCCTATAATCCCAGCACTTTGGGAGGCTAAGGCAGGGATCACTTGAGGCCAGGAGTTCAAGACAAGCCTGACCAATATGATGAAACCCCATCTCTATTAAAAATACAAAAACAAGCCAGGCATGGTGGTGCATGCCTATAATCCCAGCTATTCAGGAGGCTGAGGCAGGAGAATCACTTGAACCCGGGAGGTGAAGGTTGCAGTGAGCCAATATCACATAATCGCACTCCAGCCTGAGTGACAGAGTTAGTAAGACTCTGAAAAAAAATAAATAAATAAAACCCTACATGTCGGAAAATAGAGATTATGTATTTACATATACAACAAGCTTTTGAAGACTTCCACCAAGATATAGCAAACCATCCTTACCGAATTGATAAGTGTGCCTGGAAGTGAGGTTGTTCAGACAATTCAATGCATTTAGTCAATAAATGGATAATGGACCATGTTGTCTCATCAATAGTCTATAAGTATCCTTTGTTAGTTGTTATTTTCCTCTTTACCTTTATAATAAGTGTCAAGATTTTGATTCCCAAGCTTTTTTTTTTTTTTGGAATTTAATAATTTTTCAAGGAGTCAATTTCAACCAAACACCGCATGTTCTCACTTATAGGTGGGAATTGAACAATGAAAACACTTGGACACAGGAAGGGGAACATCACATACCGGGGCGTGTCGTGGGGTGGGGGCAGCGGGGAGGGATAGCATTAGGAGGTATACCTAATGTAAATGACTAGTTAATGGGTGCAGCAAACCAACATGGCACATCTATACCTATGTAACAAACCTGCACGTTGTGCACATGTACCCTAGAACTTACACATAATTTTTAAAAAAACATATATACACACACACATATATATATGTGTGTATATATATAAAGAAACATCTTTGAGCCCAGATGAAATGCTTCAGCTCAAGAGCCACAGGGAAGGCGGGACTTGACGCGTGGCTAGTTTCAGGCCTTTTCCACAACTGGAGGAGACTAGTCACTGATTTGCACTTGCCAGCGGTCTCTGGGCCAGCTGTGCCAGCATCACCTAGAGGGCTTGTTGGAAATAGCTCCGGGGTCTATTTTTCACAAACAGCCCAGTGATAACCAGGGGGCTGGGTTTGGGAACAAGAGTGCTAACCAGAGACTCCAAGAGTCTCATGGAGACAGACTGAGCTTGAGCTGCCTCCTGCCTGGGAAAATTAAGCTCCAGTCACTTCCTGGAACATGTCAAACTCCACCTCCAGCAGCCATCCAGCCTGAGTCCTCTGCGGAGCAGGCAGCTCCACCCTCCCAACTCAGTGCTACCTGTCACACCTGAGCCAGCAGTTTGTGCAGCCAGAGGAGCGCTGGCAGGGCTCCCTGCTGGGGCCCGGGCTGCCCAGCCATGCTCTGGGCACTCTGGCCAAGGTGGCTGGCAGGCAAGATGCTGCCCCTCCTGGGGGCGGTGCTGCTTCAGAAGAGAGAGAAGAGGGGCCCTCTGTGGAGGCACTGGCGGGTACGTACCTGAGATTACCTGGGAAACCCGGACTGGGGGAGTCCTGGGAGCTACAGTGCCCTGTGAAGACTGAGAGCAGCCCCAGCCCTGGGTTTTGAGTTGGGGTGGGACCTGTTTATTCTAGATGACCTGGCAGAGCTTAAATGAAACCTTGAAAATAGCTCCCTCCGATTAGGAAATGGAGGGTTAGTTCACCTGACACTTGTCTGGGGTGGGCTGGCTTTCGCGAAGGATGCGCGAGCCTGGCTGTAGCGTCTACGGCACTGGTGGGGTTGTGAGGGGAGGGTTTCCCTCCAGCAGGCGGCGTGCTGATGCTCTCTCGCCTGAGCCCAGCTGTAATCTGCTCGGTGACTCATCAGACCGGTACCGGCCGGTGACTCTTGGCTTCCGCTCACCTGCTCGCTGCCTCCTAGGCGGTCTTTGAGCCTCTGTCGGGGAGCAAGCGAGGGAGGGGTGTCGCCGTTTTTCTCTTTTAATATTTAATCGCCTCAAGCACAACACTAGCGCAGCTCTCACAGCCGCTCCCAAGCTAGGGTGGGGGCGCGAGGGTCTGAGGGGAGCCGCAGGTGTGTGGTGC
>NC_045439.1:146555204-146559838 GCF_002776525.5 Piliocolobus tephrosceles
TTTGGCCAGGTGCGGTGGCTCACGCCTGTAATCCCAGCACTTTGGGAGGCCGAGGCAGGCGGATCACATGAGACCAGGAGTTCGACCAGGTGGGCCGACATGGCGAAACCCCATCTCTAGGTAAAATACAAAAATTAGCCAGGTGTGGTAGCACACATCTGTAGTCCCGGCCACCGGGGAGGCTGAGGCATGAGAATCCCTTGAACCTGGGAGGTGGAGCTTGCAGTGAGCTGAGATCACTACTGGACTAGCCTGGGTGACAGAGAGAGACTCCGTCTTTAAGAAAAAAAAAAGAAGAAGAAAAAAATTTAAAGCCACTGGAGGTCCTCAGCCTCCCCAGTGGCTGGGACTACAGGTGTGTGTTACCACACTGGGCTAATTTTTGTATTTTTAGTAGAGACTTTGGACTTTATCCTGAGGGTAATAGGAAGCCATTGAAGGATTTTAAGTTGGAAAAGATTTTCAGATTTGCCTCACCCAGACTATGTGGAAAGTAATATAGAGGGGGACACTAATTAGGTGGCAGATAGAGGAGTCCAGATGAGAGATGTTGGAGAACATAAGATTCATTAGAATGGAAGCTCCAGGAGGGTAAGCGCTTGTGTTCACTATACTATCCCTGGCATCTAGAGCAGTGCCTGTATGCAGTTGGCACCCAGTCAGTGTTTATTAAATGAAGGACTGACTTGGATTGATATGGTTGTTATAGAGATGACAGATAGTGGAATTGGTTGGACATAATGTTCAGTATGTAGAACTAAAAGGATTTGAAGACTGAGGACTGATTAGATGTTAGGATGAGAAGAGGATTATTAAGGATTGATGCCAGGCTCTGGCATGAGATGGGGAATGCTGGAGGAGCAGGTTTAGAGGTGAAGATCCTGCATTCAGTCTGGGATATGTGGAGTTTGAAGTGACTATGAGATATCTAAGTGGAGACATCAAGTAGGTAGTTGAAAGTAACGCTTGAAGGCCAGGCACAGTGGCTCACACCTGTAATCCCAGCACTTTGGGAGGCTGAGGTGGGAGGATTGCTTGAGCTCAGGAGTTCGAGACCAGCCTAGGCAACATGGTGATGAAACCTAGTCTCTACAAAACAAAAAAAATTTCTTTTTTGAGGGGGAGTCTCACTCTGTTGCCTAGGCTGGAGTGCAGTGACACCATCTTGGCTGACTGCAACCTCCGCCCTGGGTTCAAGCAATTCTTGTGCCTCAGCCTCCCGAGTAGCTGGGATTACAGGCACATGCTACCATGTCCACCTAATTTTGTTGTTTGTTTGTTTTTATTTTTACTTTTTTTTGAGATAGAGTCTCGCTCTGTCACCCAGGGTGGAGTGCAGTGGCGCCATCTCGGTTCACTGCAACATTTGCCTCCTGGGTTCAAGTGATTCTTCTCCCTCAGCCTCCTGAGTAGCTGGGACTACAGGCGTGCACCACCACAGCTGACTAATTTTTTGTATTTTTAGTAGAGACAGGGTTTCACCATATTGGCCAGGTTAATCTCTAACTCCAGACGTCATGATCCGCCCACCTTGGCTTCCCAAAGTGCTGGGATTACAGGCGTGAGCCTCTGTGCCTGGCCATTTTTTTGTATTTTTAGTAGAGATGGGGTTTTGCCATGTTGGCCAGGTTGGTCTTGAACTCCTGAGCTCAGGTGATCCACCTCCGCTTGGCCTCCCAAAGTGTTGAGATTATAGGCATGAGCCTACTGTGCCCAGCTTCTACAAATATATATATGTGTGTATATATATATTTTTAGACAAGAGTCTCACTCTGTTGCCCAGGCTGGAGCGCAATGGTATGATCTTGGCTCACTGCAACCTCCACCTCCCAGGTTCAATCAATTCTCCTGCCTCAGCCTCCCAAGCATCTGGGATTACAGGGGCCCACCACCACACCCAGCTAATTTATCTAGATAGGGTTATTTATTTAGATAGGGTTTCACTGTGTTGGCCAGGCTGGTCTTGAACTCCTGACCTCGTGATCCACCCACCTCGGCCTCCCAAAGTGCTGGGACTGCAGGCATGAGCCACCGTGCCTGGTCTACAGAAATTTTAAAAAATTAGCTGAACGTGGTGGCATGCACCTGTGGTCCCAGCTATTCATTCAGAATAAAAGCTACATAAGCTGGTTGTAGTGGTGTGTGCCTGTAATCCCAGCTACCCGGGAGGCTGAGATAGGAGGATCACCTGAGTTTAGGAGGTTGAGGCTGCAGTGAGCCATGATCACGCCACTGCACTCCAGCCTGGGTGACAGTGAGACCCTGACTCAAATAATAATAATAACGGTAATAATAATTATGCTTGCCTGACAGAGTAGGTACTTAATAAATTTTTGTTGAATAAACAAATGCTGCTTGGCATACCCATGGTGTCAAGTTTTCTTTCTTTTTTTTTTTTTTTTGAGACAGAGTTTTGCTCTTTGTTGACCCCGCTGGAGTGCAGTGGGGCAATCTCAGCTCACTGCAACCTCCACCTCCTGGGTTCAAGTGATTCTTCTGTCTCAGCTTCCCGAGTAGCTCAGACTACAGGTGCCTGCCACCACGCCTACCCCCAGCTAATTTTTGTATTTTTTGCAGAGACAGAGTTTCACCCTGTTGGCCAGGCTGGTCTTGAACTCCTAACCTTGGGTGATCCGCCCGCTTAGGCCTCCCAAAGTGCTAGGATTACAGGCATGAGCCACCCTACCTGGCCTTCTTTTTTTTTATTATTTTATTTTATTTTTAGAGCCAGGGTCTCACTCTGTCACCCAAGCTACATGGTGGGACATTTTCTAACTTGGTGACATTGAGATTACTTGAAGAGATAAGGGACACTGTCACCTTGGGGGTTCTTGTTCCAGCCCTTCTACTGCAATACTGATATCCCTTTTTTTTTTTTTTTTCGAGATGGAGTCTCACTTTGTTGCCCAGGCTGGAGTGCAGTGGCACGATCTCGGCTCACTGCAAGCTCTGCCTCCCGGGTTCACGCCATTCTCCTGCCTCAGCCTCCCAAGTAGCTGGGACTACAGGCGCTTGCCACCACACCTGACTAATTTTTTTGTAGTTTTAGTAGAGATGGGGTTTCACTGTGTTAGCCAGGATGGTCTCAATCTCCTGACCTTGTGATCTGCCCGCCTCGGCCTCCCAAAGTGTTGGGATTACAGGTGTGAACCACCGTGCCTGGCACTCCCCCCCCTTTTTTTTTTTAAGACAGGGTCTCGTTCTGTCACCCAAGCTGAAGTGCAGTGATGTGATCATGGCCCACTGTAGCCTTGACCTCCTGGCTTCAAGTGATGCTCCCTCCTCTGCCCTCTGGAGTAGCTGGGATCACAGGTGTGTGCCACCATGCCCAGCTAATTTATCTATTTATTTTGAGACAGAGTCTTGCTGTGTCGCCCAGGCTGGAGTGCAGTGGCATGACCTCAGCCCACTGCAACCTCTCTGCCTCCCGGGCCCAACCAGTTCTCCTCCCTCAGCCTCCTGTGTAACTAGGATTTCAGGCACACACCACCACATCAGCCTGCTTTTTGTATTTTTAGTAGAGATGGGGTTTCCTCGTGTTGGCCAGGCTGATCTCAAACTCCTGACCTCAAGTAATCTGCCCATCTTGGCCTCCCAAAGTGCTGGGATTACAGGCGTGAGCCACTGCACCCGCCCCAGCGAATTGATTTTTAATTTTTTGTAGAGACAGGGTCTCCCTATGTTGCCCATGCTGGTCTCAAACTCCTGGGCTCAAGGGATTCTTCCTCCTACCTTGGCCTCACAAAGTTCTGGGATTACAGGCCACCTGTAAGCCTCCTGTGAGCCACCACGCCCAGCCAATATTCACTGTTTAAATCAACCAACAGTTTTGCTGTGAAAGGGACACTAGGAAGTAACTTCTCAGATTTAAAGCTCTGTGAATTACTGTTTTTTCCTTGTCATCTTGTAGATCCTCCCAGTTCTCTCTGTCCCTGTGGCTACTTACTTTGTCTAATGCGACTGTTGTGGGTTCCTTCTCAGTCCTCTCTGTACTTCCAACCTGGCCCCTCTAGTCTGTTCGTCTACCAGTTTTAGTGCTCTTTTTTTTTCTCTCTCTCTCTCTTTTTCCAGGAGTGCTCTTTTAAAACCCTTGCTGGATTGGGTTACTCCCCTGCTTCAAACCATTTGATGGCTTCCCACTGCCTAACTTCCATGTTCCTCACCCTGTTTTATAAAGCTCAGAATGATCTGGTTTCTTCTTAACACTAACCCAGCTCATTCCATTCTCCCGCTTGCCTGCTAAACTTTAGTCACAGTTTCTCTTTCAGTTCTTTGACTAAGCCAAGCTGTTATCAGCTTCAAGGCCTTAGCTGTTCCATCTGAAGGCCTCTGTCCAGAAGACTGTACCATCTTTTCCTCTCGTAAAGTTTCAAGTCTCAGCCTCAGTGCCTAAGAGAAGCCTCTCTAACCACCCTGCTGCAGACAGCCCCTGTACTCATTTGATTCACTTCTTTCTTAACACTTATCATTAGATGGAATTCATTGTTTCTTTTCTTGTTCATTGTCTGTCTCCCATATTTGATTTTAAATTCCACGAAGTCAAGGACCATGTATCTTTTCCTTATTTTTTCTTTGTTTTTTATTTTATTTTATTTATTTATTTTTTCTTTTTTTTTTTTTTTTTTTTTTTTTTT
>NC_045439.1:146559938-146564864 GCF_002776525.5 Piliocolobus tephrosceles
ACCCAGGCTGGAATGCAGTGGCACAATATCAGCTCACTGCCATCCCTGCCTCCTGGGTTCAAGCAATTCTCCTGTCTCAGCTTCCTGAGTAGCTGGGATTATAGGTGCATGCCACTATGTCTGGCTAATTTTTTTTTTTTTTTTGGGACGGAGTCTGGTGCTCTGTCGCCCAGGCTGGAGTGCAGTGGCCAGATCTCAGCTCACTGCAAGCTCCGCCTCCCGGGTTTACGCCATTCTCCTGCCTCAGCCTCCCAAGTAGCTGGGACTACAGGCGCCCGCTACCTCACCCGGCTAGTTTTTTTGTATTTTTTAGTAGAGACGGGGTTTCACCATGTTAGCTAGCATGGTCTCGATCTCCTGACCTCGTGATCCGCCCATCTCGGCCTCCCAAAGTGCTGGGATTACAGGCTTGAGCCACCGCGCCCGGCCTTTTTTTTTTTTGAGACAGAGTCTTGCTGTCCCTTAGGCTGGAGTGCAGTGGTGCAATCTCGGCTCACTGCAACCTCTGACTCACTACAATCTCCACCTCCTGGGTTCAAGCAATTCTCCCGCCTCAGCCTCCCAAATAGCTGGGACTACAGGTGCGTGCCACCACACCCAGCTAATCTTTTGTATTTTTAGTAGAGACAGGGTTTCACTGTGTTAGCCAGGATGGTCTCGATCTCCTGACCTCATGATCCACCTGCCTTGGCCTCCCAAAGTGCTGGGATTACAGTCGTGAGCCACTGTGCCCGGCCTAATTTATGTATTTTTAGTAGAGATGGGGTTTCACCATATTGGCCGGGCTGGTCTTGAACTCCTGACCTCAAGGGATCCACCTGCCTCAGCCTCCCAAAGTGCTAGGATTACAAGCTGAGCCACCACACTCGGCTTCTTTTTTATTTTTTAAGACACAGGATTTCGCCCATTGCCCAGCCTAGAGTGCAGTGGCGAGATCCTAGCTCACTGTGGCCTTGACTTTCGAACTCAAGCGACCCTCCAACCTCAGCCTCCCAAACTATTAGTATTATAGGCGTGAGCCACTGCACCCAGCCCAGAAGTCTTTAGAGCTTATAATACATTAAAGTAATAGGGGAAAAAAGGACATGGTAAAGACCATAAACATATTACTATATAACCCAGCAATCCCAGTCCTAGGTATTTACTCAAGTGAAGTAAAAACTAATGTTTACATAGAAGACTGTACATGAACATAGAATTACCCCCAAATGGTAACAACTCAGATGTTTTTTATTATTGTTGTTGTTCGCTACCACACTTTTTTTTTTTTTTTTTTGATGGAGTTTTGCACTTGTTGCCCAGGCTGGAGTGGAATGGCGTGATCAGAGTTCACTGTAACTTCTGCCTCCCGGGTTCAAACAATTCTTCTGCCTCAGCTTCCTGAGTAGCTGGGATTATAGGCATGTGCCACTATGCTCGGCTAATTTTGTATTTTTAGTAGAGATGGGGTTTCTCCATGTTGGTCAGGCTGGTCTGGAACTCCTGACCTCAGGTGATGTGCCTGCCTTGGCCTCTTATAGTGCTGGGATTACAGGCATGAGCCACCGTGCTTGGCCTTTTTTTTTTTTTTTAAAGTAAAGACAAGGTCATGCTATGTTGCCAAGCTGGTCTCAAACTTTTGGGCTCAAGTGGTCCTCCCACCTTGACTACAGGTGCGTGTGACCACACCCAGCTAATCTTTTGTATTTTTAGTAGAGACAGGGTTTCACCGTGTTAACCAGGATGGTCTCGATCTCCTGACCTCATGATCCACCTGCCTTGGCCTCCCAAAGTGCTGGGATTATAGGCGTGAACCACTACACCTAGCACAAATGTTTTTCAGCTGGTAAATGGTTCAACAAACTGTGATACATTCATTCAGTTGAATACTACTTATCAAAAATAGAGACAAACTATAGTAATGATACATGCTGCAATGTGAATGAATCTCAAATGCTCTATGCCAAATGAAAGAAGCCAGACTCAAAAGGCTAAGGTACTATATGATTCTATCTATGTGATGTTCCATAGGGATAGAAAACAGGTCTCTAGTTGCCAGGGAATGGGAGAAGGGATGTACAAAGACAAGAGAATTGAGGGATGATGGAACTATAGAGTGTAGATGATGGGATATGGAGTGGAACCTCCTTAACAGGAAGGCAGTACTAATGTGTGTGTGTGTTTTTTTTTTTTTAGAGGCAGAGTCTCACTCTGTTGCCCAGGCTGGAGTGCAGTGGCACCATCTGGGCTCACTGCAAGCTCCGCCTCCTGGGTTCACGCCATTCTCCTGTCTCAGCCTCCCGAGTAGCTGGGACTACAGGCGCCCGCCTCGTCGCCCGGCTAGTTTTTTGTATTTTCTATTAGAGACGGGGTTTCACCATATTAGCCAGGATGGTCTCGATCTCCTGACCTTGTGATCCGCCCGTCTCGGCCTCCCAAAGTGCTGGGATTACAGGCTTGAGCCACCGCGCCCGGCCGAGATAGAGTCTTGCTCTGTCACCTGGACTGGAGTGCAGTGCGGCGATTTCTGCTCACTGCAACCTCGGCCTCCTGAGTTCAAGCAATTCTCCTGCCTCAGCCTCCCGAGTAGCTGGGATTACAGGTGCACGCCACCATACCCGGCTAATTTTTTGTATTTTTAGTAGAAACGGGGTTTCACTATGTTGGCCAGGATGGGCTCAAACTCTTGACCTTGTAATCTGCCCACCCTGGCCTTCCAAAGTGCTGGGATTACAGGCGTGAGTCACTGCGCCTGGCCGGCAGTACTCATGTCTTAACACTTTAGTTACAGTAACTTTTTTTTTTTGTTTCTTTTTTTGAGATGGAGTCTTGCTCTGTCTCCCAGGCTGGAGTGCAGTGGCATGATCTTGGCTCACTGCAACTTCTGCCTCCCAGGTTCAAGCAATTCTCCTGCCTGTGTAGCCTCCTGCCTACAGTAACTTTTAGCAACTGTCTACTCTGTTTTGATTGAAAGCAAATCCAAATCTCTGTTATAATCGATTGGTATCAAAACAGGAATACCAGTGTATTTGTGAACCTGAAAGGATCAGAGAAGATCTAGATCTTGACTGTGGTTGTGGTTTAAAGTATTTGTCAAACTCATAGAACTATATGTATTAGCATATTAGAAGAGTATATTAGAAAGGATAAAATATACTATATATAAATTATACCTCAAGTTTGGGTTTTTTTTTGTTTTGTTTTTGTTTTTTGAGACGGAGTCTCGCTCTGTCACCCAGGCTGGAGTACAGTGGCGCAATCTCGGCTCACTGCAAGCTCCGCCTCCCGGGTTTACGCCATTCTCCTGCCTCAGCCTCCCGAGTAACTGGGACTACAGGCGCCCGCCAGCCACATCTTCCAGCTAGTTTTTTTGTATTTTTTTTAGTAGAGACGGGGTTTCACCTTGTTAGCCAGGATGGTCTCGATCTCCTGACCTCGTGATCCACCCATCTCGGCCTCCCAAAGTGCTGGGATTACAGGCTTGAGCCACCGCGCCCGGCCGGGTTTTTTGTTTTGTTTTTGTAGATACTGGGTCTCTACAAGCAAGCCTCCCACCTTGGCCTCCCAAAGTGTTGGAATTATAGGTGTAAACCACTGTGCCCAGTTTACCTCAAGTTTTAAAACGACTGTAAACACCCAAGTGTTGATATAATTTGCATTTGGTCCACAGAGTTACCATTTTGGTATGAAAAAGTAGAGTATGATTTCAGTCTTTCAGGAAGTTGGTATGTTAGCTCTCTCTAGTGAAATGACAAGAGTTAACATTTTATTTTATTTTATTTTTTATTTTTTATTATTTTTTTTTTTTTCTGAGACGGAGTCTCGCTCTGTCGCCCAGGCTGGAGTGCAGTGGCCAGATCTCAGCTCACTGCAAGCTCCGCCTCCCGGGTTCGCGCCATTCTCCTGCCTCAGCCTCCTGAGTAGCTGGGACTGCAGGCGCCCGCCACCTCGCCCGGCTAATTTTTTGTATTTTTAGTAGAGACGGGGTTTCACTGTGTTAGCCAGGATGGTCTCGATCTCCTGACCTTGTGATCCGCCCGTCTCGGCCTCCCCAAATGCTGGGATTACAGGCTTGAGCCACCGCGCCGGGCCAAGAGTTAACATTTTATGAGTGTTTATGAACAAGAAAGTGTCAGCTGTTTAATCTGAGAAGGTCATTTCTCATTCTAGCCAAGGAGGGAGGGTATACTCCTAAAATAGAGACTGGGAGAATAAAACAGATACTTTGTAGTAGTCTGTTATTTTACAATCTGTCTTGGCACTTGATCCATAATTGTATAGTGCCATCATCATTAAGGAATATTACTACTAGTGTTTATTAGCTTTATCTTCTTTCTTGTGGCAGAAGGGAAAAATGTTTTAGACTAGTAAACCATGACTCAGTTAGGAGCCACGGTTCTATCTGCCGAGGGTTGAATCCTGACTCTGTCGTGTGCCAGCTGTGTTACCAGGTAAGTTACACAGCTTGGGGAAGTTACTTAAACTCTTTAGTTTCTTGGCCTGGTGCGGTAGTTCACACCTGTAATCCCAGCACTTTGGGAGGCCAAGGCGGGTGAATCACTTGAGGTCAGTAGTTCAAGACCGGCCTGGGCAACATGATAAAACCCCATTTCTACTAAAAGAACAAAAATTAGCCAGGCATGGCTGAGTGCAGTGGCTCACGCCTATAATCCCAGCACCCTGGGAGGCCAAGGAAGGCAGATCACGAGGTGGGGAGATTGAGAATATCCTGGCTAACATGGTAAAACCCCATCTCTACTAAAAAACAAAAATTAGCTGGGCTTGGTGATGGGCACCTGTAGTCCCAGCTACTCGGGAGGCTGAGGCAGGAGAATGGTGTGAACCCAGGAGGCAGAGCTTGCGGTGAGCCGAGACTGTGCCACTGCACTCCAGCCTAGGTAACAGAGCGAGACTCCTCCTAAAAAAAAAAAAAAAATTAGCCAGGAG
>NC_045439.1:146564964-146567993 GCF_002776525.5 Piliocolobus tephrosceles
CTAAAAAAAAAAAAAAAAATTAGCCAGGAGTGGTGGCGGGCGCCTGTAGTCGCAGCTACTGGGGAGGCTGAGGTAGGAGAATGATGTGAACCCGGGAGGCAGAGCTTGCAGTGAGCTGAGATCATGCCACTGCACTCTAGCCTGAGCGACAGAGCAAGACTCCATCTCAAAAAAAAAAAAAAAAGGCCGGGCACGGTGGCTCAAGCCTGTAATCCCAACACTTTGGGAAGCCAAGATAGGCGGATCACGAGGTCAGGAGATCGAGACCATCCTGGCTAACACGGTGAAACCCTGTTTCTACTAAAAATACAAAAAACTAGCTGGGCGAGGTGGCGGGCGCCTGTAGTCCCAGCTACTCAGGAGGCTGAGGCAGGAGAATGGCGGTAAACCCGGGATGCGGAGCTTGCAGTGAGCTGAGATCCGGCCACCGCACTCCAGCCCGGGTGACAGAGCAAGACTCTGCCTCAAAAAAAAAAAAAATTCGCCAGGCAAGGTGGCATGCTCCTGTAGTTCCATCTACTTGGGAGTCTGAGGCACGGGAATTGATTGAATCTGGGAGGTGGAGGTTGCAGTCAGCTGAGATCGTGCACTGTGCTCTAGCCTGGGCAACAGAGTGAGGCTGTGTCTCAAAAACGAGAGACCAGGCCTAGTGACTCACACCTGTAATCCCAGCACTTTGGGAGGTTGAGGCGGGCAGATCACGAGGTCAGGAGATTGAGACCATCCTGGCCAACTTGGTGAAACCCCGTCTCTACTAAAATACAAACAATCACCCAGGTGTGGTGGCACGTGCCTGTAGTCCCGGCTACTCGGGAGGTTGAGGCAGGAGAATCACTTGAACCCAGGAGGCAGAGGTTGCAGTGAGCTGAGATCGCCCCACTGCACTCCAGCCTGGGCGACAGAGCAAGACTCCATCTCGAAACAAACAAACAAACAATAAAAATCAAGAACAACAACAAAAATCTCTTTTCTTTCATTATCTTTAAATGGTAATGCTATCAGTTGTTGTGAAGATTAAGTATCAGATGTTTAGAAAAGTACCTGGCATTGGGCTGGGCACGGTGGCTCACGCCTGTAATCCCGGCACTTTGGGAGGCCAAGGTGGGTGGATCATGAGGTCAGGAGATCAAGACCATCCTGGCTAACACGGTGAAACCCTGTCTCTACTAAAAATACAAAAAAATTAACCGGGCGAGGTGGCGGGTGCCTGCCAACTACTGGGAGGCTGAGGCAGAAGAATGGTGTGAACCCCGGGAGGCGGAGCTTGCAGTGAGTTGAGGTCGCTCCACTGCACTCCAGCCTGGGCAACACAGTGAGACTCTGTCTCAAAATAAAAGAAAAAAGTACATGGCATCTAGTGAGTACAGTATAATTGTGGACTGATATTGGTATTAGCAGAAAGCAGAGCAAGTAACCTTTTGTTGTGTTTTTGAGTGACTGGACTGAGTTGGGGAGACTTCATGTGAGAAGGGAACCATGTGACAAAGCAAATCTCGGTTGTAGTCATGGCTTACTTACTGGCACTTCCTTCTTACTGTCATCTCGCTTAAATGACCAGGACAAGGCAGAGGTGGGTGAATGGGGGAATAGGGCTTGTGAAATTAGGATTCTGGTGTAGTGGCCAGTACACTTACTGCTCGTTGTCAGAAACTGGATTAAACACTGGACGCTTTTTCTGGTTTAAGTATTCAGAGTATAAAATGACCTCAGAAATTACAGTTTGTAAGCTTATTCAAAACTGCCCCACAAATGCCAATTTTACCATAAAACACAGTAAAAGGTTAGCCAGCTATACCAGTTAAAACAGTGAGTAGGTTAGCTTTGTAAACGTGATTCTTACCAGTCCCAGAGAATCAACGCTTCTGTTGTTTAGGGTAGAATCAGGAACAATTTGGGGATAGCCTCCAGTTGGTTCCAGTTCCTGTCCAACTTCAGACATATATTTCCCATTAAAAAGGTGGGGCAGATTTTGTAAACATTTCTTCAGCACCTTGGAATCCTAGCAGTCAGTCTGTTCATGCTGATAGAAGTCCCTGTGACAGTGTCCTTTAGTTGAAAGCACAAAAATAAAAATATAAAAAAGATCTAGAGAGGGTGGGCATTTTATTATTCTTGGATATTCTTTCTCTGCTGAACAAAACTGATGTGCCTATTTCTGTCCCATTAGGAGCTCCTGTCCCTGGCAAAGCGAAAGCGCAGTGACTCTGAGGAGAAGGAGCCGCCTGTGAGTCAGCCTGCAGCCTCGTCAGACTCGGAGACGTCTGACAGTGACGATGAGGTGGGTGTGGAGGGCCTCAGCTTCTGGGACCATTAGATAGATGAGGGTCCTCACTTTGGTGGCTCCTGTTGGCCTCACTTCCTTAAACTGAGACTTACAACGTAAGATCTACAAGAATTTTTGGGGGAAAGAAAATGGTGTAAGGAAGGCCGGGCGTGGTGGCTCATGCCTGTAATCCCAGCACTTTGGGAGGCTGAGGTGGGTCGATCACCTGAGGTCAGGAGTTCGAGACCAGCCTGGCCAACATGGGGAAACCCTGTCTCTACTAAAAAATACAAAAATTAGCTGGGCATGGTGGCGCATGCTTGTAATCCCAGCTACTCCGGAGGTAGGAGAATTCCTTGAACCCAGGAGGCAGAAGTTGCAGTGAGCCTAGATTGCCCCACTGTATTCCAGCCTGGGTGACAATGCAAGACTCTGTCTCAAAAAAAAAAAAAAAAGAAAGAAAATGGTGTAATGAAAGCTACTGAATGTCATATTCATTGTGCCGCAAGTTACCTAGTGGGTCCCTCTGCAGAACATGCGTAGCCATTCTGTAGCCTTTTTTTTTTTAGCCTTATTGCAGAAGTGATACAGTCAGTAGTCATGTTTTTTTCTTTTTTCTTTTCTTTTTTTTTTTTTTTTGAGACAGAGTCTCGCTCTCTTGCCCAGGCTGGAGTGCAGTGGCGCAGTCTCTGCTCACTGCACTGCATTCACGCCATTCTCCTGCCTCAGCCTCCCGAGTAGCTGGGACTATAGGCGCCCGCCAGGC
>NC_045439.1:146568393-146573841 GCF_002776525.5 Piliocolobus tephrosceles
CCCGTCTCGGCCTCCCAAAGTGCTGGGATTACAGGCTTGAGCCACCGCGCCCGGCCTCTTGTTAATTTTTGAGTCATCTTTTTAATCTCACTTTCATGTTAGAAAATAAATTCTATCAAGGATGCCATAGTTTAATGGGAAATACTTTAGTGAGAAAAGAATCTTTCTTTGGGAAGGTTGATTCAGCATCCCTCAGAGTGATGGTGTTAACTTCAAAGGAGGAAAATCCAGCTGTTCATTGCCTAGACCACGGTCACTTTCCCAAATTACCTACCAACAATGGCAGGCCCTAAACGGTCCAGAACCTTAATGGAAGACAGGGATAAGGGGACAGATATTTGAAACACTTCTACATGTTTCTCATTTGATTTGTTTATTTTATTTTATTTTTTTGAGAAGGAGTCTCACTCTGTTGCCCAGGCCAGAGTGCAGTGGCATGATCTTGGCTCATTGCAACCTCTGCCTCTCAGGTTCAACTGATTCTCTTGCTTCAGCCTCCCGAGTAGCTGGAACTACAAGCATGCATCACAATGCCCAACTGATTTTTTTAGTTTTAGTGGAGACAGGGTTTCGCCATGTTCGCCATTCTGATCTCAAACTTCCGAGCACAGTTGATCCACCCGCCTTGGCCTCCCAAACTGAGATTACAGGCGTGAGCCATTACATCAAGCCTTCCATTTGATTTAAAGTATTTTCTTCCCCTTAGTAATTCCTTGGAGAGAAGCCGGATATCACCTTTCAATGTAATTT
This sequence comes from Piliocolobus tephrosceles, assembly GCF_002776525.5. Lineage (NCBI taxonomy): Eukaryota > Metazoa > Chordata > Mammalia > Primates > Cercopithecidae > Piliocolobus > Piliocolobus tephrosceles. The sequence goes on from NC_045439.1 coordinate 146,569,144, forward strand.
CTTACCCTGTAGCCTAGGAAAATATTTGTTAACAGTAAAATAAAAAATGTTTATTTAATACAATGAAATTTAATTAGCAGCTGAATAGTGTTTACCTGTGTCCTGAATGTGCATATTGGAGTGATTCCCTTCTGATCAACTGTAGTGATAATCTCTTTTTTTTTTATTTAAGACTGAGTCTTACTCTGTCACCCAGGCTAGAGTGCAGTGGCACAATCTCAGCTCACTGCAACCTCTGCCTCCTGAGTTCAAGCGATTCTCCTGCCTCAGCCTCTCGAGTAGCTGGAACTACAGGCATGCCCCACCACACCCGGCTAGTTTTTGTATTTTTAGTAGAGACAAGGTTTCGCCATGTTGGCCAGGCTGGTCTCGAACTCTTGACCCCAGGTGATCTACCCTCCTCAGCCTCCCAAAGTGTTGAGATTACGAGCGTGAGCTACTGCACCCAGCCATGATATTCTCTTAATCTTAAATAATTTAATAGATCTAAAATTGCTTTCTGCAGCAAGAAGTCATGAAAGTTTACTCTTTTGAGGCCCTGTCTCACTGTGTCTGCCAGGCTGGAGTGCAGTGGCGTGATCTTGCAAGGCTCACAGCAACCTCTGCCTCCCGGGTTCAAGCAATTCTCCTGCCTCAGCCTCCTCAGTAACTAGAACTATAGCCGTGTGCCACCACACCCGGCTGATTTTTTATTTTTAGTAGAGATGGGGTTTCACTGTGTTGGCCAGGATGGTCTCGAACTTCTGACCTCAGGTGACCCGCCCCATTGGCCTCCCAAAGTGCTGGGATTACAGGCATGAGCCACCAATCCCAGCCTCTTTTTATTTTTTTTGTGACAGAGTCTCACTTTGTTGCCAGGCTAGAGTGCAGTGGTGTGATCTTGGCTCACTGCAACCTCTGCTTCCTGGGTTCAAGCAATTCCCCTGCCTCAGCCTCCTGAGTACCTGGGACTGCAGGCGCATGTCACCACACCCAGCTAATGTTTTGTAGTTTTAGTAGAGTCGAGGTTTCACCGTGTTAGCCAGGATAGTCTCATTCTCCTGACCTTGTGATCTGCCTACCTTGGCTTCCCAAAGTGCTGGGATTACGGGTGTGAGCCACCACGCCTGGCCAAAAGTTTATTCTTTTGTTTGTTTTTAATGGAGGAGCTATAATTTCTCTCAAATTAATAAAAAATCAGAGGGGGTCTATGAAATAATTTGCTTTTTCATTTTGTTTTCTGTTTTCTTTCTTTAAATGCCTAGATAACACAGAAAAACTTGAAATAATTTTCTCTCCCACTATTCTTTTTTTTTTTTTTTTTGAGACCTAGTCTTGCTCTGTCGCCCAGGCTCTCCCACTATTCTTATAGCTACTTTTATTTTTTTATTTTTATTTTTTTTGAGACGGAGTCTCGCTCTGTCGCCCAGGCTGGAGTGCAGTGGCCGGATCTCAGCTCACTGCAAGCTCCGCCTCCCGGGTTTGCACCATTCTCCTGCCTCAGCCTCCTGAGTAGCTGGGACTACAGGCACCCGCCACCTCGCCCGGCTAGTTTTTAGTATTTTTTAGTAGAGACGGGGTTTCACCATGTTAGCCAGGATGGTCTCGATCTCCTGACCTCGTGATCCGCCCGTCTCGGCCTCCCAAAGTGCTGGGATTACAGGCTTGAGCCACCGCGCCCGGGCGCTACTTTTATTTTTCATGTTTCAGAAGTCAGCTGCTGTGGTCCACCCTTGCCACTCAATATTCTATTAAGTTCGAATCTGTGTTATGCCTGGAATACCTTGTAATGTGTTTGTGGTCTCTGTTATTCCTTAAGATACAAGCAGTAAGTCCGCTTGGAACACATTCACTCTGCATATTTCTGTTGTTAAAGTTAGGTCAGAGTCCTAACTTTCGCGGTTACTATTGAGATTCCCTTCCTCTTTTTTTTAGCCAAAGCATTAGAGGAGCCCACAACTTGTGTTGGAGGAGATCCACATCCATAAAATCCTTTATGGTTTAGGGTTCCCTTTATTACTTGCAGCTGCTTAATAATGTAAAAAACTGCTCATCTTAGAACACTACCCAGCGATTTGTACACATATTGGAGAAAAAGCTGACAGTAGGCTGCACCCTGCCCAGTAGGAAATGAGCCTTTGAATGACTTTTCCCCTACAGGATTCTTAGCTCCTGCTGCTTCCTCCAGGTTCTAGTTCTCCAGGCCCTCAGGCTTATTTTACTCTACTCCAGTCCCTCTCTCATGAGAGCAGCGTCTATATCGTGGTCATTCTGAAAGATGCCTGTTTTTCGGTTTGCATCATGTCTCTTTAGCTCAAGATACTAACTTAGAACAGAGCACCTCAGAGTTAGAGCAAATGGTTCATTATTTTGGACAATTCAGGAAATAACTATTAAAATCTTTATTAAAAAATTCAGCCACCGTATAACTCAATGTTATTACTGTGAGCTCAAACTTATTGCTGCTGTGGACCTTTTAGATTGGGTAAGGGACTTCTGAGAGATTCTTAAGATATAAAGTTTGAGACAGTGGCTCTTTTTTTCCCTTTAATAATGTGTTTGTTGTTGTTGTTGTTGTTTTTTGAGACGGACGGAGTCTCTCTTTGTTGCCCAGGCTGGAGTGCAGTGGCGCGATCTTGGCTCACTGCAAGCTCTGCCTCCCGGGTTCATGCCATTCTCCTGCCTCAGCCTTCGAGCAGCTGGGACTACAGGCGCCCGCCACCACGCCTGGCTAGTTTTTTTATTTTTAGTAGAGAAGGGGTTTCACTGTGCTAGCCATGTTGGTCTCTATCTCCTGACCTCATGATCCGCCCGCCTTGGCCTCCCAAAGTGCTGGGATTACAGGTGTGAGCCACTGTCATAATGATTATTAATACATCTTTCATGGGTAAAAAAACACATACTGAAGTAGTTTGCTGTGTCTTCTCGTTTCTTCAACTTTTGTGTCTTTTATCACCTACCTTTTAGAAATTTGGTTGTTAAAGTGGCAGTTCTCAGGCCGGGCATTTGTCTCATGCCTGTAATCCCAGCACTTTGGGAGGCTGAGGCAGGTGGATCACTTGAGGTCAGGAGTTCAAGACCAGACGGGCCAACATGGCGAAACCCTGTCTCTACTAAAAATACAAAAATTAGCCGGGTGTGGTAGCAGGTGCCTGTAGTCCTAGCTACTCGGGAGGCTGAGGTATGAGAATCGCTTGAGCCCAGAATGAGTCCAAAAGGCAGAGGTTGCAGTGAGCTGAGAACACTCCACTACACTCCAGCCTGGGCGCCAGAGTGAGACTGCATCTCAATAAAAATAAATAAATTAAATAAAGTGGCAATTTTCCATCAGAGGACGCCCTCCTTGTACCAGAAGCTGCCCTGGAGTTTTTTCAAACTTATATATGTCTCTCTTACTGTTTATTTTCATTAGTGAGCCATGAATATAGGTAGAAAGAAATACGTTTGTCCCCTCAGATTTGCTAGGACAGAAAATTGGTCAAGAACAACTGAGCTAAAAAGTTAATTGGTAATTTGTTTATAAAATCAGAGACATGCACTGATTTTAGAGCAAAAAGATATTTAGCTAATTGATGAGCAGGGAGGGGAAATGGAGAGAAGCTCTGAAAGTTTTCTATCCAGAAAAAAATGGATACACTGGACATTAAGTATAATGTCATATTAGTGAGGAAATAAGTAGATGTTTCACGTATAATATATCTTGGCTGGGGGAAAAACTGAAATTTAATGACAGAGTATACACTTGTCCTATTATTTTTGGTGATTGAATTATTCTTGGTATCTGGAGGCACATGTAAAACTAAAAAGCAAGGCTGTTTGTAAGATTTACATTGGCCAAGGTCATAATGCTGTGGTGTGGCACTTTGATGCTATCACTTCCTCTCCTTGAAAGCATTTGATAGAAGAAACATCAAGGATTCAAACAAGAGTGATTGGAAGGGAAAATAACAAGATGAGGAAGAGGAGAGCTAGCAGCCATTCGATCATGGGTTGGGGTTAAAAAAAAAAATGGCCAGCAGGGTGTGGTGGCTCACACCTGTAATCCAGCAATTTGGGAGGCCAAGGTGGGAGGATTGCTTGAGCTGGGAAGTTCAAGACCAGCCTGAGCAACATGGCAAAATCCCATCTCTACAAAAAATACAAAAATTATTGTAGCTAGAGGTGCAATAACAGAAAAATTAGGCTGGGTGCAGTAGCTCACTCCTGTAATCCCAGCACTTTGGAGGCTGAGATGGGTGGATCACGAGGGCAGGAGCTCGAGACCATCCTGGCTAACATGGTGAAACCCTGTCTCTACTAAAAACACGAAAAAATTAGCCGGGTGTGGTGGCGGGCGCCTCTAGTCCCAGCTACTCCGGAGACTGAGGCAGGAGAATGGTGTGAACCCGGGAGGCGGAGCTTGCATTGAGCCGAGATTGAACCACTGCACTCCAGCCTGGGCGACAGAGCAAGACTCCATCTCAAATAAATAAATACATACATAAATAAATAAATAGATAATTTTTTTTAAAAAGACTTTTAAAAAATACAAGAATTAGGTGCGGTGGTGTGCACGTGTAGCCCCAGCTACTCAGGAGGCTGAGGTGGGAGGATCACCTAAGCCCAGGAGGTCAAGGGTGCAGTGAGCAGTAATCATGCCACTGCACTCCAACCTGGGCGACAGAGTGAGACTCTGTCTCAAAAGAAAAAATAAAAATACTTCATAGGTTTTTTTTTTTT
>NC_045439.1:146573941-146598885 GCF_002776525.5 Piliocolobus tephrosceles
TGGAGTGCAGTGGCCGGATCTCAGCTCACTGCAAGCTCCGCCTCCCGGGTTTACGCCATTCTCCTGCCTCAGCCTCCCGAGTAGCTGGGACTACAGGCGCCCGCCACCTCGCCCGGCTAGTTTTTTGTATTTTTTAGTAGAGACGGGGTTTCATTGTGTTGGCCAGGATGGTCTCGATCTCCTGACCTTGTGATCCGCCCGTCTCGGCCTCCCAAAGTGCTGGGATTACAGGTATTTTTTGTATTTTTAGAAGAGATGGGGTTTCACCGTGTTGCCCAGGCTGGTGTTGAACTCCTGAGCTCAGGCGATCTGCCTGCCTCGGGCTGTCAAAATGCTAGGATTACAGGCATGAGCCACCACGGCCAGCCCGTTGGATATCATGTGTAGTAGTTTTTCTGTTGATTTAAAGCCATGACTATGAATAACAGTTCCTGTACTGTAAAAAAAAAAAAAGTCTTCCAAAATATCAAGCTGTGTGGTACTGCTTTATACAGCTTCCTTTCTCCTCTATTATTATTGGTAAGAAGTGACCATTGTGCTCATTTCTTGGTAATGTCTTTAACACTTCCAACTTACTGCATCTATTCTTCGTGGGTTCAGGAAGCCAGGGAATGCCATAGAGTTTAGGCTGGAATACTGCGCTTTAGTGCTTGAACTTAGTAACAGCTATTTAGATTGCTCGTGAGCTTTATATTTTATTTATTTTATTTTATTTATTTTGAGACAGAGTCTCTCTCTGTTGCCCGGGCTGGAGTGCAGTGGCGCAATCTTGGCTCACTGCAAGCTCTGCCTCCCAGGTCCATGCCATTCTCCTGCCTCAGCCTCCCAAGTAGCTGGGACTACAGGTGCCCGCCACCACGCCCAGCTAATTTTTTTTTTGTATTTTTAGTAGAGACGGGGTTCCACTGTGTTAGCCAGGATGGTCTCGACCTCCTGACCTTGTGATCCACCCACCTCGGCCTCCCAAAGTGCTGGAATTACAGACCACTGCTCCTGGCCCCATAAGCTTTATTTTTTACACATTGGTTCTTAACTATGTAGACAAGCAGACAGTAACTCCTCATCTTTCTAGACACCATTAAGATCTCATTGCAAGAATTTGGAATAAGGTGATTTTCATGGACTAGTTAATTGCTCAAATGTATTTACAAGAAATTCCAACACTCCCAACCTAACAGTGTAATGTAGTATTAATTATATTGTGCATTTTTTGGTATCATGTCTATTTTGCTTGTGCTTTTTTTTTTTTTTTTTTTTTTTGAGACGGGCGTCTCACTCTGTCGCCCAGGCTGGAGTGCAGTGGCCGGATCTCAGCTCACTGCAAGCTCTGCCTCCCGGGTTTACACCATTCTCCTGCCTCAGCCTCCCGAGTAGCTGGGACTACAGGAGCCCGCCACCTCGCCCAGCTAGTTTTTTTTGTATTTTTTTAGTAGAGAAGGGGTTTCACTGTGTTGGCCAGGATGGTCTCAAACTCCTTACTTTGGGTAATCCATCCACCTCGGCATCCCAAAGTGCTGGGATTACAGGCTTGAGCCACCACGCCCAGCCTACTGCTTGTGCTTTTGTCTTTGTAACTAGACTACAAGTTTTTGTGATTGAGTGCAAGGATTCTTTATGCTTTCTAGTTGAATGTATGTGATTGCTTGATGATGAAATACAATAGTGTCTTTTGTACTTTGATTAATTACACAGTAGAAAGGAAAAGAAAGCTAAGATATTCTTCATGTCTTCAGGCTGACATTAAATTGGATTTACTGCCTCCTGTCACTTGGGATTTTAAAAATTTGCATTTACTTTTCAACTCCTCTGACCACCCCCCCCCTTTTTTTTTTTTTTTTTTCTTTTTGGAAACAGAGTCTTGCTCTGTCAAGAAGGCTGGAGTATGGTGGCTCAATGTCTGCTCACTGCAACATCTGCCTCTTGGGTTCAGGCAATTCCTGTGCTTCTGTATTCCGAGTAGCTGGGATTACAGGCGCATGCTACCACGCCCAGCTAATTTTTTGTATTTTTAGTAGAGACGGGATTTCACTGTGTTGGCCAGGCTGGTCTTGAACTCCTGTCCTCAAGTGATCCGCCCGCCTCGGCCTCCCAAAGTGCTGGTCCCAGCACGGGTGTGAGCCACCCCACCCAGCTTCCTCTGACTCTTTTTTTATTTTCAGAAAAAAACACCTAAATCAAGAACTGTGCCCTCTCAAACACATCTCTTCTGTGGCCATTGTCAGTATCTAGAGTAATGACTATAGAACCTTTCTTACAATTACTTTGATTCAGAATAACATTCAGTTCATATGGAAAGCTACAATGTTACAGGGTCTTAGAGATCATCTGAACTTTTTTTCCCGACAGATGAGAGAACAAACTCACAGAAATTCTCATTTTCAGCCGGGTGCAGTGGCTCACGCCTGTAATCCCAATGCTTTGGGAGGCTGAGGCGGGCTGATCACGAGGTCAGGAGATAGAGACCATCCTGGCTAACATAGTGAAACCCTGTCTCTACTAAAAATACAAAAAATTAGCCAGGCATGGTGGCAGGCGCCTGTAGTCCTAGCTGCTCAGGAGGCTGAGGCAGGAGAATCACTTGAAATCAGGAGGTAGAGGTTGCAGTGAGCCGAGATGGCGCCACTGCACTCCAGCCTAGACGACAGAGCGAGCCTCTGTCTCAAAAAAAAAAAAAAAAAAATTATTTTCTTTTCATAAAATAATACCTCACATGTACATAGAACTTCCTGGTTTCTAGTGTGCTCTAAAACTCTTCTTATTCTCTCTCCTTTTAGTTTCACACTACCCTGGTAGGTGGTCAAGGCAGTGTTATTATTCCTACTTTATAGATAAGGAAACACTCTCTGGTTAGAGGCTTGGTTCTATCCCAGTTCTTTAGACCTCATCCCAGTATAGTTTGTCACTAGCCCAGCTGTTACTCTTTTTTTTTTTTTGGAGACAGTCTCCCTCTGTCACCCAGGCTGGGATGCAGTGGTGCAATCTTGGCTGGCTGCAACCTCCACCTCCCAGGTTCAAGCAATTCTCCTGCCTCAGCCTCCTGAGTAACTCAGATTGTAGGCGCCCACCACCAGGCCCACCTAATTTTTGTATTTTTAGTAGAGTCAGGATTTCACCATGTTGGCCAGACTGGTCTTGAACTTCTGACTTCAAGTAATCCACCTGCCTCCGTCTCCCAAAGTGTTGGGATTACAGGCATGAGTCACCACACCCAGTCGCAGCTGTTACTCTTGAACCCTACTTACTGAGAGGTATTTTATTTCACTTGTAAATGCAGTTCAGAGTCGCTGGGTTGGAATGGTTTCTGTGCTGGGTCCTGAGACCTAGGAATATGGGTATTCCTTACCTATTAGAGATAATTTGCTCTCTGAAATCTTGAAGTGTCTTTACTTTCCTGCCTTCATCATGTTCAAAGTACTCAGCATCTCAATGCCACCCAGTTCCAGTGCAACCAGTCCCTGCCTTGTGTTTCTTCCCATCTTTCAACTGAATGCCCAGAAGGACAGTTGCTTCACAGAATGAGGACCTGCTTATAACATTCTATACACACTCATGTGGGAATATAGTACTCACCTTCCTTGTTTCACTAGGTAATTGTTGCCCATTAGAATATCTGTTACATCAGTGAGAGTCAAACTGCCAATCTCTATTATTGGGAAGAAAACATATTCCATCCAGTCTCTTTTTAAGTTTTCTTCATCGCATATTTACAAAATACTTTTCTGGTGTTCTGTGGGGCTGCATACATGTACACCTAGGAAAGCAGGATGTGAGTGTGTACAAGAGTCCTGACAATGGATCCTTTCCTTTACCCAGATAGATGGTTTTTGAGCAGTGGTCATTGGGAGATCCTCTGGCCTCTGTACTTGGTTCAGATGCAGACCAGTGGGTGTTCATTTTCTCATTCTTGGCTTATGTTTGGTGCATTTGAGAGCACTTTGAAGGTTATAACAGAGCTGACCTTTCAGTAGACCCACAGTTCTGAAAACGGATTAAGAAGTGCCAGATCACGTCCTCTACTTCCTCCCAGATGGGGAAAGTATAAGAACATCCCTTTAATTCTCTGCTTTATTCTGTGGATCCCATTTACTACTACACCCTGGTGAAGTCATTCATTTTCCCTCTGTCTCAGAATCAGGTGAATAAGACTTTTGCAGGGATGGGTCAGCCATCTCTGGACTAACAGCTGGATTAAGATATTTCCATATCAATTCTGCTTAGACTCTGTTCTTGGGAGAAGAGGTACAGAGCAAATATTTTAAGTATGTGCTTAGGCAAAAAAGCGTTCGGGAATCTCTGGTTTATAGGAGTAAATGTGAGTCTATTTTCCAAGAAAAAAATCTTTGGGAGATTATTGGGACCTATTTGAGTCTCTTTCCCTGGATTAAATAAGAATAATGATGAGACTGGCTTCCAGATTTTAAGTGATCATTTATCTTTGAGTGGTGGCAATACAGGTGATTTAAAAAAAAATCAAATAAAAAAATAGGAAATATTGGCTGGGTGCGGTAGCTCATGCCTGTAGTCTCAGCACTTTGGGAGGCCGAGGCAGGCAGACCCCCCTGAGGTCAGGAGTTTGAGACCAGCCTGATCAATATGGTAAGAGAACCGACTCACAGCAATTCTCATTTTCACGCGGGTGTGGTGGCTCTACTAACCCTGTCTCTGCTGAAAATACAAAAATTAGCCAGGTGTGGGGGCAGTCGCCTACAGTCGCAGCTACTCGGGAGGCTGAGGCAGGACAATCACTTGAACCCAGGAGGCGGAGGTTGCAGTGAGCCTAGATCACGCCACTGCACTCCAGTTTGGGTGACAGAGTGATTCTCCATCTTGAAAAACAAAACAAAACAAAAAATAGGGAATGTTTCACAAATTTGCGTGTCATCTTTGCATAGGGGTCAGGCTAATCTCTGTATTCTAATTTTAGATATGTGCTGCTGAAGCAAGCACAGGTAATTTTTTTAAATTAATTTTTTATATAACTAATTTATTTATTTGAGACAGGCTCTCACTCTGTCACCCAGACTGGAGTGCAATGTCATGATCTTGGCTCACTGCATCCTGGACCTCCTGGGTTCAAGCCATTCTCCTACCTTAACCTCCTGAGTAGCTGGGACCATAAGTGTTCACCACCATGTCTGGCTAATTTTTGTATTTTTTGTAGAGACTGAGTTTCGCCATGTTGCCCAGGCTAGTCTTGAACCCTCAGCTCAAGCAGTCAGCCTGCCTCGGCCTCCCAAAGTGCTAGGATTTCAGGTGTGAGCCACTGTGCCCAGCCTATTTTGTTTTTATTTTATTTTTTTGTCCCTGTTATAGCAGCAAGTGATTTTTTTTTTTTTTTTTTTTTTTTTGAGACAGTCTTGCCTGTGTCGTCCAGGCTGGAGTGCAGTGGTGCGATCTCAGATCACTGCAAGCTCCTTCTCCCAGGTTCATGCCATTCTCCTGCCTCAGCCTCCCGAGTAGCTGGGACTACAGGTGCCTGCCACCACACCTGGCTAATGTTTTTCATGTTTAGTAGAGATGGGGTTTCACCATGTTAGCCAGGATGGTCTCGATCTCCTGACCTCTTGATCTGCCCGCCTTGGCCTCCCAGAGTGCTGGGATTACAGGCATCAGCCACCGCGCCCGGCCGGCAGCAGGTGATTTTTTTTGTTTTTTTGAGACGGAGTCTCGCTCTGTCACCCAGGCTAGAGTGCAGTGGCGCGATCTTGGCTCACTGCAAGCTGTGCCTCCCAGGTTCACACCATTCTCTTGCCTCAGCCTCCTGAGTAGCTGGGACTACAGGCACCTGCCACCATGCCCAGCTAGTTTTTTGTACTTTTAGTAGAGACAGAGTTTCACCGTGTTAGCCAGGATGGTCTCGATCTCCTGACCTTGTGATCCGCCCGCCTCGGCCCCCCAAAGTGCTGGGATTACAGGCATGAGCCACCGCGCCTGGCCAGCAGGTGATTTTTTAAATTAAAAAATATATATCCTTAAATAGAATTGGGGTCTTGCTGTGTTTCACAGGCTGGTCTCCAACTCCTGTGTTCAAGTGATCCTCCCACATTGGCCTCCCAGAGTGCTGGGGTTATAGGTGTGAGCCGCCACACTCGGCCTGGTGATTTTTTTTTTTTTTTCCAACTTTACAAATTCTTTTCTGGTTGTGCACAGTGGTGTGTTTCTGTAGTAATAGCTACTCAGGAGGTTGAGGTGGGAATATCACTTGAGCCCAGGAGTTTGAGTACAGCCTGGGCAACATAGTGAGACCTCATCGCAAAAACGAAAAGAAAATAAAAAGCAAACAACTTTTCTATATTTTAAGTCCTAATATAGTGAACATTTATTATTATTAAAATTAGATTTTAAAGGTTTATTAAAAATGAAATACAGGATGGGTACAGTGGCTCATGCCTATAGTCCCAGAACTTTGGGAGACTGAGGTGGTAGAATTGCTTGAGCTTAGGAGTTTGAGACTAGCGTTGGTAAGACAGTGAGCTCTCCTCTCTACAAAAAGTTAACAAATTATCCAGGTATGGTGGCATGCACCAGTAATCTCAGCTGCCCAGGAGGCTGAGATGAGAGAATCTCTTGAGCCCAGTAGTTCAAGGCTGCAGTGAGCTATGATCATGTCACTGCATTCCAGCCTGGTCAACAGAGCAAGACCCATTCTCAAAAATAAAAAATAAAATGGGCCGGGCGCGGTGGCTCAAGCCTATAATCCCAGCACTTTGGGAGGCCGAGACGGGCGGATCATGAGGTCAGGAGATCGAGACCATCCTGGCTAACACCGTGAAACCCTGTCTCTACTAAAAAATACAAAAAACTAGCTGGGCGAGGTGGCGGGCGCTTGTAGTCCCAGCTACTCGGGAGGCTGAGGCAGGAGAATGGCGTAAACCCGGGAGGCGGAGCTTGCAGTGAGCTGAGATCCGGCCACTGCACTCCAGCCCAGGAGATAGAGTGAGACTCCGTCTCAAAAAAAAAATAATACTAAAATAAAATGAAATAAAATACTTGTAAATATACAAGTAGCGGCACTACAACTTCTCAGTACTGTAACATATATATAAGAAATTTTAGGCCAGGCGTGGTGGCCCATGCCTGTAATCCCAGCACCTTGGGAGGCCAAGGCAGGTGGATTGGGAGTCCAAGGTCCAGCCTGAAGTCAGGGATTTGAAACCAGCCTGACCAACATGGAGAAACCCCGTCTTTACTACAAATACAAAATTAGCCAGCCATGGTGGTGGCGCATGCCTGTAATCCCAGCTACTCAGGAGGCTGAGGCAGGAGAATCACTTTAACCCAGTAGGCGGAGGTTGCAGTGAGCCGAGATCGGGCCTTTGCACTCCAGCCTAGGCAACAAGAGCAAAACTCTGTCTCAAAAAAAAAAAAAAAAAAAGAAATTTTAAGTTTAAAAGTAAACTCACCCACATTATTGTAATCCCCCCAAAACCTTGACACATATTTCCTTTGGTGTGCTAGACCTGGCTGAGTCAGCCTCATGGGAGGTAAGGCAGCTTTGTTGTTGGAAGAAAAACACGATGTTCCCTTCTCACTTTCGGGTTTAGTTAAGAAGGCCCCTTTTCACTCAAAGCATTTTTATTTTCTTCTAGTTTACTGTTATCTTCTCACTGCCCCACAAGGGACAAACATTATAGATTATGAATGAATGACAGTTGCTAAGCTTAGGTTGAGGCAGATTGAAGCAGATAGAGGGAGAGGGTTAAGAAAGCCGTGGCTGCCTAGCACCTTCTGAGTTGGATTCACCTGTATGACCTCAGGTCATTTTGCTCTCATAAACACTTTTTTCCCCCGAGGAATGCAGAATTTGACTCTCTTCCATGTGACAAACCCAAATCTGTAGGCAAAAATAGACCTAGTCCCTCTGACACACACGTGACCCTGACAGCCCAACGTTTATGCTCTCAGCCTCTTCGTATTCCCATTGGGTAGAAGTAGAAAGGGCCAAGACAGTGTTTGGAAAAGGTTGCTCATGCCCGTTTTCAAAACTAACCAATAAATGTTGAGAGTATCTATTATGCATATAGTTGTGTAATTGTTTTATAACAAGAGCCAGTGTAAAAGATGTTTTATATATTATTTACTCGAGTAATATCTTCATTGTCAGCATAGAAAGTTGGTATATTAGGCCGGGCACGGTGACTCAAGCCTGTAGTCCCTGCACTTTGGGAGGCAGAGGTGGGTGGATCGCTTGAGGTCGGGAGTTTGAGACCAGCCTGGCCAACATGGCGAAACCCCATCTCCGCTAAAAATACAAAAATTAGCCGGGCATTGTGGCAGGCACCTGTAATCCCAGCTACTTGGGAGGCTGAGGCAGGAGAATCGTTTGAACCCAGGAGGCAGAGGTTGCAGTGAGCCAGGATCATACCACTGCACTCCACCCTGGGTGACAGAGTGAGACTCCATTTAAAAAAAAAAAAAAGTTGATATATTTTAGCTCAGTTAACTAAGAAAGTGAACACTTTGGCCTTCTTTAGGTTGTTTCATACTGGCTTTAAAATTGTCTTCCTGGCCAGGCACAATGTAATCCCAGCACTGTAGGAGGCCAAGGCAGGTGAATCACGTGGTCAGGAGATCGAGACCATCCTGGCTAACACGGTGAAACCCTGTCTCTACTAAAAATACAAAAAAAAAAAAATTAGCTGGGCACGGTGGCAGGTGCCTGTAGTCCCAGCTACTCAGTAGGCTGAGGCAGGAGAATGGCATGAACCCGGGAGGCGGAGCTTGCAGTGAGCCAAGATCACGCCACTGCACTCCAGTCTGGGCGACACAGCGAGACTCCATCTCAAAAAAAGAAAAAAATTATCTTCCTTGAAATGATGAAAATGTGAAATGATTGAAAACTCAGTCATTAAAAGGGAAGCATTAGGGCTATGCAAGGTGGCTTGTGCTTATAATCCCAGCACTTTGGGAGGCCAAGGCTGGAGGATTGTATGAGTCTAGGAGTCTGAGACCAGCCTGAGTGACATAGCAAGACCCTCTGTCTCTACATAAAAATTTAAAAATTAGCTTGGCATGATGGTGCACACCTATAGTCCCAGCTACTCAGGAGGCTGAGGTAGGAGGATCACATGATCCTGGGAGGTGGAGGCTGCAGTGAGCTATGAACCTGCTGCCCTGCACTCCAGCCTGGGTGACAAACGAGACCCTGGCTCAAAAACAAAAAAAAAGATTTAAAATAGCACCCTTTTACAATGTTTTGTGACGGTAAACTAGCAGACTGTTCTTAAGAATACCTCATATGGAAAATTTCTAAGTTGGAAACATCTTCAGAACTACACCTCTACCCAACCCCACCCCCTCAAAAAAAGACCAAAATAATTTACTTCTATTACCTATTGTGAAAATAGGAGGTTAATTTCTCATCCTGTTATAGAAGGAACAAAGACTTTGTGCCTTTGTTGGATATTAGATGTAGAAATATTATGTTAATGCCAGACTTAATATTCAGTCTGTGATAATCAAAAGATGATTATTCTTTATGGTAATTAGAATAAAGTTTCTGAGTAAAGTATTTTTCACCTAAAATCATTTTAAGGTGGCAAGTTAAGATATCAAAGGAGATATGGTTTAATGTAACTAAATAGTCTGCAAATTTGTAAAGTGGTTGTATGGCCTTTCAACTTACAATTAAAGTGCTTGAAGATAGCTTTTTGGTCTTGAGGTAGTTAACTGTATTGCCTGCCTGTTTGACAGTGCACATTACAGGTTCCTTATGTTTAGATATCTGGGATTTCCTGTTTATGATCCAGTTTAAATGTCATGTTATTATGTAATATATGCCACTGTTTTAAAAAGGATATTCACATATATTTAATGATGTATATTACTTTCTGCTTCTTTGGAGTTAGTGCCAGTGCTGCCATTCATGCCAAAGAATGGCCCTCATCCTTTCTCTCTCTGCTTTCTGCAGTTTTCTCCTGGGCACAGGCTACGTTCCCTGCCTTCCTGAGACCCACCCCGGAACTAAACCATTCTCCATACTGAAACCCAGACATATCAGCCATTAACGATTACTGCCATCTCTGCCACATAAAACATCAGAAGCTGTTTTTTTGACTTGCCATAAAGTTGATATGTTTTCTGTTTTCTATTGGCAATAAAACATCCATGAGCTGGGTGCAGTGATGCGCACCTGTAGTTCCAGCTACTTAGGAGGCTCAGGTGAGAGGATCACTTGAGCCCAGGAGTTCAAGGCCAGCCTCGGCAACGTAGCAAGAACCTGTCTGAAAATAAAAGAAAAAATAATAATTAAATTGTATGTTTATTATGTAACTTTTCTCCTGTTTCTAAGAAATTCCAGACCAGAAGTTCTAAAGTTTTAAGCAAGTTTTCAAAAATCTAGGCTGGGGCCAGGCACAGTGGCTCACACCTGTAATCCCAACACTTTGGGAGGCCAAGGCAGGCGAATTGCTTGAGCTCAGGAGTTTAAGACCAGCCTGGGCAATGTGGTGAAACCCCGTCTCTATAAAAAATACAAAGATTAGCCGGGTGTGGTGGTACACGCCTATGGTCCCAACTACTTGGGAGGCTGAGGCAGGAGGATAGCTTGATCCTGGGAGGTCAAGGCTGCCGTGAGCCCGAGATGGCGCCACTGCACTCTAGCCTGGGTGACAGAGTGAGACCTTGTCTCAAAAACAAAAATTTATGCTGGGGCAGTGGCTCATGTCTGTAATCCCAGCATTTTGGGAGGCCGAGACAGGAGGATTGTCTGAGCTCAGGATTTCAAGACCAGCCTGGGCAACATAGTGAAACCCCGTCTCTGCAAAAAATACAAAAATTAGCTGGGTGTGGTGGAGCACATCTATAGTCCCAAGTACTCCAGAGGCCAAAGTGGGAGGATGGCTTGAGCCTGGGAATCAGAGGTTGCAGTGAACCAAGATTGTGCCACTGCACTCTAGCCTGGGCAACAGAGTGAGACCCTGTTTCAAAAAAAAACATTTTTTTTTCTTTTTTTCCCCAAAAATCTGTATTTTTTTTTCATATGAAGTGTATTTGTTTTGGATTCAAAGATGAATGCCAGAGACTCTTAACTCTTGAGTCTTCCAGCTTTTCCCAATAAAGTCCCTATTCCTATTTCAGTCTTCCTTTTTCTTTTCTCCTTATAGTGGACATTTGGGAGCAATAAAAATAAGAAGAAAGGAAAAGCCAGAAAAATAGAGAAGAAAGGAACCATGAAGAAACAGGCCAACAAAACTGCCTCCTCAGGCAGTTCAGACAAAGACAGTTCAGCTGAGAGCTCAGCCCCTGAGGAAGGTGAGCTGAGCAGCCTAGACCTGGAAGGTCAACTCCCACTCTTGTCAGCTTGAAGGTGCCAAGTCAGAAGTGGGGAGGAAGGGGGGTACCTGCATTCAGCATGACCTCTTCTTTAGAGCAGTGGTTCTTAACTTTTTCCATGGTCATGGATGCTTTGAGAATCTGAATGAAGCAAGAAAAATGCATGTAATTCCAAAGGTTTGTGAGACTCCTGAAACCTATCCCTGGAACCTGCAAGGATTCCTGCATTAGTCTTGAATACCCTGAGTGCCTTTCCCTCCCCTTTTTTCTTGCTTATGCATAGTCTGACTGAGGAGGGAAATCTCAGTAGAAAATGTTCCTTTTCTGGAAGCCAATTCCGGAATGTTTAAAACACTAGTTTGAAAAGTGAACTTGGGCCAGGTGCAGTGGCTCATATTTGTAATCTCAACACTTTGGGAGGCCAAGGTGGGAGGATTGCTTGAGCCCAGGAGTTCAGGACCAGCCTGGGTAATATAGTGAGATCCCATCTCTCCGAAAAAGAATATTAAAAATTAGCTGGGTGTTATGGTATGACCTGAGGTCCCAACTGCTCAGGAGGCTGAGGTGGGAGGATTGCTTGAGCCCAGGAATTCGAGGTTACTGTGAGCTATGATCACACCACTGCAACCCAGCCTAAGTGACAGAGCAAGACCCTGTCTCAACAACAACAAAAAAAAGTAGGAAAAAAAAGAAAAGAAAAATGCATGGACACTGGGAGAGAAAATAAGAGTGAACTTGTTCCAGGACTAGAATGATAACCTGTAAATTATAAAAATGTTAAAAACATTTTTAAAAATAATGTTTACATACAAGCTGACTTTATAAAATTGGCCCAACCTGATTTTGAGCACATGCCTATGAATGTTAGCTCAAATTGAGTCAAGTACAGTTCCTGTTAAATTGCTGACTTAGCTCAGTACTCATTGTACTCACATAGTTTTTCCATGTCAACATTTGTCCTATTAAGATCCACAATTATTAGAAATTCACTAATCAATTTTTAATGATTCATTAAAATTTTTTTTATTTTTTAAATTTATTTTCGAGACAGAGTTTCACTCTTGTCACCCAGGCTGGAGTGCAATGGTGTGATCTTGGCTCACTGTGACCTCCGTCTCCCAGGGTTCAAGTGATTCTCCTGCCTCAAGTAGCTGGGATAACAGATGCCCGCCAGCACACTTAGCTAATTTTTTGTATTTTTAGTAGAGATGGGGTTTCACCATGTTGTCCGGGCTGGTCTTGAACTCGTGACCTCAGGTGATCTACCCACCTTGTCCTCCCAAAGTGCTGGGATTACAGGCGTGAGCAGCCACACCCAGCCATAATTTTTTTTTTTTAATGCCAGCTAATAAATGAAAAAGAAATTATAGGGTTAGAAAAATCACTACTTTTCAATCATAGTGATAAAGTTGATTTACTCAAGAGTCCTCAATGATTGTTAAAACCACTGGGTGAGAGTTTGTTGGAAAACAAAATTTTATTTTATTTTATTTATTTTTTATTTTTATTTTTATTTGTTTATTTATTTATTTATTTATTTATTTTTGAGATGGAGTCTCGCTCTGTTGCCCAGGCTGGAGCGCAGTGGCGCAATCTCGGCTCACTGCACGCTCTGCCTCCCGGGTTCACACCATTCTCCTGCCTCAGCCTCCCGAGTAGCTGGGAATACAAGCACCCGCCACCATGCCCAGCTAATTTTTTTTGTATTTTTAGTAGAGACGGGGTTTCATGGTGTTAGTCAGGATGGTCTTGATCTCCTGACCTCGTGATCCGCCCGCCTCGGCCTCCTCAAGTGCTGGGATTACAGGCATGAGCCACCGCGCCCGGCCAGAAAACAAACTTTTATAGTCTTAAACCTTCTCCCTATACATACTATTATGTAAAGAGGAAAAGGTGCCTTTACAAAGGGAAAATCTGGGAGACACCACCTTTACCAAGTAATCCAAATTAAAATAATGGGACAAACAGATGTTAGGGCTTCCTGATGTGATACATTGAAAAGGACACAATCACTTATGGAATATTCTTGCCAAAAATTCATAATCTGAATTGTTTCTTAACAAATCAGCCAAACCAAATGAAATGGACATTTGATAACTGTTGCTATTTCAACTTAAATTAACTAAAAATTAATGTTTAAAATTTAGTTTTCAGTTGCACTAGCCACATTTGAGTTTGTGAATACCCATATGTGGTGGCTGCTGTTCAGATAGACAAAATTTTCATCACTACCTTACGAAATTCTACTAGACAATTTTTTTGGGCTTGTACTCTTCAAAAGTTCAGTGCACAAACAAGTGGATAAAGAAAATGTGTATGTATGCCGGCCGGGCATGGTGGCTCATACCTGTAATCCTAGCACTTTGGGAGGCCGAGGCAGGTAGATCACAAGGTCAAGAGATCGAGACCATCCTGGCCAACATGGTGAAACCCCATCTCTACTAAAAATACAAAAATTAGCTGAGTGTGGTGGTGCATACCTGTAATCTCTAATACTTGGGAGGCTGAGGCAGGAGAATCGCTTGAACCAGGGAGTTGGAGGTTGCAGTGAGCCAAGATCACGCGACTGCATTTTAGTCTGCCAACAGAGCAGGACTCTGTCTCAAAAAAATAAATAAATAAAATAAAGTGTATGTATGCCATAGAATATTACTCAGCCATAAAACGGAATGAAATGATGGCCTTTGCAGCAACTTATTGGAGCTGGAGGCCATTTTTCAAAGTGAAGTTACTTAGGAATGGAAAACCAAATATTGTATGTTCTCATGTGTAAGTGGTGTTTAAGCCATCAGGATGCAAAGGCATAGAATGGTATAATGGGGCCAGGTGTGGTGGCTCACGCCTGTAGTCCCAGCACTTTGGTAGGCCAAGGCAGGTGGATCACTTGAGGTCAGGAGTTTGAGACAAGCCTGGCTAACATAGTGAGACCCCATCTCTGCTAAAAATACAAAAATTAGCCAGGCATGGTGGTACGCTCCTGTGGTCCCAGCTACTCAGTAGGAGGCTGAGCCATGAGAATCACTTGAAGAGGAGGTTGCAGTGAGCCGAGATCAGGCGATAGAGTGAGACTCTGTCTCCAAAAAAAAAAAAAGAATGATATAATGGACTTTGGGGACTTAGGGAGGGAGTGAGGGATAAAAGACTAAATATTGGGCACAGTATGCACTGCTTGGGTGATAGGTACACCAAAATCTCAGAAATCACCACTAAAGAACTTATCCATATAGTCAGGCCAGGTGCGGTGGCTCACACCTATAATCCCAGCACTTTGGGAGGCTGAGGTGGGCAGATCATGAGGTCAGGAGATTGAGACCATCCTGGTTAACACGGTGAAACCCTGTCTCTATTTAAAAAATACAAAAAAATGAGCCACGTGTGGTGGTGGGCACCTGTAGTGGGCACCCGAACTTGCAGTGAGCCGAGATCGCGCCACTGCACTCCAGCCTGGGCGACAGAGCGAGACTCTGTCTCAAAAAAAAACAATCTGGGGCAGGGCACTGTGGCTCATGCCTGTAATCCCAGCACTTTGGGAGGCCAAGGCAAGTGGATCTCTTGAGGTCAGGAGTTTAAAACCAGCCTGGCTAACATGGTGAAACCCCATCTCTACTAAAAATACAAAAATTAGCTGAGCACCTGAGCTATTCGGGAGTCTGAGGCAAGAGAATTGCTTGAACCTGGGAGGTGGAGAATGCAGTGAGCCGAGATCGCGCCGCTGCACTCCAGCCTGGGTGACGAGCAAAAATTGCCTCAAACAAAATAAATAGGCCGGGCATGGTGACTCACGCCTGTAATCCCAGCACTTTGAGAGGCCGAGGTGGGTGGATCAAAAGGTCGAGAGATCGAGACCATCCTGGCCCACATGGTGAAACCCCGTCTCTACTAAAAATACAAAAATTAGCTGGACGTGGTGGTGTGCACCTGTAGTCCCAGCTACTCAGGAGGCTGAGGCAGGAGAATTGCTTAAACCCGCGAGGTGGAGGTTGCAGTGAGCCGAGATCGCGCCACTGCACTCCACCCTGGGGCAGGGGGAGACTCCGTCTCAAAATAATAATAATAAAAAAAAAAAAGTTGGGGCTGGGTGTGGTGGCTCATGCCTGTAATCCCAGCACTTTGGGAGGCAAGACAGGAGGACTGCTTGAGCCCAAGAGTTCAAGACCAGCCTGGGCAACAAAGTGAGACCTCCAACTCTATTTAAAAAGTAAAAATAAATACGTCAGACACAGTGGCTCACGCCTGTAATCCCAGCACTGGCAGGCTGAGGTGGGCGGATCACCTGAGGTTAGGAGTTCGAGACCAGTCTGACCAATATGGTGAAACCCCGTCTCCAATAAAAATAGAAAATCAGCCAGGTGTGGTGGCACACACCTGTAATCCCTACTACTTGGGAGGCTGAGGCAGGAGAATCACTTGAACCTGGGAGGTGGAGGTTGCAGTGAGCTGAGATTGTACCACTTGCACTCCAGCCTGGGCAATAAGAGCAAAACTCCATCTCAAAAAAAAAAGTGAAAACAAATAAGTAAAATAACAAACTGGTTTCTTACTGTAGCCTGAAGAAGGGTGATGTTGTCAACATTGTGGAGCCGCTTGTGGCCTGTCTGCTGGAGCATAGTGTAATCTTGTGTGTGGGCCTTTGTTGCAGGTGAAGTGTCAGACTCTGACAGCAACAGCTCCTCTTCCAGTTCAGATTCAGACTCTTCCTCAGAAGATGAAGAGTTCCATGATGGCTATGGAGAAGACCTCATGGGAGATGAGGAAGACAGGGCCCGTCTGGAACAGATGACGGAGAAAGAGAGAGAGCAAGAACTGTTCAATCGCATAGAGAAGAGGGAGGTGTTGAAAAGAAGGTAAGGTTGAGTCCTCGTTGTCCCCCCCTGCCCCCACCTTTTCCGTTCATCTCTTTTCTCATACTTGCTCTGTCCTTCACACCTGCCCTACATATGGAGACTGCATTTGGAGTTGATTGTTAACATGATGAGAGGCAAATGGTGTATTAAATTTCAATCACATTTATTTACTCAGTGCCACTGGCTTTATTTACTAATGTACGTTATTCAGAAGGTTTTATTCATATTATTTATGTGCATTATTTAATCTTCACAACTGCTCCGTGAAGTTGGTTATACCATATTACAGAGGTAGAAGCTTAGGCTTAGAGACATTAGGTAACTAAAGAGTAAGCTGCATGAAGGGAGAGATTTTGTCCTTTTCGCCATTCTATTCTTGGTGCCTAGAAGGGTACCTGCCACAGAGATATGCACTAAATACTTGTTGAGTGAATGAATGAAGAAACTTGCCCAAGGTGATTTAGGTGGTAAGTGGTATAACTGAATTTCAAACCTAGGACTGTCTTGACACCATAAAACACACGTGGCTACATCCTCTCCTGCCTCACATTTCCTATTATTTTACCTATTCTGTAACACAGCACTACAGGCAGCATTCTAAAGAGAATTACACACTTTGGGAGGCCAAGGTGGATGAATCACCAGAGGTCAGGAGTTCTAGACCAGCCTGGCCAACATGGTGAAAACCCATCTCTACTAAAAATACAAAAAAAGTAGCCTGGTGTGGTGGTGTGCACCTATAGTCCCAGCTACTCAGGAGGCTGAGGCAGGAAAATTGCTTCAACCTGGGAGATGGTGGTTGCAGTGAGCTGAGATGGCACCACTGCACTCTAGCCTTGGTGAAAGCAAGACTCTGTCTCAATAAAAAGCAAAAATAAAAGTAAATAAATAAATAAATGGAATTACAGGCCAAGTGTGGTGGCTCACACCTGTAATCCCTGCACTTTGGGAGGCCGAGGCGGGTAGATCACTTGAAGTCAGGAGTTCAAGACCAGCCTGGCCAACATGGTGAAACCCATCTCTACTAAAAATACAAAAAATTAGCCGAGCATGGTGGCAGGCACCTGTAATGCCAGCTATTCAGGATTCTGAGGCAGGAGAATGACTTGAACCCAGGAGGCGGAGGTTGCAGTGGGCCAAGATTACACCACTGGACTCCAGCCTAGGTGACAGAGGGACACTCCGTCTTAAAAAAAAAATAAAAAATAAAGGGAATTGCAGGCCTGGAGTGGTGGCTTACACCTGTAATCCCAGCACTTTGGGAGGCCGAGGTGGGTGGATCACTTGATTCCAGGAATTCAAGACCAGTCTTGGCAACATGGCAAAACCCTGTCTCCTACGAAAAATAGTCAGGCATGGTGGCCCATGCCTGTAGTCCCAGGTACTTGGGAGGCTGAGTCAAGCAGGAGTATCATTTGAGCCCGGAATGTGGAGTTGGCAATGAGCTGAGATTGCACCACTGCACTTCAAGCCTGGGTGACAAAGTGAGACCCTGTGTCAAGAAAAAGGGAGGGGAATTACAGAGATTGTCTGTCTTGATAAAGATCAGTTCATGATTTGATTTCTACTAAGCAAAAAGTATTGAGGTAATCATAAGGTTGCCTTGGTTTTAGAACATGAATACAGTAATGATTGAGAGTAATGTGGGAACACATCAAATGATACATAAAAATTAAATGAACAAATGGTGTTTTAAAGCTTTGTGTTTTACAAATTGGCTTCAAATTGTTCAAGCTCCTAGGTTGAAAAAATTTCCCAAATTCTTATTTGGAGCCCTGTCTTCACAGGATTCAAGACTTGGAATTTCTCCTCATTATGTACAAGTTAGGTATCTGACTACCCTCTAACACGGTTTTTGTATTTTTTTAAAAAGTCAAATGTTAAATTGCTTTTTGGTATTTAGAAGCTGCTTCAGTGTTTTCAACTTTTGCCATATTTTAAATGGAAAAGTTTTAAATATGGCAGTAGTTCTTCCTTATCTTCTAACAGAATTTCAAGGTAAAAATAAACTTGGCTTTTGTCTTGGAAATAAAATAGCCCTCAGAATGAGGATCCTACCTATTTAATCTCATGAAAGGAAAATAGAAGCATTTTCTTTGGCAGCAGTTAGTTCCTTTTCATCTGGGAGTTTTGTTTGTCCCTTCTGGAGACCATATTAAGTATGCCGAGTTATCCTAGAGAAGAATGTTTGGCTTTCAGTCAGCAGCAAGCAATAGACATTTGATTTTTGTTTTTTTGTTTTTACGTGTGTGTTTTTTGTTTTTTGTTTTTTGAGACAGACTTTTGTTGCCAACTAGAGTGCAATGGCACGATCTCGGCTCACCACAGCCTCCACTTCCTGGGTTCAAGCGATTCTCCTGCATCAGCCTCCCAAGTAGCTGGGATTACAGGCATGTGCCACCACACCTGGCTAATTTTTGTATTTTTAGTAGAGATAGGGTTTCGCCATGTTGGCCAGGCTGGTCTCAAACTCCTGACCTCAGGTGACCCACCTGCCTCGGCCTCCCAAAGTGCTGGGATTACAGGCGTGAGCCACCACGCTCGGCCTCAACATTTGTTTTGAGTGTGAATGCTTCCAAGTTTACCTATATTGGAACAAATAGGACTTAATAAACTGTGCTGGAGTTGTCAGACAGTTTAAAATTTGCACGTCTGAACTGTGGAAAACATAGCAAGATGTTGTCATGTAAGGCCAATAAGTCCTATGACAAAATCACAAAGTAGCTCGAGGGTAATAGGCGATTTGTCTCAAACTTAGTTTTTATGTTTTTCACCTTATGTGAATGAGACAGTTGACTGATTCAGTGACTTTTAAAAAATATTTTGTTTTTTTAGACACAGTCTGGCTTTGTCATCCAGGCTGGAGTGCAGTGGCATGAACTCAGCTCTCTACAATTGCCACCTCCTGGATTCAAGCCAGCCTCCCACCTCAGCCTCCCAAGTAGCTGGGTCTACAGGCTGTCTACAGGCTACCATGCCTGGCTAATATTTTTTCTTTCTTTTTTTTTTTTTTTTTTTGAGATGGAGTCTCATTCTGTTGCCCAGGGTGGAATGCAGTAACACAATCTCAGCTCACTGCAATCTCCACTTCCCAGGTTCAGTGATTCTCTTGCCTCAGCCTCCTGTGTAGCTGGGATTACAGGCATACGCCACCCAGCTAATTTTTTTTGGGGGGGGCGGGGGATGGAGTTTTGCTCTTGTTGCCCAGGCTGGAGTGCAGTGGCACAATCTCGGCTCACTGCAACCTCCGTCTCCCGGGTTCAAGCAATTATCCTGCCTCAGCCTCCCCTGTAGCCGGAATTACAGGCGCCCACCACCACACCCGGCTAATTTTTGTATTTTTAGTAGAGATGGGGTTTCACTGTGTTGGCCGGACTGGTCTCCAACTCCTGACCTCAGATGATCCACCTGCCTCGGCCTCCCAAATTGCTGGGATTACAGGCGTAGGCCACTGTGCCTGGCCAATTTTTGTATTTTAAGTAGAAACAGGTCTTCACTATGTTGGCCAGGCTGGTTTCTAAGTCCTGACCTTAAATGATGCTCCCATCTTGGCCCCCCAAACTGCCAGGATCACAGGCATGAGCTACCATGCCTGGCCTGGCTGATTTTTCTTTTTTCTTTCTTTCTTTTTTTTTTTTTTGAGACGGAGTCTTGCTCTGTCACCCAGGCTGGAGTGCAGTGGTGCGATCTCGGCTCACTGCAAGCTCCACCTCCCAGGTTCACACCATTCTCCTGCCTCAGCCTCCCTAGTGGCGGGGTCTACAGGCGCCATCCACCACGCCTGGCTAATTTTTTGTATTTTTAGTAGAGATGGGGTTTCACTGTGTTAGCCAGGATGGTCTCGATCTCCTGGCCTCGTGATCCGCCCACCTCAGCCTCCTAAAGTGCTGGGATTACAGGCCCGAGCCACCCCGCCCAGCAGCCTGGCTAATTTTTCATATTGGCCAGACTGGTCTGGAATTCCTGACCTCAGGTGATCCACCCACCTCGGCTTTCCAAAGTGCTGGGATTACAGGCGTAAGCCACCTCTCCTGGCGCTGTATTTTTTTTTTTTTTTTTTTTTTTTTTTTGTAGAGAGGGGGTTTTGCCATGTTGCCCAGGCTGGTCTTGAACTCCTGACCTCAAGCAATTCGTCCACCTCAGCTTCCCAAAATGCTGAGGTTACAGGTGTGAATCACCACCCCCAGCTTCAGTGACTTTTTTTAGTGACTGTAAGAATGGTTTAGTGTGCTGATTATTAAGACAAAGGTTCAGAGCCATCATAGAAAATTGATATTTTTGTAGTTCATTTGTTTAGCTTCAGGGCAGTGCAATATGGAAACTCTGGAATTTCCCGCATCTTTTTTACTTTAAAAGGTCTTTATATGGATCGCATTTAATCTTCATAGTCTTTTTATGTAAGCACCATGAGCATCCTGTTCTCTAGCCAGCAGCACCAGTAGTGAGATGTCATTTTCAGTTGTTAGATTCTTCATGGGGGCAGGAAGCGTAAAAGGGTGCCTTGTTGTAGAAAGGGCACTGACATTGCAGTCGGAAGGTCTAGGTTCAAGTCAGACTCGCTGGGGAGGTGATCGGAGTTAAATCACTTTCTCTTCTGGCCTCAGTTTCCTCCTCAGGGGTTGTTGTAAACCTCAAGTGAGATGACATACATAAGAACATTATGTAAATGTAAACTATCACTGACTCTAAAAAAATAACTTTGTTTAAAATAGCCCACTTAAAGTGTGTAATTCAGTGGTTTTTATATGTCCACAGAGCTGTGCAATCACCACCACAATTAATTCTGGAGCATTTTATCACTCCTCTGTTTCCCCATAAGCCTCCCAGCCCTGGGCAACCACTAATCTCCTTTCTGTCTCTCTAGAGTTGCCTATTCTGGATATGTTTATTATTGTTGTAGGGTCTCGTTCCGTCGCCCAGACTAGAGTGCCGTGGCGTGATTATAGTTAACTGAAGCCTCGATCTCCTGTGTTCAAGCAATCCTCCCGCCTCAGTCTCCAAGTAGCTGGGACTATAGGAGTGTGCCACCACCTGGCCAATTTTTAAAACTTTTATTAAAGACGAGGTCTCACTGTGTTGTCCAGGCTGGTCTTGAACTCCTGGCCTCAAGCAATCCTGCTGCCTCGGCCTCCCAAAGTGTTTAGATTACAGGCATTAGCCACCATGCCCGACCTAGATATTTTATATAAATGAAATCATAATATGTAGTCTTTTGTGATTGACTTCTTTCACTTAGTGTGTTTTTGAGGTTTATCCATTTAGCATGCATTAGTACTTCACTCCTTTTTATGTCTGAGTAATATTCCATTGTATGTATATACCACTTTTTGTTTATCCATCCATCTATTGATTAATATTTGTGGTGTTTCCTCCGTTTTGCTATTGTGAACATTTATATACAACAATTTGAGTACCTATTTTCAGATCTTTTGAGTGTATACTGGAACGTAGAATTGCTGGCTTATACGGTAACTCTGACTTTTTGAGAAACTGCCAATGCGCCATTTTAGATTTCCATCAGCAATAAGTGTTCTAGTTTCTCTACATCTTCACTGACACTTTAACACTTGTCATTTCCTTGTTTTGTTGTTGTTGTTGAGACAGGGTTTCGCTCTGTTGCCCAGGCTAGCTAGAGTTCAGTGGTATGAGCATGGCTTGCTGCAGCCTCAATTTCCTGGGCTCAAGCAGTTCTCCCACCTCAGCCTGCCAAGTAGCTGGGACTACAAGCATGTACCACCATGTCCAGCCAATTTTTAAAATTTTTGTAGAGACAGGGTCTCACCATGTTGTCCAGGCTGGTCTCCAACTCCTGGACTGAAGTGATCCTCCTGCCTTGGCCTCCCAAAGTACTGGAATTATAGGTGTGAGCCGCCGTGCCTGGCCTTCCTCTTTGTGATAATAGCCATCCTGGTGGGTTGTGAAATGGTCTGTCATTGTGTGGTTTTTGTTGTTGTTTGTTTGTTGTTTGTTTTCGAGGTGGAGTCTCACTCTGTCGTCCAGGCTAGAGTGCAGTGGCGCGATCTTGGCTCACTGCAACCTCCGCCTCCTGGGTTCAAGCGATTCTCCTGCCTCAGCCTCCTGAGTAGCTGGGATTACAGGCATGTGCCATCACGCCTGGCTAATTTTTGTATTTTTAGTAGGGATGGAGTTTCACCATTTTGACCAGAATAGTCTCAATCTCCTGACCTCGTGATCTGCCCGCCTTGGTTTCCCAAAGTGCTGGGATTACAGGTGCGAGCCACCACGCCTGGCCTGTTTGTTTTTTTGAGATGGAGTCTCACTCTGTCGCCCAGGCTAGAGTGGCGCAGATGAGTACAGCAATATCCTATATATGTTCTCTCTCTCTTTTTTTTTTTTGAAACAGATTCTTGCTCTGTCACTAGGCTGAAGTGCAGTGGTGAGATCTTGGCTGACTGCAACCTCTGCCTCCCGGGTTAAAGCGATTCTCCTGCCTCAGCTTTCCAAGTAGCTGGGACTACAGGCGTGCACCACCATGCCCAGCTAATTTTTGTATTTTTAGTAGAGATGGGGTTTCACCATGTTGGCCAGGATGGTCTTGATCTCTTGATCTCCTGATCTGCCCGCCTTGGCCTCTCAAAGTGCTGGGATTACAGGTGTGAGCCACTGTGCCCGGCCCATATTCTCTCATTTTAAACATATTCCCACTTAATGCAATCAAATATTTTATATTTTGTTGTAATTAACATATTAAATATTTTTAATATACTTAAAAGGTAACATGAGAGTTTCTTGCAGGAAAGCCAAAATATCTATTAGCTCCTTTCCCTTAGTTCCTTTCTCCTATCTAATAGAAATCAATTTTTACATACATTTCATTGCTAGTTAAAAACCAAACAAATATCTTTTAACCAGATTTGAAATCAAGAAAAAACTAAAAACAGCCAAAAAGAAAGAAAAGAAAGAAAAGAAGAAAAAGCAAGAAGAGGAGCAAGAAAAGAAAAAGCTGACACAGATTCAAGAATCTCAGGTGGGAGATTCAGTGTTCTTCATTGTCCAAAGAATAAACCTCTGTTTTGAGTGTGTGTGTGTGTGTGTGTGTGTGTGTGTGTGTGTGTAAAATGTGGGTTTATATTAATCAGCCTAAGCTTATTAGTACAAGACTTGTGGCATGGTTTCATTAATCTCTGGACATATCTCAGTGTTTCACCATCAGCTGTGCTATTAACTCCTTAGCACTTTTTGCTTCCCTTTTTTTTCTTTTTCTTTTTTTCTTTCTTTTTCCCTTTCTTTCCCTTTCCTTCCTCCTTCCCTTTCTTCTTCCCTTCCTCCTTCCCTTCCTCCTTCCTATCCTCCTTCCCTTCCTCCTACCTTCTCTGGTCTCATTATGTTGCCCAGGCTGGAGTACAGTGGCTATTCACTGCCACGGTCATAACACACTGTAGCCTCAAACTCCTAGTCTCAAGCAATCCTCCTGAGTTGCTGAGACTACAGGCATATGCCACTGAGCCCAGCTTTCACTGAAGTCTGCATTTAAAAAGCAGCCCTTAGCTGCAGTGACTCACATCTGTAATCTCAGCACTTTGGGAGGCCGAGGCGGACAGATCACTCAAGGCCAGGAGTTTGAGACCAGCCTGGTCAACATGGTGAAATCCCATCTCTACTAAAAATACAAAAATTAGCCTGGCACGGTGGCTCATGCCTTTAATCCCAGCTACTCGGGAGGCTGAGACACAAGAATTGCTTGACCCTCAGAGGCGGAGGTTGCAGTGAGCTGAGATCGTGCCATGGCACTCCAGCCTGGGCAGAAGAGCGAGGCTCTGTTTAAAGAAAAAGCAGCCCACTAGTGAGTGAGCATCCCTCAAAGAAAAATTGGTAAACAATCTGTCCTAGGTAGCCAGATGCTTATGATGTTTACTTAGATGTATGTCATCCTTTGCTTGGTATAAATATAGCTGGGAAAGTAATCTCTGTATTTATCATCAAAATGATAAATGAGACTCCGTCTCAGAAAAACAAAAAAAAAGATAATGTGGGGCTGAGTGTAGTGGCTCATGCCTGTAATCCCAACGTTAGCTGTGTTCTAGCGTGTTCTTCCAGAAAGAGTTTATTCGGATAATTCTTGAACTTGCTATTAGGCATTTTGGACAGGGCTTATTTTACTGCGCTATCCTCTTTGTCCACAAGAGGATGCTCTCTCCCCTTACACTACAAGCTCTAAGTTTCTGCAACCCATATAGAATAACGCTGGAGGACTAAATGCATTAAATGGGTTTAGAGAATCTTATCAGCCGTTGGTAAAAAGGGCCATCCTATATATCCTTCCCTTCCTAGGTAACATCCCACAACAAGGAACGGCGTTCCAAGCGGGATGAGAAACTAGATAAGAAATCTCAAGCCATGGAGGAGCTAAAAGCAGAGCGAGAAAAACGAAAGAACAGAACAGGTAAGGGGAGGAAAGGTAATGGCTACTTTGTGTCTTTATATGATTTGACTTCCTGGTGTCCGTTTTTATTTTGCCCTCTTGTTATGTCTTTCTCATATAAAATTCCAACACAGGCCGGGTGCGGTGGCTCACGCCTGTAATCCCAGCATTTTGGGAGGCCGAGGCGGGCAGATCACGAGGTCAGGAGTTCAAGACCAGCCTGGCTAACATGGTGAAACCCTGTCTCTACTAAAAATACAAAAAAATTAGCCGGGTGTGGTGGCACGTGCCTGTAATCCTAGCTACTCGGGAGGCTGAGGCAGAAGAATCGCTTGAATCCAGGAGACGGAGGATGCAGTGAGCCGAGACTGCGCCACTGCACTCTAGCCTGGCAACACAGCAAGACTCTCGTCTCAAATAAATAAACAGCAAGACTCTCGTCT
>NC_045439.1:146598895-146620715 GCF_002776525.5 Piliocolobus tephrosceles
TCGTCTCAAATAAATAAACAGCAAGACTCTCGTCTCAAATAAATAAATAAATAAATAAATAAAATAAAATAAAATAAATAAATAAATAAATAAATAAATAAAATTCCAACACATACTGAGAATAGTACAATAAACATCCACGAACCCATCATCCAGCCTCAGCAGTCAGCTCTTGGCCAGTCTTGTTAAATCTGTAATCCTTTCATCAGATTATTTTAAAGCAAATACCAGCATTATTATATTTTAACCATAAATATTTCAATATGTTCCTCTATAAGATAAGTACTTTTCTTTTGTTTTAAACCTAACTACAATACCATTATTACACCTAAAAATAACAATGAACTCTTTATCAAATATCTAGTCAGTGTTGAAATTTTTCTATTTCTATTATAATTTAAAAAAACAATAATTGAACCACTTGAATCAGGATCTTAAAGTCCATACATTGTGATCTGTTATTATGTCCCTTAAGGCATTTAATCTGTATGTTTTCTTCCCCATATCTTTTTGCCCTGCCTTGCAGTTTATTTGCTGAAGAAACTGGGTCATTCGTCTTCTGGTTTCTCACGGTGGTGACTGCATCTCATTTTTGTTGTTGAATGTGTTTCTAGTCCCTTGAGTTTCCTATAAATGGGTAGTTAGAGCTACGGAATTGGTTGTCGTTGTTGCTTATTCTTGGGGAAGGCTGATTTTTAGGTAGTGGTATGTATTTCCATCAGGAGACACATGATATCGGATTGTCTCTCAGTCTATGATGTTAACAATCCTATCAGTTAGCTCTTACCACAATAATGTGAAGTAACAAACTAACCCCTGTTCCTGCTCATGCATCTGAAGTTCAACTGCAATTCACCCGCCTGATGGGATGAGTTCAGCTGGAATTATCTCCAAGCTACAGGTGGTAGCCAGGTCTGTTCTTCCTCTCTCTTCCTCCTTGGGCCAGTAAACCCCGAGCACTTTTATATGGTGATGACAGAAGTATAAAAGGGGCAAGCAGAGACACATACGCCTCTTAAGGCCTAGACTTGGAATTGGCACGGTGTCACTATGGGCCCAGGAAGAATGACTAAGGCACATAGCAAAGTACATGGGTATAGAGAGGGGTGAAGAATTAGAAAGGATAATGTGGGGGCTGGGCACGGTGGCTCACACCTATAATCCTAGCACTTTGGGAGGCCAAGGCGGGCGGATCACCTGAGGTCAGGAGCTTGAGACCAGCCTGGCCAACATGGTAAAAC
Source organism: Piliocolobus tephrosceles (assembly GCF_002776525.5). Taxonomy (NCBI): domain Eukaryota; kingdom Metazoa; phylum Chordata; class Mammalia; order Primates; family Cercopithecidae; genus Piliocolobus; species Piliocolobus tephrosceles. The sequence continues at coordinate 146,600,137 of NC_045439.1, forward strand.
CCCGTCTCTACAAAAAATACAAAAATTAGCTGACTGTGGTGGTGCACACCTGTAATCCCAGCTCCTCAGGAAACTGAAGCAGGAGAATCCCTTGAACCTGGGAGGCAGAGGTTGCAGTGAGCCGAGATTACGCCACCGCACTCCAGCCTGGGCATCAGAGTGAGACTCCATCTTAAAAAAACAACAAAAAATAATGTGGGACTGAGTGTAGTGGCTCACGCCTGTAATCCCAACACTTCGGGAGGCTGAGGCGTGAGGATTACTTGAGGCCAGGAGTTCAAGACCGGCCTGGCCAACATGGTGTAACCCCATCTCTACTAAAAATACAAAAAATAGCCATGCTAGGCACGATGGCTCACACCTGTAATCCCAGCACTTTGTGAGGTCAAAGCGGGTGGATCACTTGAGGCCAGGAGTTTGAGACCATCCTGGCCAACATAGTGAAATCCCATCTCTACTAAAAATACAAAAATTAGCCAGGCGTGGTAGCACGTGCCTGTAGTCCCAGCTACTTGGAAGGCTGAGGCACCAGAATCGCTTGAACCCGGGAGGTGGAGGTTGCAGTGAGCCAAGATCCTACCATTGTACTCCAGCCTGGGCAACAAGAGTGATACTCTATCTCAAAAAAAAAAAAAAAAGAAATTAGTTCTGTCCTAGTAGCCATTGATGGTCATTACCTAGATAATTTAATTCATTAGGGGTTGCAAAATGGTGATATTTCGAATCTATCATTCTTGCTTCATTCATTATCTAGCCTGCTTCTATAAGGAGAAACTTCTAATCAGCTATTGAGTTACCCCCCAGGCACATTTTGAACAGGAAAGGCAAGATAAATGCTTGATTAATTTTCCTTTCGTTTACCAGTTTTTGAAAGAATGAGATAGTTCCTGGCAAGGTACAGTGGCTCACATGTGTAATTCAAGACCAGCCTGGGGCCAGGCACGGTGGCTCACGCCTGTAATTCCAGCGCTTTGGGAGGCCAAGGCGGGCGGATCATGAGGTCAGGAGATGGAGACCATCCTGGCTAACAAGATGAAACCCCATCTCTACTAAAAATACAAAAAAATTAGCTGGGCGTGGTGGTGGGCGCCTGTAGTCCCAGCTACTTGGGAGGCTGAGGCAGGAGAATGGCGTGAACCCAGGAGGCGGAGCTTGCAGTGAGTGGAGATCACACCACTGCACTGCAACCTGGGTCTCAAAAAAAAAAAATGACCAGCCTGGGCAACATAGTGAGACCCTGTTTCTGCAAGATTTTAAAGAGAGAGATAATTCTTAGCAACTTCCAAAGATGACCGATGAGTTTTGTTTTGAATATCCTTGTGAACTCACGATTTTTAACATGCTTTATGTGTTTTGATCCATTGCAGTTATTTTTTTCCTTCTGTCCATCTGTGCATCTCTCTCTCTCTCTCTCTTTTTTGAGACAGGATCTCGCTCTGTTACTCAGTCTGGAGCGCAGTGGCACGATCTCAGCTCACTGCAACCCGAGTTCAAGCGATTCTCCCACCTCAGCCTCCTGAGTAGCTGAGACTACACGCGTGCACCACCACCTGGCTCATTTTTTTTTTTTTTTTTTTTTGTATTTTTAGTAGAGATGAGGTTTAGCCATGTTGGCCAGGGTGGTCTTGAACTCCTGGCCTTAAGTGATCCGTCTGCCTTAGCCTCCCAAAGTACTGGGATTACAGGCGTGAGCCAACACTCCCAGCCTAAAATTGTTTTATATTATTCTTTTTTCTTTTTAAATCATAAGTACACAGATTCACCTCCCATCTTAGATTAATGGTAGCGTACTATACACACTTTTCTCTCTCTCTCTTTTTTTTTTCCAGCCACCTCTCCTGGCTAGTTTTTTTTGTATTTTTGGTAGAGATGCAGATTCACCATGTTGCCCAGGCTGGTCTCAAACCCCTGAGCTCGAGTGATCTACCCACCTCGACCTCCCAAAGTGTTGGGTTTACAGGCGTGAGCCACCATGCCTGGCCATGTTCTTTTTTTTTTTTTGAGACAGAATCTTGCTCTGTTGCCCAGGCTGGAGTGCAGTGGTGCGATCTTGGCTCCCTGCAACCTCTGCCTCCTGGGTTCAAGCGATTCTCCTGTCTCAGCCTCCCGAGTAGCTAGGATAACAGGCACCAGCCACCACGCCCAGCTAATTTTGTATTTTAGTAGAGACAGAGTTTTACCATGTTGACCAGGCTGGTCTCAAACTCCTGACCTCAAGGTGATCCACTGGCCTGTGCCTCCCAAAGTGCTGGGATTACAGGCATGAGCCACCGCACCTGGCCCCACGTTCCTTTTTTATAGCTACACAGTAGTTCATTGGTAGATGTACCAGTGGTGATTCAGCCACTCTCCTATTTGAAGTTTTCCTCAGAAGCTTCTGAAGTCATCAAGAGGGAGCCTCTTTCCTCCCCAGAGTCAAGTGTCTTGAGTGCCATAAACGAGAACTGTCAGTAGTGTTGGTTACCCTTTCTGCCTACTTAGTATCAGTCTTCCAGCCCTTTTTTCATCTGTTGGGGTCTGATATTTGGCACCTGAATAATTTTAACTCTGTGTTTTAACTCATTTCTGTATATACCCCAAGTTAGCACAATCCAGTCTAGAGAGGACAGAGCTGTGTATTTGAGTCCTCTTCCATTTCCAGTTCTTTTTCAAGAATGAATGAATTTTCTCGTTGAGAAAACGTAGGTAAACATCTTTCCTTTCTTTCTAGCTGAGCTCCTTGCCAAAAAACAGCCATTAAAAACCAGTGAGGTCTACTCTGATGATGAAGAAGAGGAAGAGGATGACAAATCCAGTGAGAAGTCAGACCGGTCATCGCGAACATCATCATCTGATGAAGAAGAGGAGTAAGCTCTCGTACATTTTGGTCTAGTAGGCAGGATAGGTGGGTTTTTGAGGAAGAGTGGGCCCTGTTTGGGCCACTAACTTTGACTTGGTTACCTTTGGTTTGCTGAACTGAGTTCCCCAGCACGTCAGCCCATTCATTTGGCTGCTAGCCTGTGCGCTTGGACATTTCACCTGGGCCTGGAAGGTAGGAACTGACTTCATATCACGCTCAGATTGGCCTGGAGCTTTCATTCGTTTTCTTACTCTGATGGGTTATCTAAGACGGCAGTCTCATTTGAAACAGTTCACACTGCTGGTCAGGATCAAGATCCTATTACAAGTCTTTGCTGGTGCTTCATTTACTTCTCCTCCTAGGCTAGTCACATGTACTTTGGTTAAGTTTTGAGGAGTTGATATTATTTTTCTACCTTGTTCTGTTTTTATGATGAACATTGTTTCCAGTGCCCCTTTTTTCCTCTTAGGAAAGAAGAGATCCCTCCAAAATCCCAACCAGTTTCCTTACCTGAAGAATTGAATCGGGTTCGATTATCACGACATAAACTAGAACGTTGGTGTCACATGCCCTTCTTTGCTAAAACTGTCACAGGATGTTTTGTGCGGATTGGCATTGGAAACCACAACAGCAAACCAGTTTACCGGGTTGGTATTTCTTCCCTTGGACAATTGTCCATGCTTTCAATAGAATTAGTCTCAACTGAGGGCAGGAGCTACTGAAAAAATCTATTACTCTTGTCAGCGTTTGATGGAGAGTAGACTCCAAGTAGGATCCCCATAGAGCAGTGACAGTCTGAGGTGCCCAGGGATCCTTCATGACTTGTCGCCAAGAAGAGGACTTGGGGCCCAAGGGACTGGAAGATTTGGATTTAGAATAATTTTCTCTATTCCCCCTTCAGTATAAAAGGGAGAAGGGAGGCATCTATGAAGTGTTCATTGGGAGTTACATAATCTAAAAGATATGTTCATTTGAAAAACCAATGTATGAAAAGTTTCATGTTGCATACCAAGTGACTTCTATGCCAGGGGATTGTATTGAGGTTAACAAAAAACCCTCCAAACTAATACAGGTTATTATGTAGGTTCCAGCACTGCTTCTGTGGTCTAGGTGGACTGGGCACAGTGACTCATGCCCATAATCCCAACGCTTTGGGATTTATTTATTTATTTATTTATATTTTACCATTTTTTTCCCTTTCTTTCTTTTTTTGAAACGGAGTCTCACTCTGTCGCCCAGGCTGGAGTGCAGTGGCGCGATCTCCACTCACTGCAAGCTCCGCCTCCTGGGTTCATGCCATTCTCCTGCCTCAGCCTCCCATGTAGCTGGGACTACAGGCACCTGCCACCGCACCCGGCTAATTTTTGTATTTTTAGTAGAGACAGGGTTTCACCGTGTTAGCCAGGATGGTCTCAATCTCCTGACCTCGTGATCTGCCCGTCTTGGCCTCCCAAAGTGCTGGGATTACAGGCGTGAGCCACCGCTCCCGGCCCTTTTTTTTTTTTCTTTTGAGATGGAGTCTCACTGTATTACCCAGACTAGAGTGCAGTGGCATAGTCTTGGCTCACTGCAACCTCCGCCTCCTGGGTTCAAGTAATTGTCCCGCCTCAGCTTCCCAAGTAGCTGGGACTATAGCCGCCCGCCACCACACCTGGCTAATTTTTGTATTTTTAGTAGAGATGGGGTTTCACCATGTTGGTAAGGCTGCTCTTGAACTCTTGACCTTGTGATCTGCCTGCCTCGGCCTCCCAAAGTGCTGGCGTGAGTCACCTCACCTGGCCTATTTTTATTTTTATTTATTTATTTATTTTTTTTTTCTGACAGAGTTTCACTCTTGTCGCCCAGGCTGGAGTGCAATGGCATGATCTTGGCTCACTGCAACCTCCACCTCCCGGGTTCAAGCAATTCCCCTCCCTCAGCCTCCTGAGTAGCTGGTGTTACAGGTGCCCGCCACTGCACCTGGCTGATGTTTGTATTTTCAGTAGAGACGGGGTTTTACCATTTTGGCCAGGCTGGTCTTGAACTCCTGACATCAGGTGATCCACCCACCTCGGCCTCCCAAAGTGCTGGGATTACAGGCATGAGCCACCGAGCCCAGCCTTATTTTTAATTTTTCAGTTTTTTTTTTATTTTTGGAGACAAAGTCTCACCCTTTTGCCCAGGCTGGAGTGCAGTGGCACGATCTCAGCTCACTGCAGCCTCTGCCTCCTGGGTCCAAGTGATTCTCATGCCTCAGCCTCCCAAGTAGCTGGGACTACAGGTGCCCACCACCACGCCTGGCTAATTTTTTGTATTTTTAGTGGAGATGGGGTTTCACCATGTTAGCCAGGATGGTCTCGATCTCCTGACCTTGTGATCCGCCCGCCTCGGCCTCCCAAAGTGCTGGGATTACAGGCGTGAGCCACCGTGCCTGGCTTTACTTTGGGATTTTTAAAAATTTTTTTGTAGTGACAGCCTCTCTCTGTTGCTTATGCTGGTCTCAAACTCTGGGCCTCAAGTGATGTTCTGGCCTTAGCCTCCTAAAGTGCTGGATGTTGGTTTTTTGTTTTGTTTTTGAGACAGAGTCTTGCTCTGTCACCCAGACTTGAGTGCCGTGGCATGATCTTGGCTCTCTGCAAGCTCCGCCTCCCGGGCTCACACCATTCTCCTGCCTTAGCCTCCCAAGTAGCTGGGACTACAAGGCACCCGCCACCACGCCCAGCTAATTTTTTGTATTTTTAGTAGAGATGGGGTTTCACCGTGTTAGCCAGTATGGTCTCGATCTTCTGACCTCGTGATCTGCCCGCCTCGGCCTCCCAAAGTGCTGGGATTATAGACGTGAGCCACTGCACCCAGCCCAGGTGTTGGGTTTTTTTTTTTTTTTTTGAGACAGTGTCTTAACCATGTTGCCCAGGCTGATCTGAAACTCCTGGACTCAAGCCATCTTCCTGCCTTGGCCTTCCAAAATGCTAGGTTTGCAGGCATGAGACACTGTGCCCAGTCTGTTTGAGATAGGATCTCGCCTTGTTAGCCAGGCTAGCATGCAGCGGTGTGATCATAGCTCACTGCAACCTTGAACTCCTGTACTCAAACAATCCTCCTACGACAGCCTCTTGAGTAGCTAAGACTATAGGTGCACACCACTATGCCCAACTAATTTTTTTTTCTTTTTTGTAGAGACTGGGTCTCGGCTGGGTGCAGTGGCCCATGCCTGTAATCCCAGCACTTTGGGAGGCGGGCGGATCGTGAGGTCAGGAGGTTGATACCATCCTGGCTAACATGGTGAAACCCCATGTCTACTAAAAGTACAAAAAATTAGCTGGGCGTGGTGGTGCATGCCTGTAGTCCCAGCTACTTGGGCGGCTAAGGCAGGAGAATCACTTGAACCCAGGAGGCAGAGGTTGTAGTGAGCCGAGATCGCGCCACTGCACTCCAGCCTGGGCGACAGAGCGAGACTTTGTCTCAAAAAAAATAAAAAAATAAACAGAAACTGGGTCTCTCTGTGTTGCCCTGGTTGGTCTCAAATTCCTGGCTTCAAGTAGTCATCCTATGTCAGCCTCCCAAAGTGCTGGTATTACAGGCATGAACCTTGGCACCCAGCCTGACTTGTTTTTGTTTTGTTTTATTCTTAGTTGTCTGGTTTTTACGTGTGTTATCTCCTTGTATGAGGACCTGCAGCCATGCCATATCCTGAAATGCTTGGCAACAGAAACTGACCTACATGGTCTTCACATTTGGTTGATAAAAATCAACTGGTGAAATCCCAAATACATCCCTCGTAAGTTAGAATTAGTTGGAGGAAAAGCTTCCAGTGGGCCCCACCAGGCTCCTCTTCTGCTGGCACTTGCTCCTCCCGGGCACAAGGCTCCCTGTGCTTGGCCATCTGCATTCTAAACCTGAGAAAGGTGCCCAGAACCCCTGGCAGCTGTGGACTCTACTCAGCACTCGATCAGTTGTCTGCGTTCAGGTAGAGAGACGCAAAGGAAGAGTGTTGTGGAAAGCCCTGGAAGAGTCTGGTTTTGACTGGTGTCTCTGTCCTCTCACTTAGGTCGCTGAGATTACAGGTGTTGTGGAAACCGCCAAAGTTTACCAGCTAGGTGGCACCAGAACAAACAAAGGACTGCAACTACGGTAGGAGGCACTTCTGGGGCAGCTTCTGCTTCCACTTCAAACAGGCACTGGCTTTGGGGGCTGCTATTCTCTGTGTGTGATGTTCCTTGTTACCATGAATGCTATTTATGCAATCTCCACAAGGTACACTTGGAAGGAGATTTGTATTCCATCTTTGTCTATAGGGAAGGTAGGATATTCTCTCCTCTGGGGGAACCAAATATGTGAAGTGGTAGGACACAGAGAAAGGAAATGTCGGGTTGTAAGAGACCCTCCCGGAGCCTCGCTGGCATTTCCTTGGCAAGCATGGCCAAGAGGCTTGCTTCTGGTTCTGGCTCTGTCTCATAACCTCATGTGTGACAAGAAAGATCATTTTTATGGACTTCATTTCCTCTTCAATAAAATGAAAGTGTCATTCACTCAGCAAATACTTACCAAATGTACCGTATGCCAGGCACTGTTCTAGGTGCCATCATAGTGCACTGCTGCTTGGAACTCCTGGGCTCAGGTGATCCTCCCACCCACCTCAGTCTCCTGAGGAACTGCGACCACAGGCATGTACCCCTGTCCCAGGCTCTGTTGCATATTGTTGATGCGGACTGTAATGGATTTTAATGTAAACTGACTTGAAGCTCTGACCAAGCCCATTTGGTTTCCAGTGCTAGCTTTGGGATCTCAATCTTGGCTGCCCATTAAAACAGCCTGGGATGATTTTATAGGGTAGCTAGGATTGAGAACTGCTCCAATAGGTATATATAAGTAGTACATAGTCTGGTAAAGTTGCTTTACTTGTACTACAGTCAACATGCACATTTCTTGGAGATGCTGTCTCTCTTTTATGTAGGCATGGCAATGACCAACGCGTGTTCCGTTTAGAGTTTGTCTCAAACCAAGAATTCACCGAAAGTGAGTTTATGAAGTGGAAAGAAGCGGTACGTGGCTAGAGATTACCTAGCAGTTGTTCGTGCATGTTGAGAAAAATACCTTTCCAAAATTCCTACTCATAACCTTGTATCGTGTTTTTGATCCAGATGTTCTCTGCTGGTATGCAGTTGCCCACTCTAGATGAAATCAATAAAAAGGAATTATCTATTAAGGAAGCTCTTAATTATAAATTCAATGATCAGGACATTGAAGAGGTAAGAAACCTGATGCCCCAGAGCCCGGAGGTTCATCAAGAACCAGTGTTGAGAGAAGAACATGATTCTCTTTTATTTCCCTATATCTTGACATTTTTAGCTATGCATGAAAATGAGGGAATACTAATATTACTACCTTATTATTTATTGTTCATCAAGCTTTTTTCTATACGTTCTCATGTGCAGATGAGGCTAACATAGACTGAAGTGTATTCAGAGTTTAGATGAGACAACAAATGAGGCTACATACGCTAAAGTGTATTTAGGGTTCCAGAATCTGTGTTCTGCTAGGCTTGATCCTTCAAGAGTTTTCCTTCTCTAAAACATCTTGGTAAAATTATTTGATCTCTGTTCTCTTGGACAGTGGCTAGCCTTACACTACCAGGCCCTTGGGCTGCTGTTTCTTGGTGCATGTTCCTTCAGACTGTCCCAGAAGAATCTCCGTGACCCGGGAAGCAGCATAGTATCCCTTGGAATGAACCGCTCTGTCTCTCTCTGGGGCATGGCACTGCCATAGGAAGAGCAGCCCCCTTGTAACTAGCTGTTTGCATCCAAAATGGGCTCACTTAGCCTGTCTGCAAAAATAGCTTAGGAATACCTCACTGCTGGTATCTCCTCTCTGGTACAGATTGTAAAAGAGAAAGAAAGGTTCAGAAAAGCTCCACCCAACTACGCTATGAAGAAGACTCAGCTACTGAAGGAAAAGGTGAGGAGTTGTACTCAAGCCTCTTCCCTCATCCTGTAAGGAGATGTAGAAATCAAACTTGTTCATCCTCTGCCAAGTTAGTGGTGGCAGGATTGGGAGAAAATTCTGGGCTCGATTATAAGCAACACAGTGTGTTCTTGGCCATTTTCCATTCCCTAAATTCAAACTGATCTCCTGCGTGCCAGTCTTCTTACTTTCTAGTCACTTCAGCTTCCTGTGTAATAAAATAGACCCTGGGTGGTATTCAGCATTGAGTCTGAACAGACAGATGACACTGTCAAGGCCACCTGTGGCCGGTGATTTTCCATTCTTCACACCTGGTTGGGGCGGGCCTTGTTATGGTGGTTTAGCCCCTCTATGAGACCTGGCGTTCTACTGCCACCAGGGACCCACAGCCAGGTAGCTGTATGGGAAGGTGTTCCCACTGTACTGTGCACTACTGTAATATAAATTGTATCTTGTATTTGTAAAGTACTTCTGCAGTTTTCTTCCACATCTCCTGTCCTTTGCTCACCACATGAGATATCTTTGCCTGTGCCGGAAGTAAGGGGATACTTGATATCGAGTCAGTTGTATGTAGCTAAGAACTCACACATCTCTCTGTGTGTAGGCCATGGCTGAGGATCTGGGGGATCAGGACAAGGCCAAACAAATCCAAGATCAGCTGAATGAGCTGGAGGAACGGGCAGAGGCCCTGGACCGCCAGCGGACCAAGAACATATCCGCTATCAGGTGTGTTATGGAGCCTATATTTGGCCCACAGACCTTGGCCAAAATCATCAGGCAAGCCTGTGGCCTGTACACTTTGTGCTGCACTGACCCCATAGATATCTGGGTTCAGGGCTCAGTGGTCCCCTCCCTCCCTCGTTTCACAGCCATTGACTCATCCCTCTTACTCACCCCACAGTTACATCAACCAACGGAACCGGGAATGGAACATTGTAGAGTCTGAGAAGGCCCTTGTGGTAAGAAAACTTTATCTGAATCACTAAAACAAAGTTAATTAATAAACCATGACATCTTTTCTACATCTTGCCCAAGTTTATTTTTTAATTATTGAAATAACGTGCACTTAACATATACACACACACTCTGTATGTCCACATACATCGATGTAATTTATTCATAATGAAAAGCAGCAGTCTTTTGCCCTGTCCTGCCTTTTCCCACCCTTAGATTCTACTCCACAGGTATTTGTTTTTTCTCAATTTCTGTTTCTTGGTTGTTGCCCCCATATCTACTCTGGTATTCTTGAAGGGAAAGGATAATATGCCAGGTATGGTGGCTCACGCCTGTAACCTCAGCACTTTGGGAGGCCGAGGTGGGTGGATCACCTGAGGTCAGGAGTTTGAGACCAGCCTGGCCAACATGACGAAACCCTGTCTCTACTAAAAATATAAAAATGAGCTGGACGTGGTGGTGCACACCTGTAACCCGAGCTACTTGGGAGGCTGAGGCACGAGAATTGCTTGAACCTGGGAGGCAGAGGTTGCTGTGAGCTGGTATCAGGCCACTCCTCCTTAGCCTAGGCAACAGAGCGAGAATCCATCTAAAAAATGAAAAAAAATTAGCTGGGCATGGTGGCTCACGCCTGTAATCCTAGCACTTTGGGAGGCTGAGGTGGGTGGATCACCTGAGGTCAGGAGTTTACCAGCCTAGGCAACATGGCGAAACCCTGTCTCTACTAAAAATACAAAAATTAGCTGGGCGTGATGACTTGCACCTGTAGTCCCAGCTGCTGGAGAGGCTGAGGCAGGAGAACCACTCGAACCTGAGTGGCAGCGGTTGCAGTGAGCTGAGATTGCGCCACTGCACTTCAGCCTAGGCGACAGAGCGAGACTCCATCTCACACAAAATTTTTAAAAAAAGGAAAAGGATGATCACTTTTTTTTTTTTTCTTTTCAGTCCCTTGCAAAGACTTACTTGCCTGTGAGCTTATGGTGAAAAGGTAGGGGGATAGAGATACAGTTCTGTGGTGCATGCTCTCTGTTTCAGGCTGAAAGTCACAACATGAAAAACCAACAGATGGATCCGTTTACCCGGCGCCAGTGCAAGCCTACCATCGTTTCTAATGTGAGTGCCGAAAGAGGACATTTTAGTCAGGACCTAGATTCTAGGACATAAAATGAATTCCATTAGGAAATTAATAACGAAGTTAAAAATAATGTTTTCTTAGCTGGGATTTGCTTGTCTGAAGCTCTTGGGTCTGGATACTTCCTTTTTTATCTTGCTATCGGGCATATAGGCAGTGAAAACGTGGCATGGATTTACAAAAACCTAGTGACTGATCCTGCTGTATCAGGGTGGGTTTACAGTGCAGCAGACGTTAGTAATGTGGTCCTTAGCTAGGGCCTGGCTGGGCTGGGCTTGGCTTTCAAGCTTTTAATTGCCTTTTTTTTTTTTTTTGCTGCTTTGAGGAAAACCCCACTAGCTGCTGATGGGCCCGCTGTGGTGCTTGTGATGTTAGTTTGGTAGGTGGGAAAGAATCTGGCAGTAGGACTCTGTGAGTGTCAAACAATCTCTAAAATAACTGATTTTCTCTCCCAGTCCAGAGATCCAGCTGTTCAAGCAGCCATCTTGGCCCAGCTGAATGCAAAATACGGTTCTGGAGTGTTACCAGATGCTCCAAAGGAAATGAGCAAGGCAAGTGCGGTACCGCCCTGCTGCCTACTGAGTGAGGCTGCTAGCTGAGACACCAAACAAGCACCTTGTCTAGTCTGGGCTTGATTTTTCCACCTGGAGGAACAGGGCGTCCCTCTTGGAGTCCCTTCCCCATCCCAGTTATTTGCAAATAAAATCAACAGACAACCTTAGTTCCAAACCTAACACCACTACCTACCTAGGACCTTGACTGTGTCCTTCGGCAGCTGGCTTCTAGCCTTCAGCATCCCCCTTTTTCTCCTGTGTAAAATGAGGGTACTACTATACACCCTGCCAACTTCACAGGAGGAGAGATGATAACATACAAAGATCAGATATTGTAAAAGTGAAAGCTCATTGAAAACGGCACATTTAAAAGCAGTTTTCTGACTGGATGCAGTGGCTCATGCCTGTCATCCCAGCACTTTGGGAGGCGGAGGTGGGCGAATCACCTGAGGTCAGGAGTTCAAGACCAGCCCGGCCAACATGGTGAAACCCCGTCCCTACTAAAAATAGAAAAAAATTAGTGTGGTGGCGGGTTCCTATAATCCCAGCTACTGAGGAGGCTGAGGCAGGAGAATCGCATGAACCTGGGAGGGAGAGGTTGCAGTGATCTAAGATCGCTCCATTGTACTCCAGCCTGGATGACAAGAGCGAGACACCCATCTCACACACACACAAAAAAAAAAAAAACAGTTATCCGTCCAAGTTAAGTCTTTTCCTCTTTTCCTGCTGGAGTCTAACCGGTCTCAGGACTTCTGAAGTCTTAGGTCAGGAGTTGACCCGTTGTCTTAAGCCTACCCTTTCTACCTTCATACCACAGACATGAGCCTGCACTCTTCTCTGTGCTTTTAGCCTTCAGGAGAGAAAGCTCTTTGTCCGTGGCCTCCCTCTGAGAGAAGGAATCAGAAAGACGCTTTAGTAGGAAAATGTAATGAACTCAAATAAGAGCTTTTTACCGTTAGCGGCTGCTGCTGCTTGAAATCCACTTGCATTTATGCTCTTACCATTAGTTTTCCTCTTCACATTCCAGGGTCAAGGCAAAGATAAAGATTTGAATTCTAAGTCAGCCAGTGACCTCTCAGAAGATCTGTTCAAAGTACACGATTTTGATGTGAAGATTGACTTACAAGTTCCCAGCTCAGGTATGTGAGGGTGGGGCGGGTGGTGAGGGCTGAGGACCAGATGGATCCATGGTTCTCTGGGGCAACAAGGAAGCCCACTTGAAGGGAAGAAAGGGGAATGTTGGCTCATCAGCATCCACAGGCCAGGCCACAACAGGCTGCGGGTATGGTGAGAGGGAACAGGGCCACGGTCAGGAGGCTGCCTCAGGAGTGCAGCACAGGACTAAGAGGACTTTGTGGGACCTCAGCTGCCAACTTGCCCTTCTTTCCCACAGAGTCAAAGGCTTTAGCCATCACCTCCAAGGCTCCGCCAGCCAAGGATGGGGCTCCAAGGAGATCTCTGAACTTGGAAGACTACAAAAAACGACGAGGGCTTATTTGAGCACACCCAGCCTGCTGCTTCTGACCCCGCATGCCCCATCGCAGCGTCCCACCTTGCCTCCTTTCCTTTGATTTAGCCTCTTTGGGCTGGAGCAGCTGTCGAACTGGGAAGAGACTCTGAACTGCCAGTCATCTGTAATATAAACCATTTGCTGTATAGACCTCCCTTGTCTGCACACCATCTCCCGCCAGCCTCCCTTCCCCCAGGGCCCCACCCAGTGTGGGCCTGGGCTCTCTTGGGCTTTATCCATGTCTTTAGATTTGTGTTTGCCTTTTGTTTTTTTAACCGCGCAGTTCATTTGGCCACTCTGCACGCATTCAGTATTACCATGGAGCTGGGAATCTTGCTGGAGCCCCTGGGGCAATAGCAGCAGCACTGGGCGGTCTTCTCTCCAGACTTTCTTGGCCCACCCATTGAACATTCGGCCCCCACCTTGTGGAGGGAGCGGGGATTGGGCACCTGCGGTCCTCCCTCTCTTCATCTTTCTCTTCTGCCCTTCTTTTTGGAAGAAGGGGTTTCAAAACCAGTTTAGTTTCCAAAAAGTGTACATTTGTGGGGGGGGGTCTAATTTGAGAGCGAGAGTGTGTATGTGTGTGTGTGTAAGTGTGTGGATTTTTTTATCATTTTTTAAAATGCAGTACTCTTTGTATCAGTCTGTCATGGGTCTATAGCTGTTTCAGATTTTTTTCAGCTGTACTTGAGCATCTGAAACTGCAAGAAAGAAACTCATTAAATGTGATTCTTCTTACTAAACAGGCCTGACTGCTGTAGCTGTGTAACTTCCCCATCCCCACCAACTCTTCCCCATCCCTTCCCAACTTTGGAGAAAACTCCCCAGTTTAGCCCCCTGACCTGCAGGCTATGTCCTGGCAGGTGCGGGAGGGAAGCCCATGGCCGGGTACCAGGGAGGGCAGTGAATGTCTTGCTCATCCCATGGGTACAGCCCACAGCTTCTAGGCTGAACATAGAACTTCTTTTTCTCACCCAGTATACCAGCCTCTTCCTAGTGATTCTGTTTTGCTGTTTTGGCAAGAATTACATTTTGTTTTGTTTTTAAGAGAAATTTCTGAATATGAATGTGGAGAGCAAACACAAAAAGATTTAGGTTACGCCGGGCGCGGTGGCTCATGCCTGTAATCCCAGCACTTTGGGAGGCCGAGGCGGGTGGATCACCTGAGGTCAGGAGTTCAAGACCAGTCTGACCAACATGGTGAAACCCCATCTCTACTAAAACTTCAAAACTTAGCCGGGCATGGTGGTGCGCGCCTGTAATCCCAGCTACTTGGGGGGCTGAGACAGGAGAATCGCTTGAACCTGGGAGGCGGAGGTTGTGGTGAGCCGAGATGGCGCCACTGCACTCCAGTCTGGGTGACAGAGGGAGACTCCATCTCAAAAAGATTTAGGTTGCAAATATTTCAAGCATGTGCAGTTTTGTGTGTGTGTATACATATATATGGTCAGCATATATATTGTTGTGCAGCTAGGGCGAAGCCAGCAGAGGTGTGTGTATGTCTTTATGAAATGTTTGAAAAGAGATAAGCTGACTGCTTGATAATCATTCTCAGGTGTAAAGCTCCAAGTGTAAATAAAAGTGGCATTTAACAAATCTTTCAGAACAAAGTACAGCTGACTATATATACCAAGAACTAAGCTAAAGGAACAGCTGAGAGCTCCTGATCTCCACAAGAGAGGAATCTAAAAGCTCTGCTTTGTGCTTCTTCACCCTGCTTTTGTACAAGGAAGGGGGATGATGGGAAATCATGGACTTGTAAGTTGTATTTAAACATAAAAATGAACTTGGTAACTTCTGGGTTTAGTAGAGCCTCAGTGTCGCTTTAACTTAGTTTACTTTTTTTTTTTAAAGCAGCAATGGATGGTTTTAAAGGAGTATTATGACTGTAAAATTGCTAAATACAACTGTAACACAGCTATGTGGTAGCTGTGACACAGTTCAGTTGGGCAAAGGAGTGGTGATGGACTCGTTAAAATCATATATACTTGAATAGTCCATTGACCGCAACTCTTTATAGATCATTGTGTAAATGTGGAATCACAGACTGTTAACATTGCCTGGACTTCAGCAGAGTCCTGGAGCTGCTGGGACCTCTCCTATCATGATGAACTTGGACTTTTTTTGATTTCTGGTTTTAAAAGACATAAAATTATAGAATCCAGATAATTCGCTGGAGTCATTTTGATCCACCATGTAGATCTGTATTTAGTATCATTTGGATTTGGAGAAGTGTTGATTACATTATGGCTGTGTAATAAAATTTGTATTAAAACTGCATCACACTGTAGCCACTTTGCCACCACCTCCCCACACACAGCTGCTGAAACCCCCATGAGATGCCAGTGCACACAGCAGGGAGAAAAGCCAGCCAAAGAAGACCGAAGGGTAACTCCACTCGAGTAGCCTCGGTAGCAATTGGGATCAAGACTAAGGAGACTAAGGACTTGTCTCCGGTCTCAGCTGAGGCAGGGCCTCTGAACCAAGATCTTGGCCAGGCATTAAGACATTGGCTTTGTCCTACCAACTAGGATTTCTTGGTGGTTCACACTATATCTTGTGCTGGGGAATTGCCTCAGTGGGCCCCTCCTCCCTCCACAGTGTGGTTTCATTGTTGAAGGGGGCAGCACCCAAGGTTGTTTTTATGCATTTTTTCAGTTCCTTGCAAGAAGCAAAAAGGCCAGTGTCCATCTGCCTAGTTCATAATGTTTATAGATCTGTTTGTCTGTCTTGCTTCTGGCAGGTGTAGGGAAAGTCTACTGCCTGCCACTTCCCTTCAAAAAGAATGGTTTTGCTTCTGTGAAGTCCTGACTTGTCACTCAAACTGTACAAATATTGTAAATAAACGTTATGCCATTTTAACAAAGGGATCAGATTTAGTCTAAGGATTGCATCCTGAGTGGCAACTCTTAAAGCCATGTTGTGAAAGTCCAAGAGAGCCTCTCTTGCTCCTTTTACCTCTTCTCTTAGCCCTGTGCCCACAAAAGTGAGTAGTCATTGTCAACTCTTGAGCAGCCTGGTTCCCCCGAAGCCTCTCTGGTAGGGTAGTTGCCTAGACCCAAGGAAACCTCCAGTTGTCCTGGTTTATTTACATCCTGTCTTAGTAAGAGACCAATAAGCTTTAACAGAGCTAAGAAGACCCCTGATGTATTACCTAACCCTAGTGAGAATCTGGGCCTTGAAACTTTTTTTTTTTTTTTGCCAGGGTCTCTGCTGTCCAGGCTAGAGTGCAGTGGTGCAATCACAGTTCACTGCACCCTCAAACTCCCGGGGTCAAGTGATCCTCCCACCTCACCATTCCAAGTAGCTGGGACTACAGTCATGCACCATCACACCCAGCTAATTTTTAAATTTTCTGTTGAGACAGAATATTGCTATGTTGCCCAGGCTGGTCTTGAACTCCTGGCCTTGAGTGATCCTCCCGCCTCGGCCTCCCAACATGCTGGGATTGCAGGCATGAGCCACTGTGCCCACTCCTTCCAACTTTAAATTGGCCTAGGCACAGTTTCTTTGCTCTCCTTTCTTTTGGCTGTCATGAGTATGAAGGGGGTGCCCAGGGGCTGAGTGTAGCTATGGAGGAAACACTGATCGTCCTCCATCCCCCCGCCCCCCACCCCCGTACTGGGGAGGTCTGTAGGTCTCCCCACCCCCAGGGCCTGAGGGTGTGTCTCCAGCCTCTCTCTCAACACATTTGAGCTAGGAAGCAAGAAGATCCTGGATCTTCTACATCTACACCCTTTAAGAAGGCAAGAGATGACAATCACCGTGGTAAGAGCCACGTCCAAGACCGCTTCCGGTGGTGGAGCGGTTGCTTACCCTGCAAGAGCGTCCAATGAGGTTTTCTCCAACTCCCTAGCACTCCCACTACCTAACTGTTGGGAGCAGTGGCACTAGAGAGCAGGGGTTCTGGGCAGATGACGACATAGCTTATCTTCCAGGCTTTGGGTGCTGTGGGGCAGCCACTTGCTACCTATCTCTGAGAAGCAAGAAGGACCACCCGGAGTGCAAGTGGAGAGAAGAAGGGTGCTGGGTTGGTCAACTTCATCTCCCTGGCCATGTTTTTCCAGAAGGGAGTCTATTCCTTGAGTAACTGTAGGTGGCTGTGATCCAGCAGCCTTAGGAAACCATCAACTCCCAGCTCAGATTTTTTTTTTTTTTTTTTTTTGAGACGGAGTCTCGCTCTGTCGCCCAGGCTGGAGTGCAGTGGCCGGATCTCAGCTCACTTGCAAGCTCCGCCTCCCAGGTTTATGCCATCCTCCTGCCTCAGCTTCCCGAGTAGCTGGGACTACAGGCGCCCGCCACCTCGCCCGGCTAGTTTTTTGTATTTTTTTAGTATGAGACAGGGTTTCACCGG
The DNA here is from genome assembly GCF_002776525.5 of Piliocolobus tephrosceles. Lineage (NCBI taxonomy): Eukaryota > Metazoa > Chordata > Mammalia > Primates > Cercopithecidae > Piliocolobus > Piliocolobus tephrosceles. Next base: position 146,617,420 of record NC_045439.1, read on the forward strand.
GTTAGCCAGGATGGTCTCGATCTCCTGACCTCGTGATCCGCCCACCTCGGCCTCCCAAAGTGCTGGGATTACAGGCTTGAGCCACCGCGCCCGGCCTAACTCAGATTTTTTTTTCATGATTTCCCTAAGTGGGGACTGCTGAGCTCCCTTGGCAAGGAGGGTGTTAAGGAGCTGGAGGGAATGGCAGTGCTAAGACACAGCCCCTGCCTTCTGTAAGGTTCCACAGGCCAGCCCCAGGAGACATGGAGATACGGCTTTTAGGCACTGGAGCATAGATAGGCATGTCTCGGGCTTCCAGACCATGCTCAGGATCCAAGGGAGGGCCAAGAGCCAAAAGGCACCCAGGCTCGGGAAAGGGTTCAGTTTCCCATTCTGCCACTTGCTACTACCTAGGGCTGAGCTACTTAACGCCTTTGAGCCACAAGTTTTCCACCTTTCAAAAAACAACCTGTCAGGATCATGTTGAACATTAAATGTTCCTTTCCCCAGTAGGGGTTCAATAAATGCTGGTGTTAATGAGAGTGAAGCCGCTGGACCCGGGAGGAGAGGAATGGCCCTCGGAGTGGGCTGATGGAGGGTGGAAGCACTGGGCAGTGGGCAGGACCCAGAGACTCCACTTGCGGTGGGGGTGGGGGAAAGAAACCCTGACTCCAGATGGAGGTTCCCATTGGGAGGCTCTGGGCTGGCCTAGGGATGCAGCCAGAGAAAGTGTGCTGCCTCTGGGCCAGGCCCTTATTGCTGTCATTCCCCACAAGCCAACGCACACCACCTTTACTGACCAGGTTTCTGAAGGCATTGGAGGCTTGCCACCGCGCCACCCTCCATCTGGCCCCAACCGAGGCCTGACCTACCCACCACCCCCAAGAGTAGTGACAACTCAAAATAGTATCAATAGTACCAAACCAGAAGATAAGTGTAAAGAAGCACAACAAAGCTCTGACCCTTCCCATGATGATTTCCTTGATACGTCTTCAAAAGATAGATACTTTTGGGCCCTGTGTGATGGCTCCTGCCTGTAATCCCAGCAGTTTGCAAGGCTGAGGAGGGAGGATCGCTTGGGGCCAGGAGTTCGAGACCAACCAGGTCAACATAGTGAGACTCCATTTCTTTCTTTTATTTCTTCTGAGTTTTAAGATGGAGCCTCACTCTATCACCCAGGCTGGAGTGCAGTGGCATGATCTCAGCTCACTGCAACCTCTGCCTCCTGGGTTCAAGCAATTCTCCTGCCTCAGCCTCCCAAGTAGCTGGGATTACATGCATGTGCCACCATGCCCAGCTAATTTTTGTATTTTTAGTAGAGGTGAGGTTTCACCATATAGGCCAGGCTGGTCTGGAATTCCTGACCTTGTGATCCTCCCGCCTCGGCCTCCCAAAGTGCTGGGCTTACAGGCGTGAGCCACCACGCCCGCCCTCTTTCTTTCTTTCTTTCTTTTTTTTTTTAAAGATCGAATACTTTCGATTTCTTTTTCTCATTTAGCCACGGAGGGCCCTGCTTGCTAAGCGCATACGACGCAGCACACCCCTTCACCTGGCAAGCCTGGAAGGCGCAGGTTGACTCCTTCCATTTCCCCGCGTGGTGTCCCCGCCACCCCCCTCACCGGCCTGGGGGCCACCCGTGTCTGCGCCAACGGTCCCCGCAACCCTCGCCCCGTAAGCCTCCGGCGCCGTTAGCGCCCACGCGACAAGGGAGGAGGTGCGCAGCTGCCGCGTTCCAGGGTGCTCTGCCTCCGTTCCCCATTCCGGGCCGGCAGCCTCCTAGCCAGGATCCCAGTGGCCCAGGCAGGGCCTGCACGAGTCTCCAGCCGCAGATCCCCCGGGGCGCGTGCCTTGGGAGTTGCCAAATGGACCCCGGCTCGCACGCGGCCCACCCGGAGATGCATGGGCACCAGGGTCCCAGATCCCGGGCTACTGCATGCTCTGTGGACTCAGTCCCCACGCACACCCGAAGTCTGGATGTCACGCCCGCAGGCGCAGAGCCCACAGATGGAACTAGGAGCGGCACCTCCCAACCCCTGCCACCCACCCCCCGCCCACGCCTCCGTGACCACACGATGCGGGGAAGTTCCCTGGTGGTGGCGTGAGGGAGGGAGGCCGACCACGTCCTAGGCATTCCTACAGTGGTCGCCTCCGCAAGCTGGGTCCCTGACCTCAGACCCTTCCTGTCCCCTTTGCCTCCTCTCGCACTGGGTGAGGTTCTGCGGGTTCTGAGTTCTGGAGAAGAAGGAGGATCACAGGAACTCCTGAGTGGGATCGGAAACCTTGTTTCTGAAGTGTCAGGAGAGAATATGTTATTACTGCTCACACACAGGTGTGGTGACACATTTTGTTCGTTTTAGACAAGAGTGACTCAGATTGTGGAGGGTCAGTGAACACTGCTAGATCCTGAGCCCTGCTGGCCTAACCTTGCACCCATCCCTGGATATTCCCACAAACTCTAGTCCATCCATTTATGAGGTCAGAGATTGCTGGGAAGGAGGGGAAACCTAGAGGCCAGGAAAAGAGGCTGGGGCTGGGAGCTGAGGGCTCACCTCAGCTCAGAGGTGAAGACCCATTCATACCTCTTTCCAAGAGAAAAGAGACCCTCACCTTTCTCCCATTCTCATGTGTCCACTGGGCTCTGGCCAGCCCTCCAGCACCTTCTCCGGTAGGCCCTGACGGAGAAGGACATCGAACCCACCAGAGGTGAGGAATGTTCTGGATGCAGGAAGCAGCCGAGAAACCAAAATTCCCAGCGCCCACATTGACAACCTCTTGGAAAGGGACGGAAGGCGGCCATTGAGCATCCTGGGGCCTGTTTTCTTCTTGGGCCCTTTCTGGTTTCCTTCCTCCATAAGACAGTGAAAATGACAGGCTAACACTCCCGAAAAAGGGCAGGGGAATCACAGGATCCACGCATTCCTGTGTCCTTTGCACCTAGCACAATAGCAGCTGCTCCATGGAAGTGTGTCTGCTCTGCGAATGCATGAGTGAATCACAGGTATTGTCACAGAATAGTGGGGTCTTAGGTTAATAAAGTCCCTTGGAAGGGCACCCAGTCCCACAGTGCATGTCTGGGAGTTGTTACTAGAATAAGACCTTGCATCACTGGGTCCAGTGGAACATGACAGCCCAACCCCCTCCCACCTCCTCACCCCCACCACACACACACACGCCCCCCACACACTACACATACCACACTCACACACCACACACACACTACACATACCACACACACACCACACACCACACACACCACACACACACCACACACCACACACCACACACACACCACACACCACACACCACACACACCACAC
>NC_045439.1:146620815-146633370 GCF_002776525.5 Piliocolobus tephrosceles
ACACCACACACACCACACACCATACACACCACACACACACCACACACCACACACCATACACACTACACACACACCACACACACACACCACACACACACCACATACAACGCACAACACACGCATACCACACACGTGCGCCACACATACATGCCACATACACCACACACATAACCCCACACACACATCACACATGCCACACACATGCCACACACATACCACACACACCACACACACACTGGAGAGGCTCTGCTCCTGCTGCAGAAGACTTGACGTCTCCTCAGACGAACAGAAGCCCCATTCAGGAGCACAGGTCAAAGGCTGTGCCTTCCCTTCTCTTCCCCAGGTGACAGGTCCTGCTTGTCATCTTAAGAGGCAGAAACCAGCACTGTGCCTGGCAGAGGGTGGTGAGTGGTGATTTTGCTCCTGCCACTGGTGCTGCCCTGGGGATAGGGTAGAGGTGGGCACAGCTATGAGGCAGGCTGGGGTGAGGACCCCAGAAACCCCTCACCTCACACATCCCATTTTCCAGGCCCTTTTCTCCCCCAGTTTTGTACCCCAGGGTGATGGTTCTCCGGGCATCATAAACCCTGAATTTTTTTTTTTTTTTTCAGATGGGGTCTCTCAATCTGTTGCCCAGGCTGGAGGGCAATGGCTTGATCACGGGCTGACTGGGACTCAACCTCCCCGGGCTCAGTTGATCCTCCCACCTCTTCCTCCTGAATACCTTGGACCATAGGCATGTGCCACCATGCTTGGCTAATCTTCCTATTTTTTGTAGAGATGGGTTTTCAGCATGTTGCTCAGGCTGGCCTCAAATTCCTAGGTTCAAGTGATCCTCTTCCCTGGGCCACCCAAAGTGCTAGGATTACAGGTACCAGTCACTGTGCCCAGCCCTGAAGGTCTTTGAGGGGGGTAAGGACTCAGGCACTTCAAGAAGCAGACCTCAGGCCGGGTGCAGTGGCTCATGCCTACAATCCCAGCATTTAGGGAGGCCAAGGTGGGCAGATCACCTGAGGTCAGGAGTTCAAGACCAGCCTGGCCAACACAGAGAAATCCCATCTCTATTAAAAACACAAAAATTAGCTGAGTGTGATGGCAGGTACCTATAATCCCAGCTACTCAAAAGCTGACACAGGAAATTTCCCGAACCTGGGAAGCGGAGGTTGCAGTGAGCTGAGATCACACCACTGCACTCCAGCCTTGGCAACAGAGCAACACTCTGCCTCAAAAAAGAAAAGAAAAGAAAAGAAAAAGCAGACCTCTAGGGAACAGGAGGATCAACCAACTGAGATACTACAAGATAGGTTCTGGCTGGGCACAGTGGCTCACGCCTATAATTCCAGGACTTTTGGGAGGCCAAGGCAGGAGGATCGCTTGAGCCCAGGAATTCAAGACCAGCCTGGACAACAGAGTGAGATGCCTATCTCTACAAAAAATGTAAAAATTGACTGGGCATGGTGACACATGCCTGTGCCTGTGGTCCCAGCTACTCCAGAGGCTAAGGCAGGAGGATCACTTAGACCCAGGAAGTCGAGACCGAAGTGAGCCATGATTGTGCCTCTGCACAATCATGTGCAGACTGGGTGACCAAGTGAGACCCTATCTCAAAAATAAATAAATAAAGGAAAAGAAAAAAGGTTATCTGCTCAGACATGTAAGCTGGCCTTGTGGCCAAGGCAGAGAGACTCTCATGGCCTATCTTAGAACAGCCACCTAATGACCATCAAAATCTTGACACACTGACTGGGTGCAAAATGGCTCATGCCTGTAATCCCAGCACTTTGGGAAGCTGAAGGAAGAAGACTGTTTGAGGCCAGGAGTTAAAGACTTGGGCAACATAGGGAGACTCCATCTCTACAAAAAATTTTTAAAATTTGTTGAGCATGGTAGTGTGTACCTGTGGTTCCACCTACTCAGGAGGCTGGGGCAGGAGGATCCCTTGAGCCCAGGAGGTGGAGGCTGCAGTGAGCCATGATGGCACACTCCAGCCTGGGTGACAGAGTGAGTGATACTTTGTCTAAAAACAAAAACAAAAACAACCTTGACACATTCCTCTACACCCCAGTTTCCCCCTTTTTTGTTGCTTATTTAATTTTTAAAAAACTTACTCTGGCAGTCGGGCACAGTGGCTCATGCCTGAAATCCCAGCACTTTGGGAGGCTGAGGCAGGCAGATCACCTGATGTCAGGAATTCAAGACCAGCCTGGCCAACATGGTGAAATCCTGCCTCTACTAAAAATACAAAAAATTAGCCAGGCATGATGGCGCACAGCTGTAATCCCAGCTACATGGGAAGCTGAGGCAGGAAAATAGCTTGAGCCAGGAGGTGGCGGTTGCAGTGAGCTGAGATCATGCCACTGCACTTCATCCTGGATGACAGAGCAAGACTCCCTCTCAAAAACAAAAAAAAAAAAAAAATTCTCTGGCCTGCTTAATGCTTAAGTGTTTGAATTCCCCCCATCACTTATTATTATTATTAATTTTTTTTTTTTGGCAGCACTCAAGAGGCCATCCTTTCCACCTCCATACTGGTCAGTCTGATTTTCTCCACATCCCTTCTATTCAAGCATCAAAGACTGGGGAAACTGAGTCATAAAAGAACAGATGTTCTAGAGTTTCAATGTTTATTCCTGGCATGACTAAGAGGACAGAAGAACCTGCTGACCTCATCCTACAGCTATCCAGGGACTCCCAGGCCTTGCCCCAAGACGTACCTGTTTGGACGAACGGAGGCAGGATGGTGCACTTCCGGGTTCTTCTTCACCACCAACTCTTCCCGTGTGTGCGAGAATGCAGCTGACGCCCGGGAAGGTGCAGATTAATCAGGCATGCACCAGGTGATGTCAATCCGAGGAGACCAAGATTTACCTGGTGGCACCTGCGGAGCGCCCCCCCTCCCCCGACATGCCCGTGCCCCGCCTATTGCCCTTCCACTCCTAGAAAAGTCGCTCCCAGCAGATGCGCCCGGGGTGGGCTTTCTCAGCCCCCACTCTTGTCGGGACTGTATTAGAAACTCCACCACCCCCCCCAGCTCCGGTCCCTGAAGCTAGATGACCAAAGAATAAATTTGCAGTTTTGCTTTTAGCCTTGCCTACTCGCTGGTTCTTTTGTGCCCACTCTGGTGGTCTTAGAAAAACAAATCAGTACCCTTATGTTTTTTGCCTGCAGTAGGTGGGGGCAGACTCTGCCTTCAGAAGGAACTACAGGATGTTTCTTTGTTTTGAGATGGAGTCTGGCACTGTCGCCTAGGTTGGAGTGCAGTGGTGCGATCTCGGCTCTCTGCAACCTCTGCCTCCTGGGTTCAAGTGATTCTCCTGCCTCAGCCTCCTGGATAGCTGGGATTACAGGCGCCCTCCACCATGCCCAGTTAATCTTTGTATTTTTGGTAGAGATGAGATTTCACCATGTTGGCCAACATGGTGAAACCCCGTCTCTACCAAAAATACAAAAATTAGCCAGGCCTGATGGCTAATCTCAGCTGTAATCTCAGCTGAGCGCCTGTAATCTCAGCTACTCGGGAGGCTGAGGCTGGAGAATCACTTGAAGCCAGGAGGCAGAGGTTGCAGTGAACTGAGATCATGCCATTGCACTCAAGCCTGGGCGACAAGAGCACAGGAAGTCAGGGGACCTAACCGGGACACACTGCCTTTTCCACCACCTAGCTGAGTGGCCCTAACCTCCCTGGTAGAGCCACTTAACCTCTTTGTTACTTCTGAAATGTGAACGAGGAGGATAGATGGATATAAGGCCCCTTACTGCTCTAAGAATCTATGGGATTGGATTTCAGTTCAGCATCCGTTTCCAGGTTTGCCCTCACCTTTCCAGTGAGAGACATCTGGGCAGGTAGGGCAGAGAGCAATTCTCTGGCTGCTGGTATAGTAGACCTAAGGCTTGGGCAAGTGCCTGATACAGAAGACAAAGAATTGCCCCTTTTTCTCAGCAGCCAGGACAGAGACCCAGTGCCCAGCCTGCTTATACCTCCAACCCGGCCCATCCATCACCTGACACACAGGAGTGCAGGGCGTGTTCTTGTCCCTCATTGCCCTCCCTACCTTTCCAGTTCTGGCAGTTTCTTGCTGGCTCTCCCCGCCTTGGGTTCCCCCCAGCCCCCTCTCTGAGGGCAGCACCTTCCCATGTCCTGCCACAGGTCAGTGTAGCTGTGAAGGAGGCAGAGGAGTGAGTGTCTGAGACACAAGTGATCCAGGACCTTCAAGCTGCAGAGTACAACCCTCACACACAAGCTCGGATTCCTCTAGACGGTTGCCTTAGAGAAGGTGGCGATGTGACTTCTCAGGTTCTCCATGAAGGAGTCAACTATTCAAACTCCTCTATGTTCTTCTTCCTCTTACCCCTTCATTCCCTCTATTTCTCTTGCCTTCCTCACCGCCATTCTTTCTTACATTATTTTGCTTCTTTCCTCAGTTCTCCACCTATTTATTTTGAGATAGGGTATTACTCTGTCACCCAGACTGCAGTGCAGTGGAATGGTCATGGCTTTCTGCAGCCTTGACCTTCTGGGCTCAAACAATCCTCTCACCTCAGCCTCCTAAGTAGCTGGGACCTCAGGCGCATGCCAACACGACCAGCTTTTTTTGTTTTTTTAGCCAAGTTATCACTCTGTTGCCCAGGCTGGAGTGCAGGGTGTGGTGGTGGAGTGTGGTGGTGGTCCCAGGTCACTGCAGCCTCCACCTCCTGGGCTCAAGTGATTCTTCCACTTCAGGCTGCCACCGAGTAGCTGGGACTACAGGTATATGGCACCACACCTGGCTAATATTCTGTATTTTTAGTAGAGATAGGGTTTTGCCATGTTGCCCAGGCTGGTCTCAAACTCCTGGGTTCAAGCAATCTGTCTGCCTTGCCCTCTCAAAGCGCTGGGGTTACAAGCGTGAGCCACTAAGCTTTGCCGAAGATTCCCATGTTCCCACTGAACTTCCTTTTTCCTTCTCCTGGGTCATTCCTGAGCCCTGACTGAGGGGAGAGAAGGGAAGGATAGCCCCTCCTGTGGCCGTCTCAGCATCCAAGGCAATCCTTCTGGGGCTGCTCTGTCCCCAGGGCCCCAGCCATCCCCAGGCACTGAGTGCCTGAGGGGGGACCCTCACTCCTTGGCACTATGGGAAGATAGGAAAACAGTGACTTCTCCTCAAAGCAGCCTCGCCGGTCAGCTGACTACCAACATGGGAAGTGGCCGAAGATCCACATGGGATGACGCTGATAAGCACTTTGTAGTGTCTGAAACTCTTAAACATCAGTGCTGTCTTCCTAGTTTTACAGACACAACTCTGTGGGTTGGGTGAGGTTTTCCTAAATGTACAAATGCAGAAATATACGGAGGGGGTAAAGGGACTGCCTATAAATCACATCTAGAGTGTGGTGTACCTGATTTCAAATCTTTTATTTTACTCTCGCGGCAACGGGAGAATCCGCAGTCAAGGGAAGTGAAATAACTTGCTGAACGCCGCACGGCGGACTCCAAGCCCCGAGCTCTAAAGGAGAGGAGGAGGAAGGCGGGCTCAGCTCCCGCCACCCAGCAGCGGGGGAGATGCAGTCCGGGACTCGGCTGAGCCACGGGGACAGATCCAGGCCCCGCCCCCTGACCTTGTTCTCTGCCCGCCGGGAAGTGGGGAGCTTGCGGGGAGCAGCCTCAGCTCGTCCCTGGGGCAGAGTCTCCATTTGGGTGCACGCCCTGGGGTGGGGCTTATATGGGAGGCTGGTGGCCTTGAACTCTGTTCAGGAGCTCGGGCCGGAGAAAGGCCCCGGAGACTTGAAGCCCTTGTCCGGGAGGGATGAAAGACGCAAAGGAACCCGAGGAACAGGGTAGGGGACCAAGAGCAGGACCAGCTCCTCCTGCGCGGGGGCAGGGCCAGTGGAGCGGCCTGGAGGAATCCCTCCCAGCCGCGAAGCCCGAGAAGGCTACGAGGCCCCGGCGCGGAGCAGCCCCTCCCACCTCCCCGAGGGCGGGCGGAGCAAAGCCACGGGGCCCGGGCCCAGGTTTTGTGCCTGCGGAGGCTGGACTTCCCCGCCACCCCGAGGAGCCACCGAGGGCCTTCTGTGCCTGGCAGGGTCCCTGGGAGGCCCGCGCTTTCTCTGAAAGTGAAAGGAGTGGGCGGGGGGCGCGGCCGAGGCGGGGCGCGGGCGGGCAGCGGCGCAGGCTCCGCCCCGGGGCCGTCTCCAGCCGGGGGCGCCCAGCCGCTCCAGTCCCCGGCGCGCCGCGGGCTGGTGGGCTCAGCGGCGGCGCCGGCACTGGGAAATGACCCTGCCCGGGGGCCCAACGGGCATGGCGCGGCCGGGGGGCGCGAGGCCCTGCAGCCCGGGGCTGGAGCGGGCCCCGCGCCGGAGTGTCGGGGAGCTGCGCCTGCTCTTCGAGGCGCGCTGTGCGGCGGTCGCTGCGGCCGCCGCCGCGGGGGATCCCCGGGCTCGCGGGGCCAAGCGGCGTGGGGGACAGGTCCCCAACGGGCTTCCGCGGGCTCCCCCGGCCCGGGTGATCCCTCAGCTGACCGTGACAGCCGAGGAGCCCGACGTGCCCCCGACCAGCCCTGGGCCGCCCGAGCGGGAGAGGGACTGCCTCCCGGCAGCGGGCTCTTCGCACCTGCAGCAGCCGCGCCGCCTTTCCACCTCGTCGGTCTCTTCCACTGGCTCCTCGTCGCTGCTCGAGGACTCGGAGGACGACCTGCTGAGCGACAGTGAGAGCCGGAGCCGCGGCAACGTGCAGCTGGAAGCGGGCGAGGACGTGGGTCAGGTACGGGCCGCGGGGGCGGGGCCAGCGCCGGGCGCGGGGGCTGCGCGGGGGACCCGGCTCGGAGCTCCCGGAGGACCCGCTCCTGTCCATGCTCCCTCCCGCGGAAGGTCTGTTCTCGCGGTTTAGGAGGAATCTGGGGGTCAGAGGGAGGCGCCTGGCCGACCTCTCGCCTGGGCAACTTTCATTCCGGCTCCGCGGGCGGGTCGTGGCGCTGGCCCTGGGGCGTCTAAGAAGCGGGGCGAGGAGCAGGGACCCGCCGCGGGGACTGGGCGAAGCGCGGGTAGCGGACCTTGTTGGCTGTGGGGTAGGACATGAGGGATCGGAGGGGCTGAGCCTTGCCGGGTGAACCCTCGGAAGGAGAGGGGCGAAGGAGCGTTTCCCTCACTCCCCGCCCCCTCTCTAGTGCCGTGGCCCCACCCCCGCCGTTGCCACGGTTTCCCTCTCCTGAGTGGGAGTGGAGCGGCGCTCCAGGCTCTGCTCGGGAGCCGCTGCCGTCTGCTCCCAGCGCCCGCACGAGGCATGGACGCAGGGGAGGGAGGGGCGTAGGCCTGGGAGCTCCGGCTGGGAGCGGAACGCAGCCCACCGGGTGCGAGCCCTGCCTCCCATCCTCCCGGCTCGCCGCTCCTGAGCGCTGCAGAGAGGGACGGTAAACTGAGGCTGCAAGGGGGCGGGATCAGCCTGCTAGTCTCTGCCTCTGATAGCCTGGGTGTTCTGGGACCAGGTCTGACCCTCGGAAAACACAGCCCCGGGCACTGTTAAAGTCATTCCTGACGCCCGCTACTTAGGGACGTGCGGCTCCCGGGACGCCCTCCTTGTTCCCCTCGTTTTAACCACGGCCAAATACCTTGAATAACTGTCCGTGGTCAGCGCGAAGGACTTGCTTTAGATCCACGTTAGGCAAGTGTCCCTGAGGCCGAGGAAGAGGCGAGGGGCGCCCCTGGCCTCGGGCGCCTGGGGCCTGCCCAGAAGGCCGCGTCGGCCCCGCAGGGCGGGGAGAGCTGTGGCCGCGCGCCTGCTCCGCCGCACACTCGATGGGACAAGGCGGGGAAGCTGTGGCGACTTGCAGGGGTTCACAAGCCCGGAGGGCGATGGGGTTTGTCGGTGATACCAGAAGGGAAAAGCCTCACAGATCAGGAACACCCCCCGCCGCCAGGTGCTGGGTGCGCCGGGCTCGGTTACGAGCCCTGCCGCTTCCCCTTCTCCCGCGGTGGTCAGGGCAGCCCCGGACCCAGGATCGTTTCTGGGGTAACCCTTGCCTAGGTCAGGGGACGGATGCCGGGGCTTCCCAGGATGGTGGAGTGTGGGGAAAAGCCTGAGCAGCAGCTCCGGGGGCGCGGCCCCCGCCGAAGTTCTGACACCTCAGAGGCGGCGCAGGCGAAAGGGCGCGAAGCGCGGGCGCGTCCCGTTTCCCTCTTCCGCCCGCAGGGCCTCGGCGAAGTGCCTGGGAGAGGGAGTGTGCTAGGAGGAGGTCCCGCAGCCCATGCCTGGGTGTAGGAGAGACCGCCCCGGCTGAGGTCAAGCCTCGAGGACCTAGGCGACCCCGCCGCCCCCGAGCCGTCCGGAGTCGGTGCAAATCGCCGCTGAGGGCCTTTCCAGCTCCAAGGCTGCGGCTTCCAGGCCTTCCCACCCCTAGGCCCGCCGGGGCCTCCCCGAAGGCAAACAGCCACAGCGGCAGCAGATAAGCCAGGGGGTGTTGACAGAGGCTGCCTGCGTCCGTGTGGAAGGGCCCAGGGCGGACTTTGCCTCGCGGCGGGTCCCAGAGCCGCGCAGCGCGCCCGCCCAGGCCAGTTTAGGGCTTTCCCAGGCAGGAAGCAAGGCAGGTCCGGCTGACCATGAAGGATGCATCTGGGCCGGACTCTAGGACTCCTGGCTTACCAGCCCCTTAGGCGCGGCCCATGCAGGCCGAAGCCCAGGAAGGTTCTGCCTGCCTGCCTGCCTGCCTTCCTGCCTCTGCCTGGGGCATACGTAGTCCCCTTCACCTCCTAGGAGCTCTCTCCAGCCTGCCCAGAGGGGGAATTGAGGCTGGGCAGCCTCACTCTGGCAGAGGAAAAAGTCATGGGCAGGCTTTTCCTAACCAGCCAGGGGAGAAGTTGGAGGCCCAACCCCAAGGTCAGCTTCATGACTCTAAGGCCTTGCCTCCTCAAACAATTATGGGGTGTTGCTGGAGGAAAAGAGAGGGTGTTTGGCTCCTGTTCATCTGGTTTTCTTCTTGCTGTGCTCCAGGATAGGTAAGGAGACCTGGATGCCATCCCCTCTTGGACTCAGAATTCCCACACATCACTTTCCACTAATTATAGAGCAGAATTTAGGTTAACAGACTTCCTTTTTAAAAAGCTAATGCCCATGGGAAGGTGAAGTCCTGGCTCACTTATACCTTAGTGCAAATCGTTTTATAAATTTAAACTGATTGCTCTCCCCACCACCACGACCACAGGGAGTGCTAGTTTGATAGGGCAATTGGAACATGGGGAGGGTGTTGGGCTGGTAGAGAGCTTCGGCCAGAGCCTGGATGACTGGAGGCAGGGAGCAAGGGTGAGTGCCAAAGACAGAGCCTTCACCCATCTGCCGGTCTGCTCCAGCGCGAGCAGGAGTCTTCAAGGCTTCCAAATAGAGCTTAGACAAAGGAGGGTCTGAGGCTAGTAACCAGCTAAGCCCTGCCCAGGGAAAGGTACTCCGTGTTCAGCCCTAGGAGTAAGGAATTACCAGAGGGTCCTCTTATGACTTCATTAAAGTCTCTCCCACAGTCAGCAATCCTAGCCTTTGCCTCAAGACACCCAGGTAGCCTCCAGCTGTGTGTTGGTCTCCCAGAGAGGGCACCTTCGTGGAGGGAGGCCCGAGCCAGAGGATGTTCAAACGCCTCCAGGCTTCAAGCTATTCTACTGCCTTAGCCTCCCAAGTAGCTGGGATTACAGGTGCCTACCACCACACTGGCTAAGTTTTGTATTTTTTTTTTTTCTTTTGAGATGGAGTCTCGCTCTGTCACCCAGGCTGGAGTGCAGTGGCCGGATCTCAGCTCACTGCAAGCTCCGCCTCCCGGGTTCACACCATTCTCCTGCCTCAGCCTCCCGAGTAGCTGGGACTACAGGCGCCCGCCACCTCGCCCGGCTAGTTTTTTGTATTTTTTAGTAGAGACAGGGTTTCACCGTGTTAGCCAGGATGGTCTTGATCTCCTGACCTTGTGATCCGCCCGTCTCGGCCTCCCAAAGTGCTGGGATTACAGGCTTGAGCCACTGCGCCCGGCCAGTTTTGTATTTTTAATAGAGATGGGGTTTCACCATGTTGGCCAGGCTGCTCTCGAACTCCTGACCTCAAGTGATCCATCCGCCTTGGCCTCCCAAAGTGCTGGGACTACAGGTGTGAGCCACTGCGCCTGGCCTTACATTCATTTTTAGAAGTGTGATGTTCTCTGGGGGAAGTATCTCACTAAGATGGAAGGTGGCAGTGAGTTGAGTTCCATGACACTTGCACAACTCCTGCCATGCTTGGCCATACACATTACTGGCAGGGGGGCTAAATCCTGTCAGAGCAACCTCAGGTGGTGGGACGGAGGGCTCAGATGAGATAATGGGTATGACAATTTTTTGTAGGCTGGGAGCAGTGGCTCACACTTGTAATCCCAGCATGTTGGGAATCCAAGGCGGGAGGATCACTTCAACCCAGGAGTTCGAGGCCAGCCTGGGCAACATGGCAAAATCCTGTCTCTATTAAAAATACAAAAAAAAAAAAAAAAAATGGTATGGTGGCTCACACCTGCAATCCCAGCACTTTAGGAGGCCATGGTGGGTGGATCACTTGAGGCCAGGAGTTTGAGACCAGCCTGGCCAACATGATGAAATGCCATCTCTACTAAAAATACAAAAATTAGCCAGGCGTGGTGGTGCACGCCTGTAATCCCAGCTACTCAGGAGGCTGAGGCAGGAGAATCGCTTGAACCTCAAAGACAGAGGTTGCAGTGAGCTGAGATCGCACCACTCAAATACATACATACATACATACATACATACATACATACATACATTCATACATACAAAAAATCAACCAGACATGGTGACTCACACCTGTAGTCCCAGCTACTCTGGAGGCTGAGGTGGGAGGATCACTGAACTCTGGAAGTCCAGGATGCAGTGAGCTGTGATCGCACCACTGGACACCAGCCTGGGCAATGGGAGTGAGACCTTGTCTCAAAAAAAAAAAAAAAAAAGTATTTTGTAACCTGCTAGCTAGGACCGGCCTTAGTTGCTGGTGCTCTTGACTCTTATGAAATGCAGAAAACCAAGGTCAAGAGAGTAGGTGATGATGGCATTTTACCCCTGCTTGGGAGCAGGTCCATCAATCAAATGCTAGTAGCCCAGGTTTTCAGACACACATCAAATCTTCTACCAGGCCCAGCTTCCAGCCCTTCTCACTGCTTCTGCACAGCTCTAAAAGGATGGTGCAGTTCCCTCACCCTGCCTAACCCAAGGCAAGTTTCCTCTTCACTATGTCCATTCTGGTCCCACTATCCCCCAAATTCTTCTAGCAGGTCCCTACAGCCTTAAATTCATTCTTTTGGATAAAGGCAAAGGTGACCATCCAGTAGAGAGGGCCCCCAGGCAGGTCTCAGTGTTCTCCAGAAGTCAAAACTCAGACTGCCTTATTGCTGCACCTCACTTCACCACGTACAAAGCACTTTCTCATGCCATATCCCATTTAACCCCCAAAGGGAGGCAGGATGGTAGCATCCTGCTGGGGATACTTTGGAACCTGCTGGGGCAATTGAAACATGGGGAGGGAGGATGGGCTGATAGAGAGCTTCAGCCAGAGATTTGGAGGCTGGAGCAGGGCGTGAGGGGATGTAACTCCCCTTGATTTCCTTCTGTAAAATGGGAATAATATCACTTCATGCACTTGCTATGCATGTGCATTCGTTATGGCTCTCAAACTGAGTGTGGGAGAAGGGGGTACAGGATGGTGCTGCTGAATATACATGGCACATATATCATCTTCCTGGAATTTTACTTGAGGGTTTGGAGGTGGTGAGTTTTATAATAAAACTTGGATTTATTATGCAGCAGAATGCAAACCTGCTGTGTATTTAAAGATTTTAAAAGGAGTTTGAAAGTGATGTCATGCTTCTAGTGGGCTGCTTCTGGCTACACCCCCAGATCCCTGGGGACTGGGCACGTGATCACACCCTAGTGTGCCATGTAAGGGCTTCAGTAGGAAAGTGGGAACAATGCTGCCTGATGAAAGATGAGAAAGTGCCTGACATGCAATAGGCAGGCAGCATTTGATGGTTCATGTTATGGCAGCAGCTATGTCCTCCCAGGGGAAACAGGCCCACACAGATGGCAGTATTTGGTTGGGTTCACTCGGATGGAAGGTGACACAGCCATGATTGCAACCAACTACTGACTCCCCCACCCAGTGCTCTGTCATAACCTCCATTTCCTTCCCATGGGAACGGGCTGCATGGTCAGCAGCCCTCCTCTACTTAGGCCACCCCCTCAGTTCTCCCTCTCTCTCTTAGAACTCCCTCTTGTCAGGGAGGTATATTCCTGTGGGGGCATAACATGTGTAACTGTGCTAAAAGGCAAGTGCCTCTGGGGGGAGGCAGCAGACGCAGCTGACATGAGCCAACCTGTGCACTTCAGAGAGGACACAGGGCTGCTGAGTTGTGGGTGGGACAAGGAGAGGTCCAGAGGATGGGATGCTCTCAGGATTAGCTGGAGGCTAGAAAAGATAAGGGACATACCAAAAAAAAAAAAAAAAAAAAAAAAAACCCTCCATCTCCTTCCCAGGTTTGTCTAAGTTGACAGGCCTTCAGGTTTGCATTTTAT
>NC_045439.1:146688370-146697466 GCF_002776525.5 Piliocolobus tephrosceles
CTTGCCCCGCAGAAGTAGCGTTTCCGCCGCCGCCAGATTCCAGCTTCCGCCCCTCAGCCCAGCCCCGCCTCTCCCGGGCTTAGCTCCAAGCATTCTGGGCTTTGCTTGTTCAGCGTGGCGGACTGGTGAACGCAGTGCTGCACGGCTGCCAGTTTATTACCCCCACATAAGCTCTATACCATCACCCAGAACACACATCCTTTTTATTTTTTATTTTGAGACAGAGTCTTGCTCTGTCGCTCAGGCTGGAGTGCTGCGGCGCAATCTCGGCTCACTGCAACCTCCGCCTCCCAGGCTCAAGCGATTCTTGTGCCTCAGCTTCCCGAATAGCTGGGATTACAGGTGCCTGCCACCACGTCTGGCTAATTTTTGTATTTTTAGTAGACACGGGGTTTCACCATGTTGCCCAAACTGGTCTCGAACTCCCGACCTTAGGTAATCCGCCCACCTTGGCCCCCCAAAGTGCTGATTACAGGCTGCGCCACCGCGCCTGGCCCACACATCCTTCTGATGTGCATCAGGCACAGCCCCTTCTGCACATACCACACCCTTGGCAGGGACAGAGCGTCCCTCTGCACTCACCAGCCAGTGTTACCACATCCTACATCCCAGCACCCACGCCCACGGCAGCACACAGAAACGTGGACACACACACACCCCAACGTGACGAATGTGTTTATGGACGAGCTAGAAGGTAACCATGAAAAAGGCCCAAGGAAAGAACACTGCCAGAGTGCACTGCGGAAATAGTGGTGGTGAGAAGAGAGGGAATAAAGCTTTCTTGCTAGCAAGGTTATCATCTTCTCCAGAATCTTGCCTTTGTTCATCCTAGTCTCCCTTCTTGGAAATCCTCCCTCTTTTCCCTGTCACCCCTGTCTCCAAAGGATATTTCTTTAAGGCCTAGCTGGCGTCGACTCTAAAACTTCTGCCAGCCACGCCTACTCACCGAACTTTCCTTGGAATCACCTGGAATCTTACCGCCTGCACCAGTTGTGTGGTATGCTGAGAACACACTACCAGCTGCCAACTGTCACCAGTTACCTTTTCACCAGACCTTGTTCTTTGCATCTAATGCTGAGCACCCAACATGTTGCCATGCACATAGTAGGACCTTAAGTAAATCATTGCTAGACTGAAGGACATCATGGGGCAGCCAATGTTAGTCCAGTGGCTTTCCAACTTTAGCAGGCACCAGAATCACCTGTAAGGCTTGTTAAACCAGATTGCTGGGGCCGGGCACAGTGGCACATGCCTATACTCCCAGTACTTTGGGAGGCTGCAGCTGGCAGGTCACCTGAGGTCAGAAGTTCGAGACCAGCCTGGCCAACATGGTGAAACTCCATCTCTACTAAAAATACTAAAATACTAAATACTAAAATACTAAATACTAAAATACTAAAAATACAAAAATTAGCCGGGCATGGTGGTGTCCACCTGTAGTCCCAGCTACTCAAGAGGCTGAGCCAGGAGAATCACTTGAACCTGGGAGGTGGAGGTTGCAGTGAGTCAAGATGGAACCACTGCACTCCAGACTGGGCCACAGAGCCAGACTTTGCCTCAAACAAAACAAAACAGATTGCTGGGCCTCAACCTCTGAGTTTCTGATTTTCTTTTTTCTTTTTCTTCTTTTTTTTTTTTTTTAAGACGGAGTTTGCTCTTGTTGCCCAGGCTGGAGTGCAATAGCTTGATCTTGGCACACTGCAACCTCCTTCTCCTGGGTTCAAGTGATTCTCCTGCCTCAGCCTCCTGAGTAGCTGAGATTACAGGCGCCCGCCACCATGCCCAGCTAATTTTTGTATTTTTAGCAGAGATGGGGTTTCACCATGTTGACCAGGCTGGTCTCGAGCTCCTGACAGGTGATCCACCTGCCTCAGTCTCCTAAAGTGCTGGGATTATAGGCATGAGCTACCGCACCGGGCCTGATTTAGTAGGTTTCTAATAGAACCCCCAAATTTGCATTTCTACCAAGTTTCCAGGTGATGCTGCTGGTCCAGCACTGTAGCAGATCTATAATCCTCAAATCCTCTTGGCTTCAACTACAGCCATAAATTTTGGCTACTAGGATTTAGTCATCCCGAGGTCCAAAATAGTACTAGACCTAGTCAGAAGTTATGGAGGTAGCGGGATGAGGGAGAGGAACTGGAGCCAAAAATGCGGAATGAATGATAGTAGAAAATCATTGTTTGCAGGCCGGGCGCGGTGGCTCAAGCCTGTAATCCCAGCACTTTGGGAGGCCGAGGCGGGCGGATCACGAGGTCAGGGGATCGAGACCATCCTGGCTAACACGGTGAAACCCTGTCTCTACTAAAAAAATACAAAAAACTAGCCGGGCGAGGTGGCGGGTGCCTGTAGTCCCAGCTACTCAGGAGGCTGAGGCAGGAGAATGGCGTAAACCCAGGAGGCGGAGCTTGCAGTAAGCTGAGATCTGGCCACTGCACTCCAGCCTGGGAGGCAGAGCGAGACTCCATCTCAAAAAAAAAAGAAAATCATTGTTCACAATGAGATAATGGCTCGCGGCAATGGTGCCACCACGCCCAGCTAATTTTTGTATTTTTAGTAGGGACACGGTTGGACCACGTTGGCCAGGCTGGTCACAATCTCCTGACCTCAGGTGATCTACCAGCCTCGGCCTCCCAAAATGCTGGGACTATAGGCATAAGCCACCATGCCCAGCCCCAGCATTGTTTTAACAAGCCTTCCACTTGATGTTGGTGCCTGCTAAAGTTGAAAAACACACCCAGCCCCATATCAAGTCTTCATCAACCTTTGACCTAGTAGTTTTAATAGTCATTGTTTAACAAATAGGTGAAAGGTTGATGAAGACTTTATATGGATGGATCAGGTTGCTGTTATATGAACTTACTGATGAATCTTTTCTACTGTTTTGAGATAGGGTCTTGCTATGTTGCCCAGGCTGGAGTGCAATGGTGCAACCTCAGCTCACTGCAACCCCTGCTTTCCAAGCTCAAGCGATTCTCCTGCCTTAGCCTCCTGAGTAGCTGGGACCACAGGCCTGAACCACACCTGGCTAATTTTTGTATTTTTTGTAGTGACGGGGTTTCACTGTGTCGCTTAGTCTGGTGTCAAACTCCTGGGCTCTAGTGACCCACCCGCCTCAGCCTCCCAAAGTGCTGGGATTACAGGCGTGAACCACTGTGTCCTGCAATTTTTGTATTTTTAGTAGAGACGGGATTTCACCTTGTCAGGCTGGTCTGAAACTCCTGACCTCAAGTGATTCGCCCACCTCAGCCTCCCAAAATAGTGGGATTACAGGCATGAGCCACTGCTCTGGGCCGAGACTATTACATATGAAATGTGGTCTTTGTTTATATCTTCATTTTTGAAACTGTTTTTTGAGACTGTTAGGGAATACTAAATATAAACTGGATTTTGTATGATATTAAGGATTTACATTTTTTTTGAGATAGGGTCTTGCTTTGTCACTGAGTCTGGAGTGCAGTGGTGCTGTCATGACTCACTGCAGCCTTGACCTCCTAGGCTCAAGTGGTCCTCCCACCTCAGCCTCCCGAGTAGCTGGGACCACAGGTGCATGCCACCACACCCAGCCAGGATTTATGAAATTTGTATTGGGTAAGACTATGTTTTTTCCTTTCAAAGACTGGGTGTGGTGGTTCATGCCTATAATCTCAGCACTTTGGTAGGCTGAGGCAGGAGTATTGCTTGTGGCCAGGAATTCAAGACCAGCCCAGGCAACATAGAGAGACCCTGTTTCTACCAAAAAAAAAAAAAATTGTTTTAATTAGCTGGGTGTGGTGGCAAACACCTATAGTCTTAGCGATGCAGCAGCAGGAGAATGACTTGACCCCAGGAATGTGAGGCTGCAGCAAGCTGTTTGCACCACTGCCCCCCAGCCTCAGTGACAGAGCGAGACTTTGTCTCTGAAAAGAATAATTTTTTTTTTTTTTTCCGAGATGGAGTCTTGCTCATGTCGCCCAGGCTGGGGTGCAATGGTGCCATCTCAGCCCACTGCAACTTCTGCCTGCCGGGTTCAAGCTATTCTCCTGCCTCAGGCTCCTGAATAGCGGATATTACAGGTGCCCAGCACCATGCCTGGCTAATTTTTGTACTTACAGTAGAGACGGGGTTTCTCCATGTTGTCCAGGATGGTCTCAAACTCCTGACCTCAGGTGATCCACCTGCCTCAGCCTCCCAAAGTGCTGGGATCACAGGAGTGAGCCACTGTGCCTGGCAAAAGAATAATTTTTTAAAAAAAATAAACAATTTTAGAATAGTTTTAGATTTACAGAAAAATTGCAAAAAGTTTCCATTTAACCCAAACACTTTCACTTATTTACATCTAATATTAATATTTTTGTTAGTTATTATAATTTTATTTATTTTTATTCTTTATTTTTTGAGAGAGTCTCACTTCATCCCCCAGGCTGGAGTGCCGTCGCGCGATCTCTGCTCATGGCAACCTCCCACCTCCCAGGTTCAAGGGATTCTTGTGCCTCAGCACCCCAAGTAGCGGAGACTACAGGCATGTGCCACCAGTCAGGCTAATTTTAGCATTTTTAGTAAAGACAGGCTTTCACCTTGTAGGCTATATTGCTTTCAAACTCCTGACCTCAGTTGATCCAAAGTGCTAGGATTACAGGCATGAGCCATGGTGCCCGGCCCTGTTGTTAAATTATTGACAAATATTGATACATTGTTGCCCACTAAAGTCCACACTATATTCACATTTCCTCAATTTCCCTCATGTCTTGTTTCTTTTCTTTTTTCTTTTTTTTTTGAGACGGAGTTTTGCTCTGTCGCCTAGGCTGGAGTGCAGTGACGCTATCTTGGCTCACTGCAAGCTCCTCCTCCTGGGTTTACGGCATTCTCCTGCCTCAGGCTCCCGAGTAGCTGGGACTACAGGCGCCCGCCACCACGCTTGGCTAACTTATTTTTGTATTTTTAGTAGAAACAGGGTTTCACCATGTTAACCAGGATGGCTATAATCTCCTGACCTCGTGATCTGCCCGCCTCGGCCTCCCAAAGTGCTGGGATTACAGGCGTGAGCCACCGCGCCCAGCCTTATTAAACTTAATCACCGGCTGAGGTAATGTGTGTCAAGTTTCTCCACTGTAAAGTTACTGTTTCGCCCCTGCTTTTCATACTGTACTCTTTGGAAGGAAGTCACTATGTGCAGATCACAATGAGTGTGCAGTCGCGCTCTGCCTCCACGTGGGTGGAACGTCTACATACATTATTTGTAATTCTTCTGCATGGAAGAGGTCTGAGTTCCCCATTGATTGATTGATTGATTGATTGATTATTATTATTTTGAGACAGAGTCTGGCTCTGTCACCCAGGCTGGAGTGCAGTGGTGCGATCTCGGCTTGCTGAAACCTCTGCCTCTCTGGTTCAAGCAATTCTCCTGCCTCAGCCTCCCAAGTAGCTGAGATTACAGGCCCGCATCAACACGCCCAGCCAATATTTTGTATTTTTAGTAGAGATAGGGTTTCGCCATGATGGCCAGGCTGGTCTCAAACTCCTGACTTCAGGTGATCCACCCCCGTCAGTCTCCCAAAGTGCTAGGATTATAGATGTGAGCCACTGTGCCTGGCCCCCATTAATTTATTTATATAGATACAGGCTTTTATACATTGGGTTATGATTCAATACTATTTTATTTTATTTATTTACTTTTTGAGACAAAGTATCGCTCTTTCGCCCAGGCTGGAGTGAAGTGGTGCAATCTCAGCTCACTGCAGCCTCCACCCCCTGGGTTCAGGCAATTCTCCTGCCTCAGCCTCCCAAGTAGTGCAGCACTTTGGGAGGCCGAGGCTGACGGATCACAAGGTCAGGAGATCAAGACCATCCTGGCTAACACAGTGAAACCCCGTCTCTACTAAAAATACAAAAAAATTAGCCGGGTGTGGTGGTGGGCGCCTGTAGTCCCAGCTACTTGGGAGGCTGAGGCAGGAGAATGGTGTGAACCTGGGAGGCGGAGCTTGCAGTAGGCCGAGATAGCACCACTGCCCTCCAGCCTGGGTAACAGAGCGAGACTCCGTCTCAAAGAAAAAAAAACAGAAAACAAAAAACTTCAGCAATCCCTAGTTGTCTAGTGGTTAGGAATAAAAGTTGAAGAAAAAAAAAAAAAACCTCCAGCAAAACAACAAACTAGGACAATGAAATATGATTGACTAAGATAATCATTGAAGCAGGATGCCAGGTACACTGGGGATTCACTGGTTATACTGTTCTCTCTAGTTGCATGTATGTTTGAAATATTCCGCTGGGCACAGTGGCTCATGCCTGTAATACCAGCACTTTGAGAGGCCGAGGCGGGCAGATCACAAGGTCAGGAGTTCATCCTGGCCAATGTGGTGAAACCCTGTCTCTACTAAAAATACAAAAATTAGCTGGGCATGGTGGTGTGTACCTGTAGTCCCAGCTACTCAGGAGGCTGAGGCAGAAGAATCGCTTGAACCCAGGAGGCTGAGGTTGTAGTGAGCTAACACCACTGCACTCCAGCCTGGGTGACAGAGCAAGACTCCGTCTTAAAAAAAAAAGAAAGAAAGAAAAAGAAATATTTCATAATACAAAATAAGATGGCTGGGCGCAGTGGCTCACGCCTGTAATCCCAACACTTTGGGAGGCCAAGACAGGCAGATCACAAGGTCAGGAGTTCGAGACCAGCCTGGCTAACATGACGAAACCCCATCTCTACTAAAAATACAAAAATTAGCCAGGTGTGGTGGCGCATGCCTGTAATCCTAGCTACTCAGGAGGCTGAGGCAGGAGAATCGCTTGAGCCCAGGAGGCAGAGGTTGCAGTGAGCTGAGATCATGCTACTGCACTCCAGCCTGGACAACAGAGTGAGACTGTCTCAACAAATACATACATACATAAAATAAGAAAATAGAGGCCGGGCGCGGTGGCTCAAGCCTGTAATCCCAGCACTTTGGGAGGCCGAGATGGGCGGATCACGAAGTCAGGAGATCGAGACCATCCTGGCTAATATGGTGAAACCCCGTCTCTACTAAAAAATACAAAAAACTAGCCGGGCGAGGTGGCGGGCGCCTGTAGTCCCAGCTACTCGGGAGGCTGAGGCAGGAGAATGGCATGAACCCGGGAGGCGGAGCTTGCAGTGAGCTGAGATCCGGCCACTGCACTCCAGCCCGGGCGACAGAGCCAGACTCTGTCTCAAAAAAAAAAAAAAGAAAATAGAGCTAGAAAAGCCTCACTGACCAGGCTGCAGTTAAAGAGGGTCAAATAGAGAAAGACAGCCAGCCAGACACAAGGCATTAACACATACGCACGTACAGGCACACACACAAGCATACATACATAGACGCACATGCATACACACACATATACATACAGATGCAGGCATGCATACTCATATACATACACACGGATGCACATGTGCATACACACAGGCACACACACATACACACACATACACACGTGCACATACACACACAAAACTCTTCCTCCCATGCCCATCCTTAGGTGAAATTTTGAAGATGAAAGTTTTTCTTCCATGTTTGGACCTATCTGCCCTTTCAGAAGCCCCAACCTTATTGCTCTACTGCTTCCTAAATCTGCTTTTGGAGGGAAATCTGATCCTTTGAAATTTTCCCTGTGACTGAAATTCAAAGCGTGGTCCTCTTAGGAATTTATGTTTCTGTGTCATCTTCCATGGGGCAAGAAGTTGCGTTGTTTCTGGCTTAGGAATTTCAGGCAGTGGGTGTTTGGCAGGGACAGCAACAGTTCCCAGCAAATGTCAAATTACACCTATAGGTAATGTTTCTACCAGTCCCAGAGGTTTCTCTAAAGGTGAGGAACACAGTCTGTGGCTTGCCCCGTCCCTTGAGTGGAACTTGCCCACTCTCACCTCTTTTTTTTTTTTCAAGACAGGATCTCGCTGTGTCACCCAGGTTGGACTGCAGTCGCATCATCTCAGCTCACTGCAGCCTCTGCCTCGCGGGCTCAAGTGATCCTCCCACTTCAGTGTCCCAAGTAGCTGGGACTACGGGCATGCACCACCACACCTGGATAATTTTTGTATTTTTGGTAGAGACAGGGTTTCACCATGGTGGCCAGGCCAGTCTTGAACTCCTGACCTCAGGTGATTTGCCCGCCTCAGCCTCCCAAAGTGCTGTGATTACAGGTGGGTGCCACCATGCCCAGGCAGCTCTCACCTCTTGAGCCAGTAGTTGGGAAAGAACAGGTCTTTGGTTATGTGACCAGTGAGCCTGCCATGACCCTGCAGCTCACCATAGTTTCCTCTTGTTTCCCCCACTCTAAGGGTGGGGGAGAAGGCCTTAACTCTGAAAAAACTGAAACAGGTACTTCTTGAGAGTGCTGGAAGTTGGTAGCAGAGTGCCCTGCTTCTGTGGACAGTGGTTTTTATCTTCAGGTTTGTCTTCATCTTCTCTGGATCCTTGGCCTCCTTGAACAGTCCTGGGTCATAAAAGGCTGAGAGCGGACAGAGACTTATTTTACTAGATTAGTGAGATGCCAGGCCCAACCTAGTCCCATCCATAATAAGGGGCTGCCACTGGCCCTTCCTCTCACTCAACCTTCCTCCACCCCTGCAGCCCCTTCTTCCTCCTCTGGAATAGAGTATAGCCGCCTCTGGTTCTGTTAAAAAGACAGGAACTCCTGGGACAGCTACTCCTGCATTAGGTCAAAGACATTTCCTGTTGATTTGATTAGTTTCCTCCCAAACAATGCATTTATGGAAGAAGAAGAGCTTTTGCAGGCATGCATTTGCACAGGCAGCCAACCTCCTCCAGTCACACACAGACACACACACACCTCCACACCCACACACACACACTTTCTCCCCATCCGCCCACAAAGCGTCAGTCACATTTAGAATTTGCACAAATGCACACCCTCCCTCATACATCACAATGCACACCCTGTCATCCACCTACACATCTCTTCCACCAAATCACACCTGCTCACATGCTCTTAGAAGCACATTCTTGTACTGTGCCCAGAGAGAGAAAGGTGGGGGAGATAAGCAAGGAGAATGGGTTGTAAGGACTCAGGAGGTAAAACCTTTGTAGAAGCTGAAAAGTCAGAAGACCAGGACCCCTCCCCCACCACTCCTCTCTGCCCTTTTTTTTTTTT
>NC_045439.1:146697566-146752111 GCF_002776525.5 Piliocolobus tephrosceles
TTCTCCTGCCTCAGCCTCCTGAGTAGCTGGGATTACAGGCACCTGCCACCCCACCCAGCTATTTTTGTATTTTTAGTAGAGATGGGGGTTTCACCATGCTGGACAGGCTGGTCTTGAACTCCTAATCTCGTGATCTGCCCACCTAGGCCTCCCAAAGTCCTGGGATTACAGGTGTGAGTCACAGCTCCCGGCCTCCTCTCTGCCCCTGTGAGTAGAAGTACTACAACCGGGCACGGTGGCTCATGCCTGTAATCCCAGCACTTTGGGAAGCAGAGGTTGCAGTGAGCCGAGATCGTACCATTGCACTCCAGCCTGGGTGACAAAGTGGGACTCCATCTCAAAAAAAAAAAAAAAAAAAATACTATGAATTGAGAGAGATTTAGAATTAGGGGGCCGGGCACGGTGGCTCAAGCCTGTAATCCCAGCACTTTGGGAGGCCGAGACGGGTGGATCACGAGGTCAGGAGATCGAGACCATCCTGGCTAACACGGTGAAACCCCGTCTCTACTAAAAAAATACAAAAAACTAGCCGGGCGAGGTGGCAGGCGCCTGTAGTCCCAGCTACTCGGGAGGCTGAGGCAGGAGAATGGCGTAAACCCGGGAGGCGGAGCTTGCAATGAGCTGAGATCCGGCCACTGCACTCCAGCCTGGGCGATAGAGCGAGACTCCGTCTCAAAAAAAAAAAAAAAAAAAAAAAAAGAATAGAATTAGGGGTAGGGAAAGCAGGAGCTCAGGGCCCCTTGTCCCACACAGACAGTGTGCTGCCCTTGTG
The DNA here is from genome assembly GCF_002776525.5 of Piliocolobus tephrosceles. Lineage (NCBI taxonomy): Eukaryota > Metazoa > Chordata > Mammalia > Primates > Cercopithecidae > Piliocolobus > Piliocolobus tephrosceles. The sequence continues at coordinate 146,698,339 of NC_045439.1, forward strand.
ACAGTGATGTATCTCAGGCTGGCGGCTGAGGTGGGAAGTTTGTCAAGGCTGTAAGTGGCATCCATCACATGTCTGAGAAGCCCATTTTGACCAGTAGAAAAGGATGGTCTTTAGGGTGGGACTCCCTATCAGCTCAGGAAATGGTGGAGAAGGAATGAAGAGAGATAAGGAAGTAAAAGGCTGGGTTGGGCTCTGGGTCCAACATCCTCTAGAATGAATCTTACTAATGTCAGCCGGAATCAAGAGGAGGAGGCTCCCCTTCACTGAAAACTTGAAGTCCCCCTCAGAGAAAAGGTGGGGGAGAGTGACAAATGCCCAAGAGCAGCCTCTGCAGTTCTGCCTTCGGCCCCAGACTATTGTCTGCCTGCCCTGTCTCAGCCCAAACTCAGAAACTGTGGATTCTGGAAAGCAACAAGACTTTTCCTTTGGGAAAGGGTCCTGAAGCTGACCCACAGTGCTCAAGAAAATTGGCAGAGAGGCCAGGCACAGTGGCTCACACCTGTAATCCCAGTATTTTGGGATGCCGAGGTGGGCGGATTACCTAAGGTAAGGAGTTTGAGACCAGCCTGGCCAACATGGTGAAACCCTGTCTCTACTAATAATACAAAAATGAGCCGAGCATGGTGGTGGGCACCTGTAATCCCAGCTACTCATGAGGCTGTGGCAGGAGAATTGCTTGAACCCGTGAGGCGGAGGTTGCAGTGAACCAAGATTGTGCCATTGCACTCCAGCCTGGACAACAAGAGTGAAACTTCGTCTGAAAAAAAAAGGAGAAAGAGAACGAAGAAGAAGAAAAAGGAGGAGGAGGAGGAGAGGAGGAGGAAGAAGAGAAGAAGAAGAGAAAGAGGAGAAAGAGGGAGAGGGAAAGAGAAGGAGGAGAAGGAGATAGAGAAGAAGAAGAGGAAGAAGGAAAGAAGAAGAAGAAGAGGAGGAGGAGGAGGAGAAGGAGGAGGAGGAAGAGAAGGAAGAAAATTGGCAGAGAGCTCAGTGAAACAGAAGAAGATTGGCAGAGAGCTCAGTGAAACAGACAGAGATGTCTGGCCCGTGCCATCCACGTCTTGACAGTGCCTCATGAGTCTCTCCTCCTGCTGCCGCCTGGGGGCGCCCCCAGCTGGGTCTCAGGCTGCTGCCAGCACTGCTGTTGTTATCATTAGTGTAATTAATAAACAAGCACTACTGGGGCCAAGTGGAAGAAGAGGCAGGCCCCTGCTGCTCAGGAGAATCCCTGAAAAGATCCAGTGAGCCTGCGGCAACCGGAGTTGAGTGGCTCTCCACCCAGAACCTCTGGAGGGGGTGTGGGGTGGACTTCCCCCTGGAGGGAAGGGCAAGGGGAGGAGCACACTTGGCAGGCTTGGTTTGGAACCAGCTCTGCATGTGCCTGGCAGGATGTCTGTGGGCAAGGCCACCCCCGTGATTACTAGTTGTGGGGCAGGTTCTGAAGCAATTCTTCATTCATTTAACAGGCATCTGCCTATTTATTTATGGAAAGCCTACTGTGTGCAAGGTGCTCTACTAATAATAGCTAATATTTGACTGGACAGTGTGACGACACAGCCAACTTTCACACCAGGTCCTGGGAAAAGGGGTAGAAGCAGGGGAAACAACTAGGAAAAATGACAGCCCAAAAAGATATGGGCAGTTGGGCTTTGGCCTGTGTAGTGTAGTGGTGGGGATATATATTAAGTAAAACCTGAGGATTACCAAGATCTTGGGAAACTCAAGACCCAAGTTGGAAAAGATACGGCAAGTGGGGCTGGAGAAAATGGGCATTTTTCAGGTAGGAGGGACTTGGAGATAAAGGCATGGCAATAGGACATGAATACGGGGATTTTGGGTGAACGGCTCAACGAAAGGGAGGCACAAGGGATGCTAGCAGATCCTGTTGGGGGAGCCCCGGGTCACGGCAGTTTCGGGAGACCAGAGGGATGGGAGTGTCTAGGGGTTGAGGTTCTCTAAGTCCTGAGAGGGGGGTGCTGGATTCTGGGATCAGAGTCCGAACAAGAGTTGGGGTGTGGTGGGGGCTGCCAGCGGGGTTTTGAGGGAAAGCTCTGGAGTGCTGGGTTAGAAAAGATGCTGGAGCGCGTTTAGGGAAAGGAGGGGCATGGCCGGGGAGCCCATCCAGGAGGCCGAGCCGGATCCTCAGGTTCGGCCAGCAGGCGGCCGGGGCCGGGGTGCCGGCGGGGCCGCGGGCGTCTGCGGCGCTGGCCGGGGTTGCGCTCTGAGCCGGCCGCCGGGGCTCCGCGGGGGGGCGGTGCGGGCTCGGGCTGCGGGCGGGCCGGGAGGAGGCGGCGGCTCCGAGAAGAACATGAATCAGCGGCGGCGACGGCGGCGACGGCAGTGGAAGGAGCGCGGTGGCCCGGGAGCGGCCCCGGGGACCCCGCGCTGCTGACGGCGGCGACCGCGGCCGGAGGCGGGCGCGGGTCTCGGAGGCGGTCGCCTCAGCACCGCCCCACGGGCGGCCCCAGCCCCTCCCGCAGCCCTCCTCCCTCCAGCTCTCTACCCACCTCCTCCTCCCCGCCCTCCTCCCTCCTCGCTCGCGGGCCGGGCCCGGCATGGTGCGGCGTCGCCGCCGATGGCGCTGAGGCGGAGCATGGGGCGACCCGGGCTCCCGCCGCTGCTGCTGCCGCCGCCACCGCGGCTGGGGCTGTTGCTGGCGGCTCTGGCTTCTCTGCTGCTCCCGGAGTCCGCCGCCGCAGGTAGGGGCTGCCCCGGGAGGCGGCGGGAAGCTGGGGGCTGCGGAGGGGCGCGGCCGGGGGTCCGAGCCCGGGGCGGGTCTGGCGGGCCGGAGTCGGGGTGGGGGTCCGGAGCCGAAGGCCGAGGCTCGGGGCCGGGGCACGGCGCGCTGCAGAGTGCTCGCCGCCAGATCTCCGGCTGGGCCCCCACCCCCAACTTTCTGGCGCTCTGGGCTCTTCTGGCGGGTGGAAGAGAAGGGAGCGGGGTGTGGGCTGTGTGGTCAGCGGGGAGTGTTTGGGACTGCATTTTCCCGCCTGGATGTTCCCAGCTGTTAGCTCCCTTCTTCCCAGTACTGGGGACCCCAGTCTGTCTGCCCCGCACGCGAAGGTCTGCCTCTGAAGCCACACGGGCCGGGGCTGAGCACCCAAAAGCCACCCTGATACCATTTAGGTACAGAGGTGGTGAGGGTACCCAGTCACAAAAAACAAATGGGCACACTCGAGTTCCTGTGCCCTCAGAGCTTCCTGAAAGCACAACCTTGGAGAGGATGGGCTGGTGCCAGGTTGCTGGTCTTTGGGAGGGGTTAGTCTTGTGTTCCCACATAGCCACTGAGGCATTTGCTGGTGACAAGAGCGTTCCATGCAGCACGGTGCTCTCCAAGTTCCCACCCCGCACCTCGGGTACTGCTGGGCATATAGGGAGCGGGAGGCTGGCCCCCATCCTGTGACTAGTCCTGAGAGGGTGAAGGCAGCAGGGAAGAGCCACAGACCAGGACAGAGGCCACCCGCTGGCATCTTCTCTTGAGACAGCATTTCCTGCCATATCAGCCTCTCAGGGAAGGGAAGGGAAACGGGGTGATGAGTATTTAGAAGCCGAAAGGTGTGGACCTGATTCTCAGGGAGCCAACGACTTTGCCTAGAGTCACACACAGAAGGGTGAGAAGAAGCAGGGCTGGATTTCAGTTATGCGGATACCTGACCTGCCCCTCTCTCTGCTTAAAAACATGTCAGGAGGCCAGGAGAGGTGCCGGGGTGTGTGTGTGTGCGTGTGCACGCGCGTGTGCACGCGCCTCGCGCAAGTTCCAGAGAGTGGCCCAGGGGTCTTAGGCTCCCTGCTCAGGGCCCCAGCCCTCCCTTCTGCCTCCCACCTTCCTAGCACTCGCCCCTGCCCACATTCAGGTATTAATAGAGCGGATGACTGCCAGGAAGGCTGCCATGTGTTTGATCTGACGTGGTTTTGCAGCCATATGTTCTCCACTTCAGGGGAGCACCCCCTCCTTTCCTTCTTCAGCCCTGCTCCATTTGGTAAGGTTGGGTGCAGAGGGTGCTGGCAGAAATTCAGGGCCTGGGCTGACACCTTGGGTGGAGAGCTGGCAGCCTGTTGCACTAGTTGGGTGCAGCAGTCATTCCTAGAGCAGTGCCCGCCCCAGTAGGGTAACTCCCGTCATTTCAGCCCAGCCTGCCTTCCTTTTGCTTTCTGGACTCAGAAGGAGGACATGGGGAATAGGTCCTTAGAGCTGGAGGGAACTTGGAGAGCTTGGCATGCCCCCTCCCCTCACCCAGGTCCAGCGACCTTCCCTCCCACACTGTCCTACCTCTGCTTCCTTGACTTTGGCTGAGAAGGAGCTCTCTGTCTGACACAGAAGCTACCTTCTAGAAGAGAATGAGAACTGTTTACAGAGACAGAGTCCCTCTCAAGGCTGACACATGTTCCTTCCCACCCCTCAGGTCTGAAGCTTATGGGAGCCCCGGTGAAGCTGACAGTGTCTCAGGGGCAGCCGGTGAAGCTCAACTGCAGTGTGGAGGGGATGGAGGAGCCTGACATCCAGTGGGTGAAGGATGGGGCTGTGGTCCAGAACTTGGACCAGTTGTACATCCCAGTCAGCGAGCAGCACTGGATCGGCTTCCTCAGGTGCAGGCCTGTGGGGGAAGATGTGGGCTGCCAGCCAGGGGGCAGGCTATGCTCTTTCCTGGGGGATTGGGAGCTGGGGCCCTCTCCTGATGCCCAGAGGTCTGTGGATTTTTTATTTTGCTCCCTGTGGGACCTTCCAGAAGTGGGGGCAGGCTGAACTCATCAAGTTTGCCCAGCAGAGCTGCCCCCCTTGACCCTGGGAAGCAAGCCTGGTATCCTGTTTCCACAGCCTGAAGTCAGCAGAGCGCTCTGACGCTGGCCGGTACTGGTGCCAGGTGGAGGATGAGGGCGAAACCGAGATCTCCCAGCCAGTGTGGCTCACGGTAGAAGGTGAGGAGGCAGAGCCATATGGGCGTGTTGGCCTGGAGCACGTGCCGTCTGCTGGTGACTATACCTCTGCAGCGGAGAACTCAGTAGAAGCAGGGCTGCCCCACTGCTCTGTGGGGCCTTGTTGTCCAGGCTCTAGGCCCACTCCAGACATCAGAAGACCCTACCAGTTGGAGTTGGGTATCTGACAACCAAGGGACCAACTGGGACCCACAAACTGTGGGGTACAGTCTGTTTCCGTTGCTTGAGCAACAAGCTTCAAGCACCCATCTGGGACTGGACCCTGTTCTGCCAAGTGGCCTGGCCAGCAGGGGGAGGGGAGGAAGGCTCTGCAGCTGCGGGAGCTCAGAGCTGTTCAGCCCAGGAAAACAAAGTGACTAAGAAAGTAACAAAGGGCTCTGAATGGAAGCTGGGGCCTGGCAGCAGAACTCTGCTAAAGCTCCCACCCACTCCCCTGAGTTTTCTGCCCCTCCCCCAGCTCTCCACCCCCAGTCTCCTCTCACTGCAAGAAGAGCTGTCCAAATCTGCCATGCCTAAGGGGGCAGCATGGAAGATGTGTCTAAGGTGCCAGGCATGGTGGCATGCGCCTGTCGTCCCAGCTATCCTGGAGGCTAAGGCGAGAGGATCACTTGAGCCCCCAGGAGTTCCAGGCCAGCCTGGGCAACATAGAGGGACCTCCCGACCACCAATCTCAAAAAAAAAAAAAAAAAAAAAATTCCTAAGGAGCCTGAAAAAGAAGGGCACCGCCTACCTCTCAAGCTAGATGCCCGTTCTGCTGTTGACCTAATCATTAGGGGCCTGTGGGAACCTTCTGCGTGGAGGATTGCAGATGTAAACAGACTTGGGATTTGTACAGTAGGAAGCCAAGAGGTGGCAAGGCTCACTCCTCACTCCCCTTCTCTCCTAGGTGTGCCATTTTTCACAGTGGAGCCAAAAGATCTGGCAGTGCCACCAAATGCCCCTTTCCAACTGTCTTGCGAGGCTGTGGGTCCCCCTGAACCTGTTACCATTGTCTGGTGGAGAGGAACTACGAGGATCGGGGGACCCGCTCCCTCTCCATCTGTTTTAAATGTAACAGGTGAGCAGCCTCAGAAGGGGGCTTGGAGTGGAGAAGGAGCTGGGTCCTGGAGGGCACTGAAGCTGGCAGAGTTTCAGCCACTGAGCTTGTGGTCGTGAGTGTCTAGAGCAAGCCCCAGTGTCTGGGGACGTGAGCTGCACCATTACTAAGTTCATTAGTCAGGTGTGCTAGGCTGGCTGGGTGGGCTGATTAGTGGCGATCCTGCTGTGTGTGCTTAAGGAGGGTGTGGGGCCACCTTCTTTGGTTCACAGCAGTGCAGGCCATGCACAGCTGGCCCTCAGAGATGAATTGTATGAGACTAGGGGCACCCATCCCCCGCCCCTCCCAAGGGAAGGAGCCAGAAACCAGCCCACGCAGAGCTAGGGAGGAGTATCTGGCAGACACTGAGAAGACAAGACTCTCAGGCTGCAGAGAGGGGACAGGAGGGAGAGAGAAGGGGTAAGGGGAGGTTAGCACAAGGCCTCCTCCCCTAATGGCACTTTCCGGGAAACCTCCAGGCATTTTCCCAAACAACTGTGTCTGTCCATACGTCTGCACAGTCACACCTGCACACCCACCTGGGCCCCAAGTTTCTTGGGCACATACCCTCACATGCTTGTAAGACTTGCTTATTTGTGAAACAAAGTATACTGTTTCTGGTTGGGGCTTGAACTGGGCAAAAAAATGGGAGTCTGAGCTTGGTCTCATGTGCGGGAAGGTGCCAGGGAAATAAATGGGCGCTGAGCTGGGTTCCCCAGCAGTTTGAATCTTGAGAAGAGGTGGACTATGAGACCTCTGGAAGCAAGTGCAGGTCCTGTTCAGGAGGCGCTGAGTTGGAACAGATTAGAGAGAAGGCTGGGCTCACTTCCTTCCAGGTGTGCGTGGTTGGGACCCTCAGGCAGGCAGCCTGATAATAAGCACTCACTGAACTCCTACTCCACACCACACTGTGCTAGGCACCACAGGGGACAGCGGGAATACAAAGGAAATAGAAGCCAAGGAACTGAGTATAATTGGGGAGACAAGACACGTGCATAAAGAGCTGAGAACTATTGCAAGGCAGAGAGTCTGCAAATAACAACCCCGAGGGGGCACAGAGCAAACAGAAGGGCTCACTCTGGTATGCGCAATAAAAGAGTGACCAGAAAAGGGAGGCAACTTGTGCTGTGTGTGGGAGATGGGATGGAGGTGGGAGGGTGGTATAACGTTTCTTAAGGGCTTATTCGTGCACTTGACACACATGACCTGATTCCCACAATACTCCCATTTGAGAGATGAGAAAACAGAGCCCCTCCAGGCTCACCAGCCTCCAGTGTCCCTGTTCATTTCACCGTGCCTCACTGCCCAGCCCCTTCCTTTGGCAGGAGGGCTTGAAGGATGTTCTGACCAGAGCCTGGGTATTCCCCTTTCCCAATCACGCACTGAGTAGGGGTTGCTGCTTAGGGAACTGACTGAGGTTTTCTGGCCCCAGGGGTGACCCAGAGCACCATGTTTTCCTGTGAAGCTCACAACCTAAAAGGCCTGGCCTCTTCTCGCACAGCCACTGTTCACCTTCAAGGTAGGAGGGCTGGCAGGGAGGAAGGGTGGATGAGGCCAGGGGCATTCCCAGCGAGCTGTCCTGCAGTTAGAATTGTTCTGTGTTCCAGCTCCCCTTGTGGTCCTGCTGGGATCTAGGGAGCGAGGGGTTAATTGGCATAGCTCCCATTCCTAGTGGGAGCACCTGAGACCCTGCGTGGCTGAGATGAGAATAGAATCCTGACGTCACAGCAGATTTCCCATCACGAAGCAGAGTCCTTGGGAGGGAGGGAAGGAGGGAGGGAAGCAGCAGGAGATGGTCAAGGCCCATGCCCAGCCTTGTTTCTGCCCCTCCCTTTGAGGGGATGGGGGTGGGGAAAACAGCCTAGCACCGGATGGAGGAGACCCGAAGGGCTGGTGCACAGAGAGAGGGGGAGGGACAGGGTGTCTGCAGGAACCAGGCTGTGGCTGCAGGGGCAGCTGCCTGTCTCTCCCTTGTATCTCCCAAGCCTGAGGTGCCGCCCCCACATACCCTCTCATCTTATTCCTCAGTCACACAGGGCCTTCATTGCAGGGAGGCAACCTCTCTCCACAGCCCAGGCGCTCTCCCAGGTGTGAGCGGCTGTGCCCTACTGGTTGCTTATTTGTGTACTACTGTGATCCTGGGAGTGCTGAGTAGCTGTCTTTAGGTTGGGGATGCCCTGGACCCTCAGAGAGACTCAAGGCTTGACTCCCATGCCTCCTACTCCCTCCGTTCATATTCCTACTGGGCACTGATTCTGAGTCCCCGTCCACAGCACTGCCTGCAGCCCCCTTCAACGTCACCGTGACAAAGCTTTCCAGCAGCAACGCCAGTGTGGCCTGGATGCCAGGTGCTGATGGCCGAGCCCTGCTACAGTCCTGTACAGTTCAGGTAGGCTCTCTGGGCCGGGCCATGCTCCTTCTGGCTGCCTGGCCAGCACTTTATTGACAAGGGTGTCACACTCACTAGTCAGCTCCTAGGGGCTTGGTCTGTAGCTCTTTTCAGGTGCTGCTCCTTAGCAGGAAGAGCACAGGCCACTGTCTCTTATCATGGGGTGCTCTGGCAACTAAGTGACTGCAGATTGGCTCAAATTCATGCATTCTTCAGGTTGGAAAGCAGATCACTAGAACAGATTTGGGGTTCCTGGAAGGTTTTTCTTTCCTTCTTTTTTTGACACAGGGTCTCACTGTTGGCCAGGCTGGAGTGCAGTGGCGCCACGTCGGCTCACTGCAACCTCCACCTCCTGGGTTCAAGTGATTCTCCTGCCTCAGCCTCCCCAGTAGCTAGGATTACAGTCGTGTACCACCACTCCCAGCTATTTTTTTTTAGTAGAGACTAGTAGTTCACCATGTTAGCCAGGCTGATCTCAAACTCCTGACTTCATGCGATCTGCCTGCCTCAGCCTCTTAAATGCTGGTATTACAGACGTGAACCAGCACACCCAACTGAGTTTCTCTTACTTAGGTGAAAGCTCAAACCTTTGCTGATACTCACACTATCATGAGCCGCCTTACCCCCCAACCCCCATTCAAGCCAAAGAGAACAAGATGACCAGAAGGGGCCCTACACCTTGGAGAGTAGAAAAACTGGGTAGATGCTGAAAACAAGAGGCAATGCAGGCTTGCTCATTTTCATCCGTTTACTCAAAAGCCACTTAATGAGCACCTTTCAAAACTGTTCTGGGCAGTTTTCCTGGGCAGGAGGGGCCCCTGCTCTGGGCTCCACCATTTAGAGAACCCTACTGAGGTTGGGCTCAGTGGCTCATGCCTGTAATCCCAGCACTTTGGGAGGCGGAGGCTGGAGGATTGCTTGAGCCTGGGACTTCAAGACCAAACTGGGCAACATGGCAAAACCCTTTCTCTATGAAAAATACAAAAATTATCCAGGCACAGTGGCATACGCCTGTACCCCTAACTATTCAGGAGGCTAGAGTGGGAGGATGACTTGAGCCTGAGAAGTCAAGGCTGCGGTGAGCCGAGATCATGCCACTGTACTGAGTGACAGGGCAAGATCCTGTCTCTAAAAAAGAAAAAAAAAAAAAAAAGAGGATCCTACTCCGGCCCTCCTTTGGCCACACCCCTTTCCCCTGGGCAAAGAGCCTGCAGCGCCAAGAGGATATGCCCATCCAGATGGCAAGGACCCCCTCACTGCCACACTATACTCTAGATATTCAGGATCTCTTGCCCTGATGGTCCTGAGTCTGCTTCCGGGGTCTGTGTGGGCCTCTTCCCTGCTCCATCTTCCCAAGGATGGACCACAGTACGATATGAGCACCTCTAAGCCCAAGGGGCAGCCATTCGTGAGGGGGATGGGAATGAGCTTGGATATGCAGTCAGCATTGTCCACGCCTGTGCACATGAGGCCCCTCATGGTGCAGACCTTGGCTTCGGGCCAACTCTTCCAGTGCCGCCTCATTCTGACTCAGGACTCCAGGGATTTAGAGAATTACAAATGCAAACCTGATCTCCCAGGTTGTTTTGAAGGTTTATTGGTCAAAATATTAAGATAGAAACTATTTAATAGTTTGTTAGCTGATTTATAATGTTTAAATATGTAGACATATAGTACGTGGATCTCTTTGTACTCTTGCCCTGGGCCCCCAAAATGTAAGATGAGGGGCTGGTTCATAGTGCCCTAGGCTCTGAAGTCTCTGAGCTTCAGAAACTCGAACTTTGGAGTGGCATGTAAACAGGCACAGTAAGTGGTAAGTATACCCTAAGAGTTTCGCACCAAGTACAAAAGGATAAGAGGAGTTTTCTGGAGTGGTTGAGAAAGGCTTTCACCAAGAAAGTGATATTTGCGCTGAGTCTTGCAGGATGAGTAGGCCTTTGCTAGGAAGAGCAGGTCATTCCAAGTGAAAGGAACAGCATTCACAAAGGCATGACGGTGTGGAACCTGGTGTATTATTGGGGTGGGGGCGGATGGGAGGGCGTGGGTTGCAAGTGTTTGCTGATAGAGGAAGCATTCATTCAAGCACCCATAACTATACCCACTCCATCTTCCGTCTCGCACAGGATCTCCCCTACATCATTCGTTTTCTGCTTTTCTGTAGGTGACACAGGCCCCAGGGGGCTGGGAAGTCCTGGCTGTTGTGGTCCCTGTGCCCCCCTTTACCTGCCTGCTCCGGGACCTGGTGCCTGCCACCAACTACAGCCTCAGGGTGCGCTGTGCCAATGCCTTGGGGCCCTCTCCCTATGCTGACTGGGTGCCCTTTCAGACCAAGGGTCTAGGTAAGGGATGCATAGAGCAGAGGGGGTGGGCGGGGCTGGAGCCGGGAAGGGGGCCATGTTGGCTCAAGTTCTGAATGGTGCTGGTGGAGATGGAGGTTCAGGCGTCATTTGGCAAACATTTACTGCATATCACTACATACCACCTTGTAAATAGTTACTGTGGGTGGAACAGATAAACAAACTAGAAAAGATCGGATAATGTGGTTGATGAAGAGTGCCCCCGGATGGTTAAGGAACGCCCCCTAAAAAGGTCTGATTCGGGTCTGAAGGATAAAGAAGGAGTCATGTAAATATCTGGGGGAAAATCACTGCCGGAAGAAGGCACAGCAAGTGCAAAGACCCTATGACACGAACTTGCTTAGAGTTCTCTGGCAATTGCAGGGAGGCTGGCATAGCTGTGAGAAGGGAGTGGCGAGGGATGAGGCAGAGAGGCAGTAACCATGGTGATGAAGAGCAACACTGCCGAGCTGGGGTGCTGCCTGTCCTGCCCATTGCTTACCCCGCCCCCAGCACAGTGGGTGAGAGCAATCAGAGCTGGGAGGTGAACCCTTCCCCAGTCGTGCCTCTCAGAGCTGTTTAGTTCTTGGGAGTTGGTTCCAAAGGTCTGCATGGGATTATGATGACGGGAAGGGCAGGGGTCTTAGCAATCTTCTCTCTTTGGCTACAGCCCCAGCCAGCGCTCCCCAAAACCTCCATGCTATCCGCACAGATTCAGGCCTCATCTTGGAGTGGGAAGAAGTGATCCCTGAGGGCCCTTTGGAAGGCCCCCTGGGACCCTATAAACTGTCCTGGGTTCAAGACAATGGAACCCAGGTAAGAGAGACAGAACCCTTCCCTCTCTTCACCCTCCTGGAATATCAGCCCTCGGGGTTCTAAGGCCTTTCAGAATTTCAAAATGGTTGTCTTTGGTGGGCCTGGGTCTCCCGCTCTCCCAGGGAATCCTCTCCTCCTCACCCACCTCTGCAAACTCCACTTCTTAAAGGATTATGTTTCCTGTTAGGATTGCATCCTGTGTGCACTTTGTAAATAAAGCAGGAAGCACATTCCTGCTTGAGCTGGGGGAGGGCACAGATAAGGCTTTGTCCCCAGCTCAGTTTGCTCCCATCCCCCACCTGTGCATTCCGGGACTGAGCCTTGTTTGTGTTCTGGAGAGGCCCCTGCAGCCCGGAGCAGGAATGTGATTACTCCCAGACGGTTGTGTTCCCACAGTCCCTGAACCCACAGTGCCCCTATACTCCCATGTTCCCAGCTGGACCTTTTTCTGCCCTCAGGCCCCAGCTGGAGGCCTTCTCCTCAGGCTCACTATGGGGTGGGGGCTTTTCCTGGCTGCAGGATGAACTGACAGTGGAGGGGACCAGGGCCAATTTGACAGGCTGGGATCCCCAAAAGGACCTGATCGTACGTGTGTGCGTCTCCAATGCAGTTGGCTGTGGACCCTGGAGTCAGCCACTGGTGATCTCTTCTCATGACCATGCAGGTGAGGCTTGTAGGGGGAGAGGGGCAGAGGCTCAGGGGATCAAGGTTTTCCAGGGCAACCTAGACTGGTGGGAGGAGCATAGTAGCATCTCCCCTCCTAGCAGGCCCACAGACCAAGTGAAGAAGTTGAGGCCAGGGCTGGTATTTAAACTGTATCTTGACTGGGCATGGTGGCTCATTCCTGTAATCCCAGCATTTTGGGAGGTCGAAGGATCGCTTGAGGCCAGCAGTTTGAGACCAACTCTGGCAACACAGCAAGACTCTGTCTCTACAAAATAAATTTAAAAAAAGGATTAGCTTGGTGTGGTGGCATATACCTGTTAGGCCGAGCTACTCCAGAGACTGAGGCAGAAGGATTGCTTGAACCCAGGTGTTCGAGGCTGCAGTGAGCTATGATTGCACTACTGCACTCCAGCCTGTGCAACAGAGTGAGCCTGTTGTCTCTAAACAAATAGGGCCGGGCACGGTGGCTCACGCCTGTAATCCCAGCACTTTGGGAGGCTGAGGCGGGTGGATCATGAGGTCAGGAGATCGAGACCATCCTGGCTAACACGGTGAAACCCCGTCTCTACCAAAAATACAAAATAATTAGCCGGCATGGTGGCGGGCGCCTATAGTCCCACCTACTCGGGAGGCTGAGGCAGGAGAATGGTGTGAAGCTGAGAGGTGGAGCTTGCAGTGAGCTGAGATCGCATCACTGCACTCCAGCCTGGGCGACAGAGCAAGACTCTGTCTCAAAAAAAACAAAACAAAACAAAACAAATAAGGCCGGGAGTGGTGGTTCACACCTGTAATCCCACAACTTTGGGAGGCTGAGGTGGGAGGATTGCTTGAGTCCAGGAGTTCGAGACCACCCTGGGCAGCAAAGTGAGACTTTATCTCTACCAAAAACATTTGAAAATTAGCCAGGTGTGATGTTGCACACCTGTAGTCCCAGCTGCTTGGGAGGCTGAAGGGGAAGGATTGCTTGAGCCTGGAGGCTGAGGCTGCAGTGAGCTGTAACTGTGCCCCTGCACTCTGACCTGGGCCACAGAACAAGACTCTGTCTCAAACAAACTACATCTCATTCTCCTCTCTCTGCCCCAGAACTGGCATAGGAATCCATGGTCACACTCTAGGTCACAACAGCCAGGGCCTGTCTCTGACCAGGCAGGAAGGACTCTTGGGCCTTCCTCTGGAGCCCTCTCCCTCAGGACCCTTTATTGACCTAGAGGAGCCCCTTGACCCAGCTGGATGACCTCCTGGGAAAGTTCTGAAGGGACCCCATGGTGTCATCTTAGCTCATGCCACTGCGCCTCCCTCCCACAGGCCAGCAGGGCCCTCCTCACAGCCGCACATCCTGGGTACCTGTGGTCCTTGGTGTGCTAACGGCCCTGGTTACGGCTGCTGCCCTGGCCCTCATCCTGCTTCGAAAGAGACGGAAAGAGACGCGTTTTGGGTAAGGGGATGGGGATGTGGAGGGAGAGGCAGGTGGTGATGAAAGACCTTGGAGCTGATCCCAAATCCTGGGTTTTCCTTTAGGCAAGCCTTTGACAGTGTCATGGCCCGGGGAGAGCCAGCCATTCACTTCCGGGCAGCCCGGTCCTTCAATCGAGAAAGGCCCGAGCGCATCGAGGCCACATGTGAGTGGTGGGCGATCGTGGGAAGGACAAATGGGTTGTCATGTGCCCCTATCTGCATTATTTTACCAAATTATTAATTCAACTGATATGTGTGAACATCAGTGAGCCCCAGGCACGCAGACCTGCCTGTGTGAAGTTCACCACCCCAGCCGTGGGAGACCTAAGCTCATCTCTATGCTCTGGGGGCAGAGTCTGGGGTATAAAAAGCAGGCTGGGCTTTGGCTCAGGAATCAGAGATCCCTCTTTCCCACAAACCCTTTCCCAACAGTGGACAGCTTGGGCATCAGTGATGAACTAAAGGAAAAACTGGAGGATGTGCTCATCCCAGAGCAGCAGTTCACCCTGGGCCGGATGTTGGGCAAAGGTATGTGGGGCTGTGTGGGGATGGGCATGGCTGGTTTGCTGTAGCTGGAGGTGTTTGGTCACCCCTGTCACTTTGAGGTTGTGGGTTTAGGTTGGCTCCTGTAAACAAGATAGCTTGTAGACTCCTGAGTGTGGGATTTTGGGGGGAATGGCATTGGCTGGGGACAGGGAGGGCTGAGGAGCTGCTCCTAGCATGCTCTTGCTTTGGCTGCTGGCAAGGGTACCTTCTCCAGTGGCCCCAGAGTCTGCTGACTGTGTCCCCATGGAGGGTCACTTGGGAGGGAAGATGGCAGGGAGCAGAGAGCCAAGGAGACTCCCTCACTTGGACTGGTTCCTAGGAGAGTTTGGTTCAGTGCGGGAGGCCCAGCTGAAGCAGGAGGATGGCTCCTTTGTGAAAGTGGCTGTGAAGATGCTGAAAGGTGAGTGGGGGATAGTTGTGGCCTGAGGGCATCATTTGGAAGGGTAAGAGGGGTGACTGACCCTGAAGCAGGCTCTGCTTAGCCCCTAGATTTTCCAAGAAGAGCTGGGCAACACTAACTGGGATGCTGTCTTTACGGCATGAATAATTCACAAGCATAAACCCAAACACACTTATTCATGCCCAGCCATTGCTGTCTGCCATCGGCAGTGACTGTCCTCTGAGTCCTCTCTTGGGTGATTACAGCTGTGGTTGGTTGACCTGCTGGGCTCCCAAACCAAAAGGAAGGGAAGGCATTAGTAAGTAGAGAAGTTGCTGCATAGCACCATTCCTTGGGGGTTTCTCCTGCTCGTGGCTGGGCTGTTTCCTGGGCTTGCTGGGAAGCCTAGGACATCTGAAGGACAAGACCTAGGAAGCCTGGATCAAAGCTAGGGACACATCTTGTTTTATTCCCTCCTTCCCCATCCCTTTCTCCTAGCTGACATCATTGCCTCAAGCGACATTGAAGAGTTCCTCAGGGAAGCCGCTTGCATGAAGGAGTTTGACCATCCACACGTGGCCAAACTTGTTGGTGAGCCCCTTTTTGGGGGAGGCAGACAGAGAATAGGGCTAAAAATATGCTCTACCAACATGAGAGGGCAGCCTGTAGGAGAGACGTTTGGACTCATCTGGTAAGTAAATAGATGGCAAAACAGCAAGGAGGGTCCTGGCAGAAATCTGAGGTGAGGAGTGCCAAAGGTCCGCACATGAAGACTGTGTGGCTGGGTGCGGTGGCTCATGCCTATAACCCCAGCACTTTGGGAGGCTGAGGTGGAAGAATTGCTTGAGGCCAGGGGTTTGAGACTAGCCTGGGCAGTATAGCAACAACCCACCTCTATGAAAACAAAAAACAATACACACACATGTACAAAAATTAGCTAGGTGTGGTGGTATGCACCTTTGTCCATCTACGTGGGAGGCTGAGGTGCGAGGATCATTTGAGCCCAGAGCGTTGAGGCTGCAGTGAGCTGTGATTGCGCCATTGCACTCCAGCATAGATGACAGAGCAAGATACTGTTTCAGAAAATACAAAAACTGCTTGTGTGGACAGAGAAGGAAAGGAAGGGGACAGAAGATGCTCCAGGGATATGGGAACAACCAGAGTCCCTCCTGGGTAGTCCCCAGACCAGTGTGGAGCCGATGAAAAAATAAACAGCAGATCCAGAGCTAGAGATGGGACCCAGCAGGTGGGGACTTATGCAGACACCTGAACTGCCCCTTGACCCTTCTATGCTCAGCTCCTGACTCTCCCTTGTCCCAGGGGTGAGCCTCCGGAGCAGGGCTAAAGGCCGACTCCCCATCCCCATGGTCATCTTGCCTTTCATGAAGCATGGGGACCTGCACGCCTTCCTGCTCGCCTCCCGGATTGGGGAGAACCCCTTTGTGAGTACCTGGTGTGGGGATGGCCAGGGGGAAACGGGTGGGAACACAGGGCCTGGAAAGGCATAGAGACCCTGGCAGAGAGGGGCTTGCTGGGTAGGGCTGATGGAGCTGGGTGGTAGTAGGAGGGGTCTGAGTCTGAATCCTTTTAATCTAGCAGGCTTTCTTTTCTCTCACAAAACCCTGCTGAGAAATGTAGGCTGGGCAAGGACGCTTTCTAGGGGCAGGGACTTGTGGAGCCCCCGGGTGGGAGTCTTGGCTTCCAGGCTTCCTCTTAGGCTAGCTGAAGCTTCCTTGTCTTGGGAAGGCCCCTCCATCCCTTTTCTTCCTTCCAGTGATTCTGGGGACAGCCTTCAGGCTTTCTGGCCAGGGACCCCCATCCATCCTGCCCCAGCTGGGTGGGCAGGTTAAGCCTGAGCTTGGCCTGTCTGTCCGCTAGAACCTACCCCTCCAGACCCTGATCCGGTTCATGGTGGACATTGCCTGCGGCATGGAGTACCTGAGCTCTCGGAACTTCATCCACCGAGACCTGGCCGCTCGGAATTGCATGTACGAATTCTGGAGGACTCGAGGGTGGGAGACAGCAGCAGGTGCCAAGAGGAGCTAGCTAATGGTCGGCTCCTGCCTGGGACAGTATCTGCTATGCATGGGGGTAGCTTGGGAGCAAAGATGTCCTGGCTCTTGTAAGGCTGTAAGCATGGCAGAAGGCTGACTCCCTCCCTCAACGCTCCTTGTAGGCTGGCAGAGGACATGACAGTGTGTGTGGCTGACTTCGGACTCTCCCGAAAGATCTATAGTGGGGACTACTATCGTCAAGGCTGTGCCTCCAAATTGCCTGTCAAGTGGCTGGCCCTGGAGAGCCTGGCTGACAACCTGTATACTGTGCACAGTGACGTGGTGAGCAGGGTGGCCCGTGAAGCTTGGTGGGGACTAGTGTGAGAACAGACCTTTGGGATCCTTAAGGGCCTAGCCAAGTCTGCTTTCTGGGGTTTGGTTGCCTGATGATGAGGCCCTGAGCTCCAGGCTGTGCTTGTCCCAGAGCCATGGCTCTCTGCCTGACTCAGGACACCTAGTGACAGCTTCTCCCCCAACCTCAATTCTGTCCCAGTGGGCGTTCGGGGTGACCATGTGGGAGATCATGACACGTGGGCAGACGCCATACGCTGGCATCGAAAACGCTGAGATTTACAACTACCTCATTGGCGGGAACCGCCTGAAACAGCCTCCAGAGTGTATGGAGGACGTGTGAGTATCCCGGGAAGGGGGCTCTGGAAGGAAAGGGGAATCTGGAGTTTTGGCTGGTAGCTGCCACCACAGCTGCTGGCCCAGTGGGAACTAAGAGCCTCAACTGGACCTTTGTTTTTTTATAGAAACATCCTTGTAGTTGGAAGACTGCACTCCACCTCATACTCACTGTTCATCTACCACCTCCTTGTTTTCTTTCTTTTCCCCCTTCCCATCCCAGATTTCTTGCTTTAGCCTTTGTCTCTCAGTCTCTTTTCTCCTTGCCCAGTCTCTTTTGTAGGGAGAACCAGGAACCCCAAGAGCAGAACAGAAGGCACAGTGCTGAGTAACTGTGTGGGAGGGTTCCCTGCCATCTGCCCACCCATAATTCCTTTTTTTTTTTAAATTTTTTATTTATTTTATTTTATTTGTTCTACCCCAGTGAATACAACCTTTGCCCTAGAGACCCCAGCTAGTCTAAGAAAACTTCCGAGGCTGAGCTCTCTTGGGAAGCTAAGATAAAGAACTGAGGTCCTGGGAATAAGGGAACTGCTTCCTCTTCTTTCTGCAAGTCCAAAGCCCTCGGGACCGGGCAGGCAATGATACCACCTACTTCGCTGGAGTGATAACAAACCCCTGTGACAAGATAATGGGAAGTGTCACTGACATTAGCTGGGCTTTTAGGCATTCTTTCAGGTAATCTTTCTCTGACCTTATGAGGAAAAGACTATTATTTATCCCCACTTTGTAGACGAGAAAATAGGATTAGAGAGATTAAGTAACATGGCCAACGTCACAGAGCTATTAAGTGAATGAATTGGAATTTGAACCTAGATCCCTGTGGTTTTAGAGTATGTACTCTTAACTCTTTTTTTTTTTTTTTGAGATGGAGTCTTGCTGTGTCTCCTGGGCTGGAGTGCAGTGGCCGGATCTCAGCTCACTGCAAGCTCCGCCTCCCAGGTTTTACGCCATTCTCCTGCCTCAGCCTCCCGAGTAGCTGGGACTACAGGCGCCCGCCACCTTGCCCGGCTAGTTTTTTGTATTTTTAGTAGAGACGGGGTTTCACCGTGTTAGCCAGGATGGTCTCGATCTCCTGACCTCATGATCCGCCCGTCTCAGCCTCCCAAAGTGCTGGGATTACAGGCTTGAGCCACCGCACCCGGCCTACTTTAACTCTTTATGACAGCAATTGTGATTTGTCTGTTCTAGTCTTATACTCCCACTCCATCCAAGCCAAGGGCTCCCTAGGCCTTCAGACAACATTTTGTGAGTATTTTTCGTTTTGTTTTTGAGACAGGGTCTCGCTCTGTCACCCAGGCTGGAGTGCAGTGGCGTAATCTCTGCTTACTGTAGCCTCAACCTCCTGGGCTCAAGTGATCCTCCCTCCCCAGCCTTCCAAGTAGCTGGGACTACAGACATGTGCCACCAAACCTGGCTAATTTTTGTATTTTTGTAGACAGGGTTCTGCCATATTTGTCAGGCTGGTCTTGAGCTCCTGGGCTCAAGGTATCCACCTGCTTTGGCCTCCCAAAATGCTGGGATTACAGGTGTGAGTCACCAAACCCAGCCCAGAGGAACTTTCATGAGCCCCAGTGGGAGTGGGAGCCACTGTGACCAGATTAAAGAATCTGCTCCATTTCTTGCTCTGGGATTGGACTTCCAGAGGGCCGAGGTCATGGACAGGCACAGGAAGGCTCAGCCTCATGGTGGGATCCTTCCCTTTGACAGTGGGTTTGAAGTGCCCTGAACCCAGGCTGTGGGTGACTGACTCACCTGCACCTCAGAGGGAAATCTCGAGTACACAAGCCAGGCCCTGGCCCTCCTGTTCATTCAGCAGAACTTAGGGTATGGCAAGGGGCAAGAAGCTCGCGTCCCTCTGTGGATGCAGCCTGCCTCAGTTCTGATCTGGAGCTGTAGAAGCTCTGATGGGCAGTGGTGACCAGACCCCAGTGCAGCCTCCTCCCTAGCTGGAGCTGGTGCTGTCATGCTGTCAATGGAGAGTGGGCGGGCACTGGCCTCACCCAGGCAGCCTGGTGGACAGGCGCCAGTTGGCTCCTAGCACAGCCTTGAGAATGTATCCCATTCTGGCCATGTACCCGAGGCCCCAGACCATTCCCGTTCCCACGATCTGCTCAGTGTCTGGCATGATTACTGCCATTATTGGGGGCCCCTGCTGGGTGTGCTGGTGTGTGAGGCAGTACTTGGGGCTCTTGTCGTGGGCATAGGCAAGAGAGTCAGGCATTTGCTTTCACTGGACTTGGTCTCAGTCTCTTCCCATTAGCTTTTTTGGTTTGTTATTTTTCCACCTCGGCCTGAGGCATTCCTTGGGCACCCTGAGTGATAGGCTTCAGGGAATTTATAAGGTTCCTGAAGTTGTATGTAAAAAAGCCTTCCTGGCCTGCATGGTGGTTCACGCCTGCAATCCCAGCACTTTGGGAGGCCGAGGCGGGTGGATCACCTGAGGTCGGGAGTTCGAGACCAGCCTGACCAACATAGAGAAACTCTACCTCTATTAAAAATACAAAATTAGCTGGGCATGGTGGCATGTGTCTGTAATGCCAGCTACTCTGGAAGCTGGGGCAGGAGAATTGCTTGAACCCGGGAGGCAGAGGTTCCGGTGAGCTGAGATCATGCCATTGCACTCCAGCCTGGGCAACAAGAGCAAAACTCCATCTCGAACAAAACAAAACAAAACATTCCCATTGGGAAGAGAGCTGGAAGCTTTTTCCAGATACTCAAAGGTTATATATGAACAGTGAGGACTTTTTTTTTGAGACGGAGTTTTGCTCTGTCGCGCAGGCTGGAGTGCAATGGCGCGATCTTGGCTCACAACAGCCTCCACCTCCTGGGTCCAAGCAATTCTCCTGCCTCAGCCTCCAGAGTAGCTGGGATTACAGGCATGTGCCACCCTGCCCGGCTAATTTTGTATTTTTAGTAGAGATGGGATTTCTCCATATTGGTCATGCTGGTCTCGAACTTCTGACCTCAGGTGATCCACCCACCTCGGCCTCCCAAAGGGCTGGGATTACAGGTGTGCGCCACCACGCTCAGCCAATTTTTGTATTTTTTAGTAGAGATGAGATTTCACCATGTTCGCCAGGCTGGTCTGGAACTCCTGACCTCAAGTGATCCGCCCGCTTCGCCTCCTAAAGTGCTGGGATTACAGGCATGAGCCACTGCACCTGGCGGATTTTTACTTTTTTTTTTAATAAGAGAAAGGGTCTCGCTCTGAGAGCCAGGCTGGAGTGCAGTAGTGCAATCACAGCTCACTGTAGCCTCAAACCCCTGGGTTCAAGAGATCTTCTGCCCAGTCTCCATAGTAGCTGGGATTACAGGTACTTACCACCATACCTTGCTTATTAATTATTATTTTTTTAATAGAGACATGGTCTTGCTGTGTTGCCCAGACTGGTCTTGAAATCCTGGGGTCAAGGGATCCTTCAGTCTCAGCCTCCTGAGTAGCTGGGACTACAGGTGCATACCACTGTGTCCGGCTGTACAGTGAGGATTTACTGAGTAGGTACTGCCCACTCAGCATAGGAGGGACTTTGGAGCCAACCCCCCTAGCTTCTAATCACAGCTCTGTCACTTTCCACGTGTGTGACTTTAGTCACGGTTCTTTTTTTTCTTTTGAGACGGAGTCTCGGTCTGTGGCCCAGGCTGGAGTGCAGTGGCCGGATCTCAGCTCGCTGCAAGCTCTGCCTCCCGGGTTCACGCCATTCTCCTGCCTCAGCCTCCTGAGTAGCTGGGACTACAGGCACCCGCCACCTCACCCGGCTAGTTTTTTGTATTTTTTAGTAGAGATGGAGTTTCACTGGGTTAGCCAGGATGGTCTCGATCTCCTGACCTCGTGATCCACCCGTCTCGGCCTCCCAAAGTGCTGGGATTACAGGCGTGAGCCACCGCGCCCGGCCTAGTCACAGTTCTTAACCCTTTGTGCATGTTTCCACATTTGTAAATGTGGAAATGATCTCTCTCTGATCATTGCTTTCATAGGGTTGTTGTGAGGATTGAATAATAAGCCAGGATGTGCCTGTAATCCCAGCTACTCAGGAAGCTGTAGTGGGAGGATCACTTGAGGCCAGGAGTTTGAGACCAGCCTGAACAACACAGCAAGACCCCATCTCTACAAATATATTATTTATTTACTTATTTAATTTGTTTGTTTATTTTGAGACGGAATTTCATTCTTGTTGCCCAAGCTGGAGTACAATGGTGTGATCTCAGCTCACTGCAACCTCTGCCTCCCGGGTTCAAGTGATTCTCCTGCTCAGCCTCCTGAGTAGCTGGGATTACAGGCATGTGCCACCATGCTGGGCTAATTTTTTTTGCATTTTTAGTAGAGACGGGGTTTCTCCATGTTAGTCAGGCTGGGTTCGAACTCCTGACTTCAGGTGATCTGCCCACCTTGGCCTCCCAAAGTGTTGAGATTACAGGCGTGAGCCACTGCACCTGGCCACAGTGTATTTTTTAAATGGCCCAGTGTGGCCGGGCGCTGTGGCTCACGCCTGTAATCCCAGCACTTTGGGAGGCCAAGGCAGGTGGATCACGAGGTCAGGAGATCGAGACCAGCCTGGCTAACATGGTGAAACCCTGTCTCTACTAAAAATACAAAAATTAGCCTAGTGTGGTGGCGGGCACCTGTAGTCCCAGCTACTGGGGAGTCTGAGGCAGGAGAATCAGTTGAACCCTGGAGGCGGAGGTTTCAGTGAGCCGAGATCATAACACTGCACTCTAACCTGGGCAACAGAGCAAGACTCCCTCTCAAAAAAAAGAAAAAAATGGCCCAGTGCAGTGGTTCATGCCTATAACCCCAGCACTTTGGGAGGCTAAGGTGGGAGGATTTATTTTTTGAGATGGAGTCTCCCTCTGTCACCCAGGCTGGAGTGCAGTGGCATGATCTCAGCTCACTGCAATCTCCACCTCCCGGGTTCAAGCAATTCTCCTGCCTCAGCCTCCCAAGTAGCTGGGATTACAGGCACATGCCACCACACCAAGCTAATTTTTGTATTTTTAGTAGAGTCGGGGTTTTGCCACGTTGGCCAGGCTGGTCTAGAACTCCTGACCTCAGGTGATCCATCCGCCTCGACCTCCCAAAGTACTGGGATTATAGGTATGAGCCACTGTGTCCAGTCTATTTATTGATTGATTGATTGATTTTTTATTTTTTATTTATTTTTTTTGAGACGGAGTCTCGCTCTGTCACCCAGGCTGGAGTGCAGTGGCACGATCTCTGCTCACTGCAAGCTCCGCCTCCCAGGTTCATGCCATTCTCCTGCCTCAGCCTCCCATGTAGGTGGGACTACAGGCTTCCGCCACCATGCCCAGCTAATTTCTTTTATTTTTAGTAGAGATGGGGTTTCCCCATGTTGGCCAGGATGGTCTCCATCTCCTGACCTAGTGATCCACCCATCTCGGCCTCCCAAAGTGCTGGGATTACAGGTGTGAGCCACCACGCCCGGCCTATTTATTTATTTTTGAGGCAGAGTCTTGCTCTGTTGCCCAGGCTGGAGTGCAGTGGTGGGATCATGGCACATACAGCATCAACCTCCTGGCTCGGACGATCCTCCACCTCAACTTCCCAAGTAGCTGGGACCACAGACATCTGAAATCACGTCTGCAAACTTTTTTATTTTTTGTAGAGATGGGGTCTTTCTATGTTGCCCAGTTTGGTTTTTTTTTTTTTTTTGAGACAAGGTCTCACTCTGTCACCCAGGCTGGAGTGCAGTGGTGTCAGCATGGCTCACTGCAGCCTTGACCTCCTGGGCTCAAGTGATCCCACTTCAGCCTTCCGAGTAGCTGGGACTACAGGCGTGTCTACCAAGCCTGGCTAATTTTTATATTATTATAGAGATGGGGTTTTGCCATATTGCCCAGGCTGATCTCGAACTCCTGGGCTCAAATACTACCTCCCTTCACCCTCCCAAAGTGTTGAGATTACAGATGTGAGCCGCTGTGCCCCACTAGGGAATAACATTTTTTAAATCCCTAGTGCCATATGATGAAGGGGCCCCTGCTTTTGAGGGAAGGACTCCTGCCTTCTCTCACGCTTCTCTCCACCCCAGGTATGATCTCATGTACCAGTGCTGGAGTGCTGACCCCAAGCAGCGCCCAAGCTTTACTTGTCTGCGAATGGAACTGGAGAACATCTTGGGCCAGCTGTCTGTGCTATCCGCCAGCCAAGACCCCTTATACATCAACATCGAGAGAGTCGAGGAGCCCACCGTGGGAGGCAGTCTGGAGCTGCGTGGCAGGGATCAGCCCTACAGTGGGGCTGGGGATGGCAGTGACATGGGGGCAGTGGGTGGCACGCCCAGTGACTATCGGTACATCCTCACACCCGGAGGGCTGGCTGAGCAGCCAGGGCAGGCAGAGCACCAGCCAGAGAGTCCTCTCAGTGAGACACAGAGGCTTTTGCTGCTGCAGCAAGGGCTACTGCCACACAGTAGCTGTTAGCCCACAGGCAGAGGGCATCGGGGCCGTTTGGCCGGCTCTACTGGCCACTGTGCTGGCTGACTAAGCCCCGTCTGACCCCAGCCCAGACAGCAAGGTGTGGAGGCTCCTGTGGTAGTCCTCCCAAGCTGTGCTGGGAAGCCCGGACTCACCAAATCACCCAATCCCAGTTCTTCCTGCAACCACTCTGTGGCCAGCCTGGCATCAGTTTAGGCCTTGGCTTGATGGAAGTGGGCCGGTCCTGGTTGTCTGAACCCAGGCAGCTGGCAGGAGTGGGGTGGTTATGTTTCCATGGTTACCATGGGTGTGGATGGCAGTGGGGGGAGGGCAGGTCCAGCCCTATGGGCCTTACCCTCCTGCTGAGCTGCCCCTGCTGCTTAAGTGCATGCGTTCAACTGCCTCCAGCCTGGTGGCCCAGCTATTACCACACTTGGGGTTTAAATACCCAGGTTTGCCCCTCCAAGTCACAAAGAGATGTCCTTGTAATATTCCCTTTTAGGTGAGGGTTGGTAAGGGGTTGGTATCTCAGGTCTGAATCTTCACCATCTTTTTGATTCCACACCCTGCCTTGGCCAGGAGAAGTTGAGGGGAGCATGCTTCCCTGCAGCTGACCGGGTCACACAAAGGCATGCTGCAGTACCCAGGCTATCAGGTGCCCTTCTTCCAAAGGCAGCGTGCCGAGCCGGCAAGAGGAAGGGATGCTGTGAGGCTTGCCCAGGAGCGAGTGAGGGCAGAGAGGAGTTCAGGAACCCCTCTTCACACCCACAATCTGAGCACACTACCAAATCTCAGAATATCCTAAGACTAACAAAGGCAGCTGTGTCTGAGCCCAACCCTTCTAAACAGTGACCTTTAGTGCCAACTTCCCCTCTAACTGGACAGCCTCTTCTGTCCCAAGTCTCCAGAGAGAAATCAGGCCTGATGAGGGGGAGTTCCTGGAACCTGGACCACAGCCTTGGTGGGGGAGCCTCTGGAATGCATGGGGCGGGTCCTAGCTGTTAGGGACATTTCCAAGCTGTTGGTTGCTGTTTAAAACAGAAATAAAATTGAAGACTAAAGACCTAAGGTTTTGTCTCTTTTTTTTTTCTTTTTTTTTTGAGACAGTCTCACTGTGTTGCCCAGGCTGGAGTACATGGCGTGATCTTGGCTCACTGCAACCTCCGCTTCCTGGGTTCAAGTGATTCTTGTGCCTGAGTAGCTGGGATTATAGAGTCGCACTACCATACCCAGGTAATTTTTGTATTTTTAGTAGAGATGGGGTTTCGCCATGTTGGCCAGTGTGGTCTCAAACTCATGGCTTCAAGTGATCTGGCTGTGTTGGCCTCCCAGAGTGCTGATTACAGGCCTGAGCCACCACACCTGGCCCCAGCTTTGTCTCTTAAATGTTTACTTTTTTTGAGATCACAAAGATGAAACATTTTTACATAGAGAAAAGTCTGGAAAGACATATGCCAAAATGTTAACAGCTGTTATCTTTAAATGATGGGATTAAGGTGACTTTCTTGTTTGTGCTTTCCAAGTTTTCTGCATTGAGCACAAAATGCTTTTATAATTAGATACAGGACCCCAGTGAATTTTTTTTTTCTTCTTTTTTTTTTTTTGAGACGGAGCCTGTCGCCCAGGCTGGAGTGCAGTGGCCGGATCTCAGCTCACTGCAAGCTCCGCCTCCCGGGTTTACGCCATTCTCCTGCCTCAGCCTCCCGAGTAGCTGGGACTACAGGCGCCCGCCACCTTGCCTGGCAATTTTTTTGTATTTTTTAGTAGAGACGGGGTTTCACCGGGTTAGCCAGGATGGTCTCGATCTCCTGACCTTGTGATCCGCCCGTCTAGGCCTCCCAAAGTGCTGGGATTCCCAGTGAATTTTATTATACTGAAGATAATACAGAGTCACTGTGGGCAGTTAAAAACATACAAAAAATCGGCTGGGCGTGGTGGCTCACGCCTGTAATCCCAGCACTTTGGGAGGCCTGGGTGGGCGGATCACGAGGTCAGGAGTTCAAGACCAGCCTGGCCAACATGGTGACACCCTGTCTCTCCTAAAAATACAAAAATTAGCTGGGCATGGTGACGTGTGTCTATAATCCCAGCTACTCAGGAGGCTGAGGCAGGAGAATTGCTTGAACTCAGGAGGCGGAGGTTGCAGTGAGCTGATGTTAGGGCAGCCTAGGTGACAGCAAGACTCTGTCTCAATATATAAAAAATAAAAATTCAAAAAATAATAAAAGTTGCCAGTTACCTATACTACCACCACCTAGAGATAATCACCATTGATCTTTTGAAAATGCAAATACTGAGCTTGGCACAGTGGCATGTTTTTTTTTTTTTTTTTTTGAGACGGAGTCTCCAGTCTCTCTGTCGCCCAGGCTGGAGTACAGTGGTGTGATCTCGGCTCACTGTAACCTCTGCCTCCCAGGTTTAATCGAGTCTCCTGCCTTGGCCTCCCAAGTAGTTTGTACTACAGGCACAAGCCACTGTGTCCGGCTAATTTTTTGTAGAGACAGGGTTTCACCATGTTGGCCAGGCTGGTCTATAACTCCCGACCTCCAGTGATCTGCCTGCCTTAGACTCCAAAAGCACTGCAATAACAGGGGTGAGACACCATGCCCAGCTTGTAATCCCAGCACTTTGGGAGGCTGAGGCGGGTGGATCACTTCAGGCCAGGAGTTCGAGACCAGCCTGGGCAACATGAAACCACATCTCAACTAAAAATTCAAAAAAATTTAGCCAGGCTTGGTGGCGCAGGTTCGTTATGTCAGCTACTGGGTGGCTGAGGCATGAGAATCACTTGAACCTGGGAGGAGGAGGTTGCAGTAAGTTGAGATCTTGCCACTGAACTTCAGCCTGGATGATAGATTAAGACTCTGTCTCAGAAACAAAACCAAACCACAAAAAAGAAGCTTTTAGAGCAAGTTCATGGGAGATGCAGCAGGAGGCGCAGGAACCACGCCCATGCTAGTGAGGAGTGTGGGGAGACTGGGAGGGCCACAGGTATTATGCTGCTTTTGGCTGAGGGCAGGGGAATAGGGCGGTTGCTTCTGAAAACAAATATCCTGAAAAACCTGTTGCTGGTACTCCAAATTCTGGTTCCCACGTAGATCATGAGACCTGAAAAAATTTCCAGGCAGGTAGCTTTCAGAATCTTTCCCGCTGTGATTAGCTTTCACTGCAGGTAGCGATTACCTGTGAGAGAACATCTGGGAATTATTGATTGAAAATATCTTCACTATTGGTTGGGCGCGGTGGCTGACACCCATAATCCCAGCACTTTGTGAGGCTGAGGCGGGTAGATCACCTGAGGTCAGGGGTTCAAGACCAGCCTGGCCAACATAGCAAAACCCCATCACCACTAAAAAATACAAAAACTTGCCAGGAGTGGTGGCAGGCGCCTGTAATCCCAGCTACTTGGGAGGCTGAGACAGAGAATTGCTTGAACCCGGGAGGCAGAAGTTGCAGTGAGCTGAGATGGCACCACTGTACTCCAGCATGGGTGACGGAGCGAGATTCCATCTCAAAAAAAAAAAAAAAAAAAAAAGGTGTAGTGGCTGATGCCTATAATCCCAGCACTTTGGGATTTTCCATCTCAGAAAAAAAGAAAAAAAGAGACTCTGGATCAATAAGGATTTTTTCAGATCCAAATAGCCAGCATCCAGATTAAGAAACAGCATTGGCCGGGCGCGGTGGCTCATGCCTGTAATCCCAGCACTTTGGGAGGCCGAGGCAGGCGGATCACGAGGTCAGAAGATCGAGACCATCCTGGCCAACATTGAGAAACTCCCGTCTCTACTAAAAATAAAAAAAAATTAGCTGGGCATGGTGGCGGAAGCCTGTAGTCCCAGTTACTCGGGAGGCTGAGACAGGAGAATGGCGTAAATCCAGGAGGCAGAGCTTGCAGTGAGCCGAGATTGCACCACTGCACTCCAGCCTGGGTGACAGAGCGAGACTCTGTCTCAAAAAAAGAAAAAAAAAAAAAAGAAACAGCATTAACAGCAACCCAGAAGCAACCCTTGGGACCTGCCCCAATCTCTGCTTCCTCCCTACTCCCCACCAGTAACCTCTATCCTGACCTCTAACACCATGGATCAGTGTAACTCCTTTTGAAAGTATATAAATGGAGTCATGTAGATTTGATTACTTTGTGTTTGGCTTCTTTCCCTCAGCAACATGTTTATAAGGATCGTCTAATAACAGCAGTTTTGAAAAGTGAGTCTCAAAGAGACAAGAATGGCCAGGCATAGTGGCTCACGCCTGTAATCCCAGCACTTTGGGAGGCTGAGGAGGGCAGATCATAAGGTCAGGAGTTTGAGACCAGCCTGGCCAATATGGTGAAATCCCATCTGTACTAAAAATACACAAAATTAGCAGGGCATGGTGACAGGCATGTGTAATCCTAGATACTCGGGAGGCTGAGGCAGGACAATCACTTGAACCTGGGGTGGGGGGGAGATTGCAGTGAGCCAAGACTGTGCCACTGCACTCTAGCCTGGATGAGAGAGCGAGAAAAAAAAAAAAATTAGCTGGGCATGCTGGTGGGCGCCTGTAATCCCAGCTACTTGGGAGGCTAAGGTAGGAGAATCACTGGAACCCAGGAGGTAGAAGTTGCAGTGAGCCGAGATCATGCCACTGCACTCCAGCCTGGATAAGAGTGAGACTCCATCTCAAAAAAGAAAGTAATAATAATAAAGTTTATTTTTCAGTATTTCATGTTGATTTATCTCAAATTTATTGTTGAATAATAAGTGATATAGAGTTTCAAAGTTATTTTTCCCAGATGCCTTTTTATTGTCCCAACACCACCATTTATTGAACAATCTATATTTTATGAGCATTTCTTTTCTTTTCTTTTTTCTTTTTGTGATACAGGGTCTTTTTTTTTTTTTGACGGAGTCTGGCTCTGTGGCCCAGGCTGGAGTGCGGTGGCCGAATCTCAGCTCACTGCAAGCTCCGCCTCCCAGGTTTACGCCATTCTCCTGCCTCCGCCTCCCAAGTAGCTGGGACTACAGACGCCCGCCTCGTCGCCCGGCTAGTTTTTTGTATTCTTTAGTAGAGACGGGGTTTCACCGTATTAGCCAGGGTGGTCTCGATCTCCTGACCTTGTGATCCGCCCGTCTCGGCCTCCCAAAGTGCTAGGATTACAGGCTTGAGCCACCGCGCCCGGCCTGATACAGGGTCTTGCTCTGCTTCTGCCTGGTCTGGAATGAAGTGATCCTCTACCTGGCTAATTTTTAAGTGTTTGTTTTTTTTTTAGACGGAGTCTTGCTCTGTCGCCCAGGCTGGAGTGCAGTGGTGCGATCTCGGCTCACTGCAACCTCCACCTCCCACGCTCAAGCGATTCTCCTGCCTCACACTCCCAATTAGCTGGGACTACAGGCACGTGCCACCACACTCGGCTAATTTTTTTTTTTTTTTTGAGACGGAGTCTCGCTCTGTCGCCCAGGCTGGAGTGCAGTGGCCGGATCTCAGCTCACTGCAAGCTCCGCCTCCCGAGTTTAGGCCATTCTCCTGCCTCAGGCTCCCGAGTAGCTGGGACTACAAGCGCCCGCCACCTTGCCCAGCTAGTTTTTTGTATTTTTTTAGTAGAGACGGGGTTTCACCATGTTAGCCAGGATGGTCTCGATCTCCTGATCTCGTGATCTCGTGATCCTCCCGTCTCGGCCTCCCAAAGTGCTGGGATTACAGGCTTGAGCCACTGCGCCCGGCCACTTTTTTTGCATTTTTAGTAGAGACGGGGTTTCACCATGTTAGCCAGGATGATTTTGATCTCCTGACCTTGTGATACGCCTGCCTCAGCCTCCCAAAGTGCTGGGATTACAGGCGTGAGCCACCTTACCCAGCCCAATTTTTAAGTTTTTGTAGAGATGGAGTCTTGCTTTGTTGCCCAGGCTGGTCTTGAACTCTGGACTGAAGTGATCTGCCCACCTTGGCCTCTCAAAGTGCTGGGATTACAGTTGTAAGCCACCACATCCAGCCAGCATTTCTTGAATAATCTATGTCTATTTCTCTATGTAGCCTCATTCGTCTATCTAAACTCCCATATCTATTTGGGTTTCTAGACTGTTCATCTCAATTCCATGTGCCAGTGTCACTGCTACATTAATTGAATTACTATAAATGTATAATGTTGTTTTCCCATATGTTCGTTGTACATTTTTTTTTTTTTTGCAATGGTCTCCCAAGGTTTGAGGAACACTATGGCAAGGCGTGGCACGAAAGGTATGCAGGTCTCCCAAGGCTTTAGAGAAGAATGATTTGTTCATGGTGTCACAAAGCAAGGAGTGAGGGGCACAATTGGGATGAAAACCCAGGAATCTACATAATTCCTCCATCTTTCCACTGCCCGAATGGGAAAGTAGGGGTAGCTGAGAGGTTTTGAGGACCAGAGGATAGCGGGGAGTAGTCTGGATAGACTTTTCTGTCTTTAAGTCCTGTTAACTCCACTCTCCTATTGTTTTTGCATGGGTCCTTCCCCTGCCATCAGCATCCTGAAGCCTCCCCTCTCACCCAGAGTATTGCAACAGCTGTGCAAGCCTTCCTGACGAAGACCAGGTCAGCACTCCTTTGGTTATGAAGCCGCAGCCCCGAGCAGCTGTGGAATTTGTCTTCGGAGTTCTTGTTCGTGTTTTGCAATTATAATAATTATCTCGGGAGGCCGAGTTGGGCGGATCATTTAAGGTCAGGAGTTCAAAACCAGCCCGACCAACATGGTGAAATCCCATCTCAAGTAAAAACACAAAAATTAGTAGCACGTGGTGTCATGCGCCTGTAATCCCAGCTACTCGGGAGGCTGAGGCAAGAGAATCGCTTGAACCTGAGAGGCAGAGGTTGCAGGGAGCTGAGATTGCGCCACTACACTCCAGTTGGGGCGACAGAGCGAGACTCGGTCTCACACACACACACACACACACACACACACACAATATTGGCCCTGCACGGTGGCTCACGCCTGTAATCCCAGCACTTTGGGAGGCTGAGGTGGGCGGATCTCGAGGTCCGGAAATCGAGACCATCCTGGCTAACACGGTGAAACCCCGTCTCTACTAAAAATACAAAAAACTAGCTGGGCGTGGTGGCGGACAACTGTAGTCCCAGCTACTCAGGAGGCTGAGGCAGGAGAATGGCGTGAACCCAGGAGGCGGAGCTTGCAGTGAGCTGAGATTGAGCCACTGCACTCCAACCTGGGCTGCAGAGCGAGACTCCGTATCAAAAAAATAAAATAAAATAAAAATTATCTCTCCCCCTTCCCTTTCCTCTCCATATAAGTTGTGTGCACACAGGGACCTTTTGGACGGAGTCTCGCTCTGTCGCCCAGGCTGGAGTGCAGTGGCTGGATCTCAGCTGACTGCAAGCTCCGCCTCCCGGGTTCACGCCTTTCTCCTGCCTCAGCCTCCCGAGTAGCTGGGACTACAGGCGCCCGCCACCACGCCCGGCTAATTTTTTTTTGTATTTTTAGTAGAGACGGGGTTTCACCGTGTTAGCCAAGATGGTATCGATCTCCTGACCTCGTGATCCGCCCACCTCGGCCTCCCAAAGTGCTGGGATTACAGGCGTGAGCCACTACACCCGGCAGACCTGTCTTTTTGTTGTTGTTGTTGTTGTTGTTGTTGTTGTTGAGACGAAGTCTCGCTCTATCACCCAGGCTGGAGTGCAGTGGCCCGATCTCAGCTCACTGCAAGCTCCGCCTCCCGGGTTCCCGCCATTCTCCTGGCTCAGCCTCCCGAGTAGCTGGGACTACAGGCGCCCGCCACCTCGCCCGGCTAGATTTTTGTATTTTTTTAGTAGAGACGGGGTTTCACCGTGTTAGCCAGGATGGTCTCGATCTCCTGACCTCGTGATCCGCCCGTCTCGGCCTCCCGAAGTGCTGGGATTACAGGCTTGAGCCACCGCGCCCGGCCTAGACCTGTCTTTTTTATTATGGTATCCCTCAGTGCTTTCGCGCTTAGTAGGCACTCAATGAATATTCATTAATTGGGTGTGGGGTAAGGGAATGAGGGGTCTAGTAAAATTTATAACTGGGATTTGGTGGATGGTGAGAGTATTACGTAAATGCCTAGGGCCCACAGAGGAAAACCCTAGTAATATTTATTTCACAAGGCCTTTTTAGAATTAACTAAAACAAAGTATCTAAGTGCCTAGAAGAGTTCCTGACAATTGGCCAAAGTTCAGTAAATCTTAGCCACCACTCCTCCCCTTTCCTCCAATTTCTCAGTTTTTCCCTGGGGCAGAGCAAAGGAGAGAAGTCTTTTGGGCCCTCCCTAAGCCACAGGGAAGTTGGGGAAGCCTCTGGATCATCAAAAGGCAGAAAATAATTTTACATTTGGTCCTCTAAAACGCCACACGTCCCAAATCAGAAAACTGCCTGGACTTAGCTCGAGCGAGCCCAGAGGCACCTGGTGGGACACGCAGCTGTGACCCAGGCCTTTCTACCCACGGGCTCCGGCCAGAGAGGCTTGCGCTAGGCGGGCTGGGTCCGTGGGACGAATCCCCAGCTCTGCGGCCCACTCGAGAGCGAGGCCACACGCGGGCGTCACACGCGCGGTCACGAACGGGTTTGCCCCGCCGGGACTTGGCCAAGGCCGCTCGGCAGTGGGCAGGGAAAGGCTTGGCCTGGCCGGCGGAACACCAGACCCTTTGTCCGCGGCGCGGAAGGGCCCCAGCTGCCGGCAGAGCCGGCGCCCTGCAGGCCGCGGGGAGGAGCGCGGCTGGCGGCGGGCACAGGCGGTGGCGGCCGGAGGGCGCGGGGCCACGGCGGGGACGGAGACAGACGCGCACCGAGCGGGAGCCCGGCAGCTCCAGGTAGACGGGATCCGTCCTCCCAAGGTTGCCCGAGAACACTCCATTATCCCCGAATGCCCGCGCTTATTTGGTTAAAGCTGTCTTTGAGGGCCGGGCGCGGTGGCTCAAGCCTGTAATCCCAGCACTTTGGGAGGCCGAGACGGGCGGATCACAAGGTCAGGAGATCGAGACCATCCTGGCTAACACGGTGAAACCCCGTCTCTACTAAAAATACAAAAAAACTAGCTGGGCGAGGTGGCGGGCGCCTGTAGTCCCAGCTACTCTGGAGGCTGAGGCAGGAGAATGGCGGAAACCCGGGAGGCGTAGCTTGCAGTGAGCTGAGATCCGGCGACTGCACTCCAGCCCGGGCGGCAGAGCAAGACTCCGTCTCAAAAAAAAAAAAAAAAAAAAAAAAAAAAAAAAGCTGTCTTTGAGTTTGCCTCCCCTGGTGGTAAAACAATTCCACAAGTATTGACTTGGCTCAGAGTAATAGCAAAGAACCGTGAGCCTCCCGTTTTTATGCCCTAGGGGCTCACGCTTTTGGAAAGGACGAAACCGTTGCCTGTTTGTCAAGAGAACTAAGGAAAAACAGAGACGAAAGCTAAAAGCTAAGACGCTGTACAGACAGTAAGACCCCTGGAAGGGAGATGAGAGCTAGGTGGGTGGGGCCACGTGGCCGGCATGGAAAAGGCCCTAGCGGGCGGACTGGTAGCTGTGGGATGCCACATGCCAATAAAGTCAGCAAATGCTTACTGGGCTGAAGGGGTGGCCTACCCCTCCACACCTGTGGGCGTTTCTCGTTAGGTGGAAAGAGAGACTTGAGAAAAGAAATGAGACACAGAGACAAAAGTATAGAGAAAGAAAAGGTGGGCCCAAGGGACCCGCACTCAGCATACAGAGGACACACGCCGGCACCCGTCTCTGATTTCCCTCAGTATTTATTGATCATTATCTTTACCATGTTAGAAAATGGGAAGTGGCAGGATAATAGGATCATCTTAGGGAGAAGGTCAGCAGTAAGACATATGAATAAAGATCTCTGTGACATAAGTTTAAGGAAAAGTGCTGTGCCTTGATATGCATATACAAACATCTCCATAAACCTTTTAGCAGCATTGCGCCAGCAAGTCCCACCTTTTTTTTTTTTTTTTTCTTTTTGAGAGGGAGTCTGGCTCTGTCGCCCAGGCTGGAGTGCAGTGGTGCAATCTGGGCTCACTGCAAGCTCCGTCTCCCGGGTTTACGCCATTCTCCCGCCTCAGCCTCCCGAGGAGCTGGGATTACAGGCGCCCGCCACCACGCCCAGCTAGTTTTTTGTATTTTTTTAGTAGAGACGGGGTTTCACCATGTTAGCCAGGATGGTCTCGATCTCCTGACCTCGTGAGCCTCCCAAAGTGCTGGGATTACAGGCTTGAGCCACCGCGCCCGGCTCCACCTTTTGTCCTAAGGCGGTTTTCTCCTTTCTCACTAAACAGAACAAACAATTGGGTTTTACACCGAGATGTTCCATTGCCCAGGGACCGGCAGGAGACAGATGCTTTTCTCCATCTCAACTGCCAAGAGGCCTTCTTTCCTTCTTTCCTCAGACCCTTCACGGGTGTCAGGCTGGGGGACGATGGGGTCTTTCCCATTCCAGGAGGCCATATTTCAGACTATCACATGGGGAGAAACCTTGGACAATACCTAGCTTTCCTAGGCAGAGGTCCCTGCGACCTTTGGCAGTGTACGTGTCCCTGGGTACTTGAGATTAAGAGAATGGTGATGACTTTTCACAAGCATACTGGCTTCAGGCACTTGTTTAACAAAGCACAGCCCAAAATCCGTTAAACCTTGAGTCACCACAGCACATGTCTCTTGCAAGGACAAGGTTGGAGGTAGGGTCACAGATTAACAGCATCTCAAATACAGAACAAAATGGAGTCTCTTACATCTACTTCTTTCTATATAGACACAGTAACAGTCTGATCTTTCTTTCTTTTCCCCACACTGGGCAAAACGAAGATGAAGAGTCCCAGGGAATCCCTAAAGCCAAAAACCACAGAATGTTTGGTAATCATTACCATTCAACAAACAAACTTTCCCTCGATATTCTTTTTAAGGTAGACAGAAGTAAGGCTTTATTAAAATGAAATGTATATGACATCAACATGTAACATGGATGAAAACAATACATGTGATCCTTAAACTATTTAAATTTTCTTTTCTTTTCTTTTTTTGAGAGAGTCTCGCTCTGTCGCCCAGGCTAGAGTGCAGTGGCATGATCTTGGCTCACTGCAACCTCAACCTCCCAGGTTCAAGCGATTCTTGTGCCTCAGCCTCCCAGCACTTTGGGACGCTGAGGCAGGCAGATCACCTGAGGTCAAGAGTTCAAGACCAGCCTGGCCAACATGGTGAAACCCCGTCTCTACTAAAAATACAAAAATTAGCCAAGCATGGTGGTGCACACCTATAGTCCCAACTAGTCGGGAGGCTGAAGCAGGAGAACCTCTTGAACCCGGGAGGCAGAGGTTGTACTGAGCCAAAATCGTGCCACTGCACTCCAGCCTAGGTGACAGAGGGAGACTCTGTCTTAAAAAAAAAAAAAAAAATCTAAGACCTGCTGGGCTGCATTCCCAGTAAGCTAAGGCATTCTTAGTCACAGGATGAGATAGGAGGTTGGCACAAGATACAGGTCATAAATGCCTTGTTTTTTGTTTGTTTGTTTTTGACATGGAGTCTTGCTCTGTCACTCAGTTGCCCAGACAGCAGTACAATGGCGCAATCTTGGCTCACTGCAACCTCCGCCTCCCGGGTTCAAGAGATTCTCCCACCTCAGCTTCCCGAGTAGCTGGGATTACAGGCACCCACCATCAGGTCCGGCTAACTTTTGTATTTTTGTAGAGGCGGGGTTTTACCATGTTGGCCAGGCTGGTCTCGAACTCCTGACGTCAGGTGATCCTCCGGCCTCGAACTCCCAAAGTGCCGGGATTACAGGCATGAGCCACTGCGACCAGCCAAACCTTGTTGATAAAACAAGTTGTAGTAAAGAAACTGGCTAAAACCCACCAAAATCAATATGGCGATGAGAGTAACCTCTGGTCGTCCTCACTGTTACACTCCCACCAGCACCATGACAGCTTACAAATGCTATGGCAATATCAGAAGTTACCCTATATTGTTTAAAAAGGAGAGGCATGAATAATCCACACCATGTTTAGCGTATCAGCAAGAAATAACCTAAAAATGGGCAACCAGAAGCCCCTGGGGCTATTCTGTCTATGGAGTAGCCATTCTTTTATTCCTTTGCTTTCCTAATAAACTTGTTCTCACTTTATGACCTCACTCTGAATTCTCTCGTGCAAGATCCAGGAACCCTCTCTTGGGATCTGGACGGGAACTCCTTTCCAGTAATGTAACCACCCAAGGGGTTCACCTTGCTTGCTGCCCAGACAGAGCCAACTTATCAAGATCTTTTTGATACATTGATAAATTTTGATCACTCAACTTATACTCAGTTCTTGTTAATCCCCGAAGCAGGAACTAATTTACAGGGGAGAGATTTAATGTTAAAGTTGGGATAGGTCTGCAAGTCAGCCCAAGAGGATTCCTCACCTCATTAAATCTACTCACCGCTGCAAATGAAAAATATATTAACCTAATGTCTGGTCCAAAAAAGGAAACCGAGGGTAACTCCAAGTCCCTCCAATCCACATCAAGCTAAAAACCCGGGAGAAGTAGTAAGAAGGAAGTAATCCCTATTCCCCTAGAAGGTAGGATAGGGTTAAAACCTATAATCAAAGGCCTTATTAAGGATGGGCTTCTCGAGCCCTGTATGTCTCCTTATAACACCCCAATACTGCCAGTCAAAAAATCAGATGGGTCATGCCGGCTAGTAGAGGCCCTTAGAGCTGTCAACCAAATAGCCCAGACTACCCACCCCATTGTCCCTAATCCTTACACCATTCTTAGCAAAATTCCACATAATCATCAATCGTTTACTGTAATAGATTTGAAGGATGTTTTTTGGGCATGTCCCCTGGCTGAAGATACCTGAAATATATTTGCTTTTGAGTGGGAGCATCACCACTCAGGGCAGAAACAGCAATATCGATGGACAGTCTTGCTCCATGGGTTCACAGACTCCCCTAATCTTTTTGGCCAAATTTTAGAACAGGTACTAGAAAAAGTTGTCATAGCAGAACAAATATGCTCTCTTCAGTACGTAGATGACATTCTTATATCTGGTGAAGATATAGAGACGGTAACTGACTTCTCTACACATATTCTTAGCTATCTGCAGTTTGAGGGGCTACAAGTCTCAAAAAGAAAGCTTCAGTATGTAGAGCCCGAAGTTAAATATTTAGGCCACTTAATAAGCGCAGACAAGCAAAAAATAGGGCCTGAATGAAACGAGAGAATTGTGTCCCTACCCTTGCCTCAAACTAAACAAGAACTCACGAAATTTTTTGGGTTAGTTGGATACTGCCGCTTATGGATTGACTCATATGCACTGCACAGTAAACTGTTAAATCAAAAACTTGCCCAGGAGAAGCCTAACCATCTCCTGTGGACTTCTGAGGAAGTTGATCAAGTCGAGAAGCTGAAGGAAAGGCTCATAACTGCCCCTGTTTTAGCCTTACCCTCACTAGAAAAGTCATTCCACCTTTTTGTTAATGTAGGGTAGCTTTACGAGCACTGACTCAAGAACACGGAGGCTGCTGGTAGCCTGTAGACTTCCCATCAAAGGCCTTAGACCCAGTCACTTGTGGATGGACTCAATGCATACAGTCCACCGCGGCTGCGGCAATACTAGTCGAGGAAAGCAGAAAGTTAACCTTTGGAGGAAAATTGACAGTAAGCACACCTCAGCAAGTTAGAACTATCTTAAACCAGAGAGCAGGGAGATGGCTTACTGACTTGAGAATCTTAAGGTATGAGGCCATTTTGTTAGAAAAGGATGATTTAACATTGACCACTGATAATTCACTAAACTCAGCAGGTTTCCCAACAGGGAATCCAAATCTATGGAGAGAACACACATGTTTAGATTTAATTGATTACCATACAAAGGTTCGACCAGACCTAGGAGAAACCCCCTTCCCGACCTGACGGCATTTATTCGTAGATGGTTCCTCCCAGGTGATTGAGGGAAAAAGACACAATGGGTATTCAGTCTGATTAATAGTAAAGGTCAAGACCTTGTTCACAAGGAGCTGATCACCCAAGTATTGAATAATCTTCAGTTGCCAGAAGAAATAGCTATTGTCCATGTTCCCGGACACCAGAAAAACCTTTCTTTTGAAAGTTGAGGAAATAACGGAAATAACGTAGCAGATCACGTAGCCAAGCAGGCTGCTGTGTCTTTTGAAATGCGTATTTTTCGCTTAACTCCCTACCTGCCTCCTCCTACCGTAATCCCCATTTTTTCTTCCACCGAAAAAGAGGAACTCATAAAAATAGGCGCTAAAGAGCATTCAGAAGTGAAGTGGATACTGCCAGACCAAAGAGAAAAGTTGTCTAAATACCTTATGAGGGAAGTCTTCTCCCAACTATATCAGGGGACACATTGGGGGACCCAGACCATGTGTAAACCTGAGTTTATGGATGTAGAGGAATTTATACTCTGGCCAAACAGGTTACAGATAGTTGCTTAGTATGTAAGAAAACTAATAGACATACTATAAAAAGATTACCTCTCGAGACAAGGAATCCGGGCTTAAGATCATTCCAAAGTATCCAAGTTGATTACACAGAAATGCCTCCAATAGGCCGTCTAAAATATTTACTAGTGATAGTAGACCACCTCACTCACTGGGTCGAAGCTATCCCCTTTTCAAATCTGACAGCCAATAATGTAGTTAATGCCCTAATTGAAAATATAGTACCTAGGTTTGGACTAATAGAAAATATTGACTCAGACAATGGCTTTCATTTCACCTCACACATTATTAAAAAGCTATCCCAAACATTAGACATTAGATGGCAACACCATACTCCCTGGCACCCATCCTCATCAGGGAGAGTAGAAAGAATGAATCAGACTTGAAAGAACCACTTAACCAAATTAGTCTTAGAGATTCCGTTGCCATGGACCAAGTGTCTTCCTATACCCTGCTGAGAATTTGAACTGCACCACGGAAAGACATTGGTCTTTCTCCTTATGAGATGCTCTATGGATGACCTTATTTGCAGTCCACTACTGATATTCCTACCTTTGAAACAAAAGACCAATTCCTTAAAAATTGTATACTTGTTCTATCTTCTACTTTCTCTTCTCTTAAAACTAAAGGTCTTTTAGCACAGGTGCCACCCTTGGA
This sequence comes from Piliocolobus tephrosceles, assembly GCF_002776525.5. Lineage (NCBI taxonomy): Eukaryota > Metazoa > Chordata > Mammalia > Primates > Cercopithecidae > Piliocolobus > Piliocolobus tephrosceles. The sequence goes on from NC_045439.1 coordinate 146,737,111, forward strand.
GCTCTGGATGCATCAACATCAGCCTGGGGATCACGTCCTCATTAAGAGCTGGAAAGAGGAAAAGCTTGAGCCAGCCTAGGAAGGTCCTTACTTAGTGCTCCTCACGACTAAAACCGCAGTCCACACAGCAGAGGGAGGATGGACTCACCACACCCGAGTCAAGAAAGCACCGCCCCCTCCAGAATTGTGGGCCATAGTCCTAGGGGAAAACCCTACCGAACTAAAGCTAAGAAGAATTTAACTCTGTTTCGTCTATTCTATTACTCTTTCTTCTTTCCTTGCTCTATTGCTGACCATGTAGTTATTAACGTCACCAAGTCAAGTTCACCTCAAACTATTGCATTTGATGCTTGCCTTGTTATACCCTGTAGGGATTTGTTAAGTCAGAGACAGCTCTCTACTTCAGAAAAGTATCTCTGCCCTCCTGGCTGTCCTTAGACTGGGCATTAGTGAATTGGGACCATTTAATCCAGGGAGATTTCAATAAAGACCCCAGTGGCAACCAGGAGTCTTGCCCCACCAGCGTAGAGCTTTTATGCTGTAGTTGGTCCAATGTTCTGTGAACCACCAAAGAACAAGGATGGAGTGCCCCAACCAGTTTTTGTAATTTCCTAAAACCATACATTCATTTTACTAAAGGGACAGCCCCCGCTAACTGTCAGCTAAACCAGTGCAACCCTATACAGGTTATTATTTCGAGCCCCCAAAGTTCTCCCCCTTTTCTAAGCCAGTTCCTTTCTTTCAGCCAGTTTTATGGTATGGGTGCTGAGGTTTCAGGGACAGACCCTACTGGATTCTTTGAAATGTGTTTCTTTGATCCCCCACTATCTGAACCTGTCTCTAAACCTTTTTCCAAAACCTCTCACAATGGAACCATTGTTCCTACTCCATCTAACGACAAGGCCAAGATAGCAATGGTAGAAGTTAAAGACTTAAAACAAACTTTAGCAATTGAGTCAGGATACCAAGATGTACATGCCTGGTTGGAATGGATCAAATATTCTATCTGCATGTTAAACAAAAGCAATTATTATGCTTGTGCACATGGCAGGCCAGAGGCCCAGATTGTCCCCTTTCCACTAGGTTGGTCCTCCAGTCAACTAGGCATGGGCTACATGGTAGCTCTTTTCCAGGATTCTACAGCCTGGGGTAACAAGTCATGCCAAGCTCTCTCTCTGTTATATCCCAAAGTTCCACACCTGTGGGTCAGCCCCCAAGGGCCACCCAGCTTCCGTCTCCTAACACTAAGTTCACTCGTTCTCTCACGACAGGGAGGAAACTTAGTGTTCCTTGGAGATCTGAAGGGATGCAGTAAGCTTAAGAACTTTCAAGAGCTTACCAATCAGTCAGCTCTTGTTCATCCCCGAGTGGATGTGTGGCGGTATTGTGGTGGACCTTTACTGGACACTCTGCCGAATAACTGGAGTGGCACGTGTGCTTTAGTCCAGTTGGCTATCCCTTTCACCCTGACATTTCATCAACCAGAGGAGGGAAAAATAAGACATCATAAAGCGAGAGAAGCCCTTTATGGGTCTTCTGACTCTCACATCTATTTAGATGCAATTGGAGTTCCACTGGGAATACCAGATCAATTTAAGGCCCAAAATCAAATAGCTGCAGGATTTGAGTCAATATTTTGGTGGATGACAGTATATAAAAATGTAGATTGGACAAACTACATCTATTACAACCAACAGCAATTTATTAACTACACTAGAGATGCTGTTAAAGGAATAGCTGAGCAATTAGGGGCTGCTAGCCACATGGCTGGGGGAAAATGGGATAGCCTTAGACATGATATTAGCAGAAAGAGGAGGTGTTTGCATCATGATTAAAACTCAATGTTGCACCTTCATCCCAAACAACACAGCCCCTAATGGAAGTATAACAAAGGCATTGCAAGGTCTGACTGCTCTATCCAATGAGCCAGCGACTCAGGGGCAAATTATCCCTTTACAGGATGGCTAGAGAAGTGGTTCAGTAAATGGAAAGGAATAATAGCCTCAATTCTTTCCTCCCTTGGAGCTGTAATAGGTGTACTTATTCTTGTCAGGTGCTGTGTCATACCATGCATCCGTGGGTTGGTGCAGAGGCTCATAGAAATGGCACTTACTAAAACCTCCCTTAACTATCCTCCACCTTATCCAGAGAAGCTTCTTCTTTTGGAAAATCAAGCAGAACAACTAAGTCAAGACATGTTACATAAGTTTGAAGAGAAAGCCGTAAAAAATTGCAGGAGGAGAAAGCTGTTGAATATGAATTCTAAATTTCTCTTCAAAGAATTAACGTGAGTATGTTCAATTCTTTGCCTTCTACTTTTAAACTTAACTTCCTCGTAAAGCAACTTTTTTCGATTACCTACTCCACCCTGACTCATCCAGATTACCTACTCCAACCTAACTCATTCTGATCACCTCCACCCTAAGTCATTCTGATCACCTCCACCCTAAATCATTCTGATCACCTCCCCCCTAAATCATTCTGATCACCTGCTCCACCCTAACTCATTCCGGTTACCTGCTACAAAGCGCTCATCCCACCAGTCTCTTTAAATTAACCAATCGGAATTAGTTTAGCCTGTGCCCTCCATCCCTAACCAATAGGGGAACAACACAGCAGCAGGAGCCACGTGCTGTAATCCCAGCACTTTGGGAGGCTGAGGCAGGCGGATCATGAGGTCAGGAGATCGAGACCATCCTGGCTAATATGGTGAAACCCTCTCTCTACTAAAAACACAACAAATTAGCCGGGCATGGTGGTGGTCGCCTGTAGTCCCAGCTACTTGGGAGGCTGAGGCAGGAGAATGGCGTGAACCCAGGAGGCGGAGCTTGCAGTGAGCCCAGATCGTGCCACTGCACTCCAGCCTGGGTGACAGAGCGAGACTCCATTGCAAAAACAACAACAACAACAACAACAAGAAACAAAACCCTTCCCCTCCGTCCAAATGTGCGCCAACCATTGCTTTATCAGTGAGAACGCACCCTTCTATAGAAGTAGCTTGACTTGCTGAGAATTAAAAAAAAGAAAATTTTATATTCAAGTACTATTGTTTTGTGGCACCGAAACTTTATTTACAACACAGAGGAATTGCAATAGAGAAAGAGTAATTCACACAGACCCCGCTGTGAGGGAGACCGGAGTTTTATTATTACTCAAATCAGACTCCCCAGCATTCAGGGAGCAGAGTTTTTAAGGATAATTTGGTGGGTGGGGGGAAGTCAGTGAGCCAGGAGTGCTGATTGGTCAGAGATGAAACGATGTGGAATTGGAGCTGTCTTCTTGAGCTCCGTGGGTTCCTGGGTGAGGACCATAAGATCAGATGAGCCAGTTTTTGATCTGGGTGGGGCCAACTGATCCATCATGTGCAGGGTCTGCAAAATATCTCAAGCGCTGATCTTAGGAGCAGTTTAGGGAGGGTCAGAATCTTGTAGCCTCCAGCTGCATGACTCCTAAACCATAATTTCTAATCTTGTGGCTAATGTTGGTCCTACAAAGGCAGTCTAGTCCCCAGGCAAGAAGGAGGTCTGCTTTGGGAAAGGGCTGGTAATGTCTTTGTTTAAACTATAAACTACAAACTAAGCTTCTCCCAAAGTTAGTTCAGCCTATGCCCAGGAATGGACAAGGACAGCTTGGAGGTTAAAAGCACAATGAAGTCAGTTAAGTTAGATCTCTTTCACTGTCTCAGTCATAATTTTGCAAAGGCGGTTTCAGTAACATAATTGTTCCTGAGACTCTGTTCAAGCATATACAATATACCAGATGCTTTCCTTGTACCTTGAACATTTTATTATTATTATTATTGAGATGGAGTCCAGCTCTGTCATCAGGCTGGAGTTCAGTGACGCGATGTCAGCTCACCGAAACCTCCACCTCCTGGGTTCAAGCGATCCTCCTGCCTCAACCTCCCGATGTAACTGGGGCTACAGGCATGTGCCACCACACCCAGTTAACTTTTTGTGTTTTTAATAGAGATGGGGTTTCTCCATGTTGGCCAGGATGGTCTTGATCTCTTGACCTTATGATCCACCCACCTCGGCCTCCCAAAGTGCTAGGATTACAGGCGTGAGCCCCGGCCCGTTTTATTATTTTTAATCCTGAAGCTATATGTTTTGTTTAACTTACTTAATAAACATACTCATCTTTTGTGTTTGTTTGTTTGAGATGGGGTCTCATTCTGTCACCCAGGTTGGAGTGTAGTGGCATGATCACATCTCACTGCAACCTCTGCCTCCGGGTTCACGTGATCCTCCCACCTCAGCCTCCCAAGTAGCTGGGACCACAGACATGTGCCACCATGTCCGGCTAATTTTTTGTATTTTTTGTAGACACAGGGTTTTGCCATGTTGCCCAGGCTGGTCTTGAACTCCTGGCCTCAGGTCATCCACCAGCCCCAGCCTCCCAAAGTGCTGGGATTACAGGTGTGACCCTCCATGCCCAGCCTATTTTGTTTTTCTGAGAGCTTTCTAAATATTAACATATTTAATCCTCATAACAATGGCTTTGTTACCAGAAAGGAATCCAAATCTAGACCCCAAGAGAGGGTTCTTGGAGCTTGCCCAAGAAAGAATTCAGGGCGAGTCCACTTAGTAAAGTGAAAGCAAGTTTATTAAGAAAGTAAAGGAATAGGCCTGGTGAGGTGGTTCATGCCTGTAATCCCAGCACTTTAGGAGGCCGAGGCGGGAGTATCACTTGAGGTCAGGCATTTGAGACCAACCTGGTTAATATAACGAAACCCTGACTCTACCAGAAGTATAAAAATTAGCTGGGGCTGGTGGCTCACACTTGTAATCTCAGCTATTTGGGTGGCTGAGGCACGAGAACCTCTTGAACCTGGGAGGAGGAGGTTGCAGTGAGCTGAGATCGCACCACACCGCTAACACTCTAGCCTGGGTGACAGAGTGAGACTCCGTCTCAAAAAAAAAGAAAGGGAATCAAAGAATGGCTACTTCACAGACAGAGCAGCAGCATGGGCTGACTTACGGTTATTTGATTATATGCTAAACAAGGGGTGGATTACTCAGGAGTTTTGTGGGAAAGGGATGGGAGTTCCCAGAATTGAGAGTTTAGACCCTTTTAGACCATCTAGGGTAACCTCTGGGCATTGCTATGGCATTTGCATGGTGCTGGTGGGAGTGTCTTTTAGCATGCTAATATGTTGCAATTAGCATATAATGAGCAGTAAGGACAAGCAGAGGTCACTTTCGTTGCCATCACGGTTTTGTTGGTTTTTGGCCAGCTTCTTTATTGCATGCTGTTTTTTGTTTTGTTTTGTTTTTTGTTTTTGAGACGGAGTCTTGCTCTGTTGCCAGGCTGGAGTGCAGTGGCACCATCTCAGCTCACTGAAGCTCCGCCTCCTGAGTTCAAGCAGTTCCCCTGCCTCAGCCTCCCAAGTAGCTGGGACTACAGGCGTGTGCCAACATGTCCAGCTAATTTTTTGTATTTTGCTAGAGACGGGGTTTCACCATGTTGTCCAGGATGGTCTTGATCTCCTGATCTTGTGATCCACGCGCCTTGGCCTCCCAAAGTGCTGGGATTATAGGTGTGAACCACTGCACCCAGCCACCATGCTGTTTTATCAGCAAGGTCTTTGTGACCTGTATCTTGTGCTGACCTCCTATCTCATCCTATGACTAACAACACCTAAGCTCCTGGGGATGCAGTCCAGTAGGTCTCAGCCTCATTTTACCCAGCCCCTATTCAAGATGGAGCCAGCCTGGTTGCAATGCCTCTGACAGTTTGGAGAGACGATTATTTATTTATTGAGATGGAATCTCGCTCTGTTGCCCAGGCTGGAGTGCAATGGCCTAATCTCAGTTCACTGCAACCTCTGCCTCTCGGGTTCAAGCGATTCTCCTGCCTCAGCCTCCTAAGTACCTGGGATTATAGACGCGTGCCACCACACCCAGCTAATTTTTGTATTTTTAGTAAAGATGGGGTTTCACCATGTTGATGAGGCTGGTCTCGAACTCCTGACCTCGTGATCCACCTCCCAAAGTGCTGGGATTACAAGCTTGAGCCACCACCGTGCCCAGCCCTATTTATTTATTTATTTATTTATTTATTTATTTATTTATTTATTTAGAGTCAGGGTCTCGTTCTGTGTGCAATGGCACGATCTTGACTCACTGCAGCCTCGGCTTCCCAGGCTCAAGGAATCCTCCCACCTCAGCCTCCTAAGTAGCTGGGATTACAGGCACATGCCGCCATGCCCAGCTAATTTTTGGAATTTTCTGTAGAATCAGGGTTTTCCAATGTTGCCTGGGTTGGTTTTGAACTCCTTGGCTCAAGTGATCTGCCCTCCTCAGACTCCCAAAGTGCTGGGATTATAGGCATTAGTCACCGTGCCTAGATTGAAGACTATTATCTTTATCTTTGTTTTTCCAGTGAGGCATAGAAAAGTTCAGTAACTTTCCCAGTGTCACTGGCCTGAAAGTGGTCAAGCCCTCGGATTTTAGAGTTCATGCTTTTTTTTTTTTCTTTTATCTCGTGTTTGAGACAGGGTTTTGCTCTGTCACCTAGGCTGGAGTGTAGCGGCGCCATCACAGCTCACTGCAACCTCAACTTCTTGGCTCAGGTGATTTTCCCACCTCAGCCTCTTGAGTAGCTGGAATTACAGGTGCATGCCACCACGCCTCGCTAATTTTTGTATTTTTTGTAGAGACAAGGGTTTCGCCATGTTGGCCAGGCTGGTCTTGAATTCCTGGGCTCAAATGATCTGCCCGTCTCAGCCTCCCAAAGTGCTGGGATTACAGGCATGAGCCACTGTGCCCAGCCAAGATAGACATTATTTTGAAATTGGTATTTATCCTCTGCTACTCAGGAGGCTGAGGTGGATGGATTACTTGACCCTGGGAGGTGCAGGTTGCAGTGAACAGAGATTGTGCCACTGCATCCCAGCCTGGGTGGGAGGGCAAGACCCTGTCTCGAAATCAATAAAAAATAAATAAATAGAAATAAAGATAATAGTTTCCGTTCCAAACTGTTAGAGGCATTGGAATTAGAGTATATTGAAATGTAGTAAAAGCATAAAGCACACTTTTACTATAGTCATATATTCACCAACAAAATACAAATATACATATATATATATATATATATATGTATTTTTTTTTTTTTTTGAGATGGAGTCTCGCCTTGTCACCCAGGCTGGAGTGCAGTGGTGCCATCTTGGCTCACTGCAAGCTCCACCTCCCGGGTTCATGCCATTCTCCTGCCTCAGCCTCCCGAGTAGCTGGGACTACAGGCACCCGCCTCCACGTCCGCCACCACGTCCGGCTAATTTTTTGTATTTTTAGTAGAGACAGGGTTTCACCGTGTTAGCCAGGATGGTCTCAATCTCTGGACCTTGTGATCCACCCTCCTGGGCCTCCCAAAGTGCTGGGATTACAGGTGTGACCCACCGCACTCAGTCAAATACATATAATTTTTATTTTTAACATTTATCCATTTTGATTCATAGATCTCATTCATTCATTTAAACTGCTGTATAGGCCTGGTGTGGTGGCCCACACCTGTAATCCCAGCACTTTGGGAGGTCAAGGTGGGCAGATTGCTTGAGCCCAGGAGTTCCAGACCAGCTCTGGCAACATTGTGAAACCCCATCTCTATAAATTTATTTATTTATTTATGTATTTATTTATTTATTTTTGAGGCAGAGTACTGCTCTGTCACCAGGCTGGAGTGCAGTGGCATGATCTTGGCTCACTGCAACCTCCACCTCCTGGGTTCAAGCGATTCTCCTGCCTCAGCCTCCCGAGTAGCTGGGACTATAGACACCTGCCATCATGCCTGGCTAATTTTTTTGTATTTTAGCAGACACGGGATTCCACTATGTTTGCCAGGATGGTCTCCATCTCCTGACCTCATGGTCTGCCCTCCTGGGACTCCCAAAGTGCTGGGATTACAGGCGTGATCCACCAAGCCTGGCCAAATTTCTTTTCTTTTCTTTTTTTTTTGAGTCAGAGTCTCACTCTGTCACCCAGGCTGTAGTGCAGTGGCACGATCTTGGCTCACTGCAACCTCTGCCTCCCCAGTTCAAGCTATTGCACTCCAGCTTGGGTGACAGAGCAAGACTCTGTCTCAAAAAAAGGAAAAATGAGATGGAAGGGGCCATGAGCCAAGGAATGTAGGCAGCCTTTAAAAATTGGAAAAAGCAAGAAATCAGATATTCCCCTAACACTACCAATAGGAAAACAGCCATTTGCACACCTTGATTTTAGCCCACTGAGACTCACTTGGGACTTGTGACCTCCAGAGTCACAAGACAGAGTGAGACACTGTCTCAAAAAATAAAATAAAAAATAAATCAAGTACAGATCTACGACCATTTTCTTTTCTTTTCTTTTTATGATGGAGTCTCACTCTTGTTGTCCAGGCTGGAGTGCAATGGCACAATCTCGGCTCACTGCAACCTTCGCCTCCTGGGTTCAAGCGATTCTCCTGCCTCATCCTCCCAAGTAGCTGGGACTACAGGCGCCCACCATCACACCCCACTAATTTTTGTATTTTTAGTACAGATGTGGTTTCACTATGTTGGCCAGGCTGATCTCGAACTCCTGACCTCAGGTGATCTGCCTGCCTCGGCCCCCCAAAGTGTTGGGGATATAGGCGTGAGCCATCACGCCTGGCCCCGTTTTCTTTTCTTTTCTTTTCTTTGGCCCTGTTACCCAGGCTGGATACCAATGGCGTGATCTCGGTTCACTGCAACCTCCACCTCCCGGGTTCAAGCAATTCTACTGCCTCAGCCTCTCAAGTAGCTGGGATTACAGGCAACCGCCACCACGCCCAGCTAATTTTGTACTTTTAGTAGAGACGGGGTTTCTTTCTTTTTTTTCTTTTTTTTTTTTTTTTGAGACGGAGTCTTGCTCTGTCGCCCAGGCTGGAGTGCAGTGGCCGGATCTCAGCTCACTGCAAGCTCCGCCTCCTGGGTTCACGCCATTCTCCTGCCTCAGCCTCCCGAGTAGCTGGGACTACAGGCGCCCGCCACCTCGCCCGGCTAGTTTTTTGTATTTTTTAGTAGAGACGGGGTTTCACCGTGTTCGCCAGGATGGTCTCGATCTCCTGACCTCGTGATCCACCCGTCTCGGCCTCCCAAAGTGCTGGGATTACAGGCTTGAGCCACCGCGCCCAGCCCTGACGGGGTTTCTTTATATCGGTCAGGCTGGTCTCGAATTCCTGACCTCAGGTGATCCACCCCCCTCGGCCTCCCAAAGTGCTGGGGTTACAGGCGTGAGCCACCACACCCAGCTCCGGCCCCATTTTCTTTCTTTCTTTCTTTCTTTTTTATTTTTTCAGGAGTTTCGCTCTTGTTGCCCAGGCTGGAGTGCAATGGTGCCATCTCGGCTCACCGCAACCTCCGCCTCCCAGGTTCAAGCATTTCTTCTGCCTCAGCCACCTGAGTAGCTGGGATTATAGGTATGCACCACCACCCTTGGCTAATTTCGTATTTTTAATAGTGATGGGGTTTTCATCATGTTGGCCAGGCTGACCTCAAACTCCTGACCTGAGGTGATCCGCTTGCCTCAGCATCCCAAAGTGCTAGGATTACAGCCGTGAGCCATGCCACTTTACCTGGCCTTTTTTTTTTTTTTTTTTTTTTTTGAGGCGGAGTCTCAATCTATCACCCAGGCTGGAGTGCAGTGGCATGATCTCAGCTCACTGCTACCTCTACCTCCCAGGTTCAGGCGATCCTCCTTCCTCAGCCTCCCGAGTAGCTAGGTCTACAAGCATGCGCCACCATGCCTGGCTAATTTCTGTATTAGTAGAGACGGGGTTTCACCATGTTGGCTAGGCTGTTCTCAAACTCTTGACTTTGTGATCCGCCCTCCTCAGCCTCCCAAAGTGCTGGGATTACAGGCATGAGCCACTGCACTCGGCCAGTGGCACTCACATTTTAAATAACATGGAATTCCTGGGGTGGTGCTAAAGTGCTTTTTTGTTTTTGTTTTTGTTTTTTAAATAAAGAGGAGGGGCCAGGTTTGGACATAGTCATACGATAAGAGTTAAAACAAACTTGGCTTGTTGGCATTGATTTACCAACAACGCTTTCCCAGAGCACACAAAACCCTCAGGAAGACTGACACCACTTGTGAATTTCTTCTCTTCTCATCCTTTCTGTGTCACCTTCCGTTTTGGGAAGACCAGACTCTATTAGCTACTTTTCTTCCTGGATGCTCGAGAACTTCCCTGTCATGCTTGGGACCCAAGTCCTTCCCATTATGCCTTGGGCCAGGTTCTGGGTCCCAGAGTTGGAGACTGTTTTATGCTAGGTCTTATCTGAGTCTTCCGTACGTGGGTTTCTTTGGCTTCGGGCTTCTGATCCTACAGAAGCGAGACGCCTCCTTTGCTCTTTGGTGTGGTTGCCAGAACAGGAGTTTCTTTACTGGTCCCTATCTGTTATATTTTCGGCTTGATTAACCCTACCTGCAGCCACTCCACCCAGTGGATCCTAGTCCTGTTTGTGTTTTATTTTAAGACTCTAAATGATCTTTAGGTTCCTTCTTAACTCTGTGCTTCTAGGATTATTCTGCCTCTATCATGTCTCCAGTCAAATTCTTCTCGGAGTAAGTTCTTTAACGAAGTCAGATTTCCCTACTGAATTATTCTAACCTAGCATCTATCTTTTTTTTTTTTTTTTTTTAGATGGAATCTCACTCTGTCACCCAGGCTGGAGTGCAGTGGTGCCATCTTGGCTCACTGCAACCTCCACCTCCCAGGTTCAAGCAATTCTCCTGCTTCAGCCTCCTGAGTAGCTGGGACTATAGGTGCGCACCACCAGGCCTAGCTGATTTTTCTATTTTTTGTACAGATGTGGTTTTGCCATGTTGACCAGGGTGGTCTTGGCTTCTCAAAGTGCTGGGATTACAGGTGTGAACCATTGCACCTGGCCTAACTTAACTCTATCTTATCTTCTCTAGAGGCTCCTGCTGTCAGGCTGGTCACTGTTTTGTCCATGCCCTGACCATGTGGCTTGTCTTTAGGGAGCCCAGATGCTTATACTGTCATTGTAAGTTGGGTAAGAAAACTATTCTCCCTCTTTGTATTTTAGATAATCTTCCCCTTAGCTGTGCTGGCAATTCCTCTGCTGTAATCCCAAGACTGGCAACTAACATGGCTCAAGTCTGGCTCATGACCATTCACTGCTGCTATCCCTTTTCTTAGCCACAGATATCCACTCATTATGGAGTGGGCAAGGGGAAAACGGACTCCACAAGGTCACACTGTTATCTTTTTTTTGAGATGGAGTTTCACTCTTGTTGCCCAGGCTGGAGTGCAATGGTGTGATCTCGGCTCACTGCAACCTCTGTCCCCGGGTTCAAGCGATTCTTGTGCCTCAGCCTCCTGAGTAGCTAGGATTACAGGCATGCACCACCACACCTGGCTAATTTTGTATTTTTAGTAGAGGGTTTCTCCATGTTTGCCAGGCTGGTCTCGAACTCCCAACCTCAGGTGATCCGCCCACCTCAGCCTCCCAAAGTGCTGGGAGTACAGGCGTGAGCCACCACGCCTGGCCACACTGTTATCTTTTATGGTACTTTAAAGCAAATGTTAAACCAGAATGTAATCAACTCCCAACATCAGAAGGGGCATCTTTCTCCATAAGGAGATGCGTGCGTGTGCTTACCTCCATTGTGCCAGACTTAGGACAGCATTTTGGCACCATGCAAGAGTAGAAATGTGTGACGTACTCAGCCCAGAACTGTCCCTTTTGCTGGGGAATATAGGAGCTTTCCCTGAACCATATTTCTCCTTTTGGGCGAGTTGTCCTCTTCCTGTCTCCAGCTAAGAGGTGGTCTATGTCTCTCCTAGTCTTTATTCCCAGTATGGATATTACTCCCATCAGCATTCTCTCAGGGAGCTCCTGACCATGCCCAATGTCTTTTTTGTTTGTTTGTTTCTGGGACGGAGTCTCGCTCTGTCGCCCAGGCTGGAGTGCGGTGGTGCGATCTCGGCTCACTGCAAGCTCCGCCTCACGGGTTCACGCCATTCTCCTGCCTCAGCCTCCCGAGTAGCTGGGACTACAGGCGCCCGCCACCATGCCCGGCTAATTTTTTGTATTTTTAATAGAGACGGGGTTTCACCGTGTTAGCCAGTATGGTCTCGATCTCCTGACTTTGTGGCCCGCTGCCTCGGCCTCCCAAAGTGCTGGGATTACAGGCGTGGGCCACCGCGCCCGGCCTTATGCCCAACGTCTTAGTGATCCTTGGGTGGGGCCACACTGGAGCCCTGTAAGTTTATGCCACATTTCAGCTATTGGAGGGGCCCAGCTTCAGCTCTATTCCAGAGGCCATAACAGCAATTCAACATTTCTAGGGGCTTAAAAGCAATTCTGTTTTTGTATCCATGGACTGCAGATTTTTCTAGGGCCATCTGGACTCCCTGAGTTGCTGCCAATAGGACAGCAGGGAAAGTCCAGACCAGTCCAGGTTAACCAGCCCCAGCCTATCAGTGTGGTTTCCTGTGATGTCTTCCACTCCCCAGGTCAGCCAACCAAAGCTTGTTCCATCGGGGTTCAGAGTCCCTAAAATGAAGCTGTTTGGTTCTTCTAGGAGCACAGGAAGAAAACAGTGAGGAGGAGGAGTGGGGAGAAAAAGACTCATGCAAACAAGGGAGAGGAAGTGAGTGATGCTGAGGGAAGAGAAAAAAGCAAATGGCAACAGCAGCCGCCGCAGGAGAGTGAGCGTGGGAGGAGAAGGCAGAAACACAGAGTTCTACTCTTGATAATGTACTATTCTTTTTGAGATAGGGTCTTGCTGTGTCACCCAAGCTGGAGGGCAATGGCATGATCATGGCTCACTGCAACCTTGACCTCCTGGGCTGAAGCAATCCTCCCTTCTCAGCCTGCCAAGCAGCTAGGACTACAGGTGTGTGCCATTACACCTGGCTAATTTTTAAAATTTTTTGTAGAGATGAGGGCTTGTTATGTTGCCCAGGCTGGTCTCGAACTCCTGACCTCAAGCGAGGCTTTCACCTCAGCCTCCCAAAGTGCTGGGATTACAGGCACGAGCCACCATGCCCAGCCTACTCTGTGTGTGTATGTGTGAAGAGGTAGAGGTTTATTGAAATATGAACATCTGGCCAGGCCTGGTGGCTTGCACCTGTAATGCTAGCACTTTGGGAGGCCAAGGTGGGTGGATTGCTTGAGCTCAACAGTTTGAGACCAGCTTGGGCAACATGGTGAAATCCTGTCTCTGCTAAAAACACAAAAAAATTAGCTGGGTGTGGTGGTGTGTGACTGTAGTCCCAGCTCCTTGGAGGCTGAAGTGGGAGGATGGCTTGAGCCTGGGAGGTGGAGATTGCAGTGAACTGAGATCACGTTACTGTGTTCCAGTCTGGTCAACAGAGTGAGACCCTGTCTTGAAAAAACAAACAAACAAAAAACCAAAAAAAAAAAAAAAAAAAAAAAGAGAGAGAGAGAAAGAAATATAAACATTCAAGGACACGTAAGATGGAAACAGCCATAACATATACAGACACTTGGTGCAACAGGATGCCTGAGACATTTATTCACTGCCTAGGCTGCCCATGTGCTATCACATTTTTCCTGGTTTGAATACATATAAGATGGAAAGAGGGGAGGGGACAGAGTTGCCCTGGCTGACTGCCCACCATGTGGCCTTCAGGACTGCACCTTCAGGAAAGCTCCACTTGGGCTAGGGCCCCACTCCTGGGCACCTGCTGGCACCCCCCCCTCCTGGGCTTTGGGTGAAACCTTGCTGTTGTCCTGGAGGGCAGTCGGGGGTCACTCAGAGGATGAGGCCAGTCAAGCTGCCTGGAAAGGGAGAGGATGTAATGGCCAGAAAGACACAGTGTGCTGTCCTTGTGTCCTCTGGGTGGGAAGAGTCCATCCTTTGTGACCAAACCTCTGAGAAACATGCTGGCTGAATGTCTGAGACACATTTAAGCAGGCTCAGTGCCAGCCACTTGGCCCCCTCACTGGCACGAGATCCCAGATATCCTTCTCTCCCACAGCCTGCATTTGAGGTACTTGTTTTGTGTTCAAGCTTTTTATTTCCCTTTCCTTTCCTAGACAGGACTGAATGCTAGTCACGCCATCACACTGCCTCCCATCACACATGGTGTCTCCCGCCACCACAGTCCAAGGACGTTGCAGTGGTGGTGTTCTCCTGAACGCTTCAGGGCTTACTTGGTGGAGGCAAGTCTCATCCAAGAATCACCTTTCCTTTACAACACAGGTGCAAACTACTCCACGCCAGGGTCCAAGAGGGGAGACAGGGCCTGGTGCGGTGGCAGGCCAGAACTTTGGGAGGCCGAGGTGGGCAGATCACGAGGTCAGGAGTTTAAGACCATCCTGACCAACATGGTGAAACTCCGTCTCTACTAAAAATACAAAAAATTAGCCGGGCATGGTAGCGGGCATCTATAATCCCAGCTACTCAGGAAGCTGAGGCAGGGGAGAATCGCTTGAACCTGGAAGGTGGAGGTTGCAGTGAGCAGAGATCACGCCACCGCACTCCAGGCTGGGCGACAGAGCGAGGCTCCATCTCAAAAAAAAAAAAAAAAAAAAAAAAAGACGGGAGACAGACCTTTTTCAGCATCTTCATTCCTTGGGGCAGCTTGACCTCTAGCAAGACTGGCAAGGACTACGGTGCAAGGAGCATGGCCTGCCCATGACCTGAACTGGAAATCCAGTCTATGTGATGATACTAACCTGAGTTTCTGGCTAACATTTTATAGTGACCCATCAAATATGCATAAAAAAGTAAGAAAGCCCGGGTGTGGTGGCTCATGCCTGTAATCCCAGCACTTTGGGAGGCCGAAGCAGGTGGATCACGAAGTCAAGAGACCGAGCCCATCCTGGCCAACACGGTGAAACCCCGTCTCTACTAAAAATACAAAAATTAGCTGGGCATAGTGGGGGGAGCCTGTAATCCCAGCTACTCCGGAGGCTGAGTCAGGAGAATCGCTTGAACCTGGGAGGCGGAGGTTGCAGTGAGCCTGGGTGACAGAGTGAGACTCCATCTCAAAAAAAAAAAAAAAA